>NC_134434.1:8484848-8787878 GCF_030867145.1 Opisthocomus hoazin | reverse complement strand
TGGGGCTGATTTTGGAGAGATGAAGCATTTTACGGCGTTGCTTTTTTGTTTTTCAGGACGTTTATGAAGGTAGAGTTCATTGCGGCGACGGAAGCCGACAGCGGCGCCACCAAACCCGACGGCGTCGTCGCGCCAGATCGCTTCGAGAGCGTCCCCACCGCATGACGAGGGGACGTCGCGCACTCGGAAACGTCCGGACTCTGGCTCCGGCAGCGGCCGGCGCGTGGGCAGGCAGCAGCGGGGAGAGCTGCCGTCACGCCAGTCCCTCCGCGGCGAGACAGGGCTGCCTACTCCAGAACCACAGTCCCTCCTGCTGCCTCCAGCGCCGCCTTGATCTTCTCCGCTTCCTCCTTGGAGGCGTTCGCCTTGATCTCCTGCGGAAGGGACTCCACCAGCTTCTTCGCCTGCAGAAGGACAACGAACGAGACTCGTAAACTGGCTTTCACAAACCGGACTAACGGACTTGGAGCCATGAGCCCGACCTCTGCCTACGCAGACCAGGGAAACCCACCGACTGGTCTAACACCCAGGACTGGAACTGCAGCACATCCTGCCGGAAGACTTCCCAGCCTGGCTGCGGCTGACGGCGCAGCCACCAGAGCCTGGGAGACCTCGCCCAGCAAGTGACTGCCCGTGGATTCCTCCCGCCACATGCACGGTGCTCCCAGATGTGCAGT
Source organism: Opisthocomus hoazin (assembly GCF_030867145.1). Classification (NCBI taxonomy): domain Eukaryota; kingdom Metazoa; phylum Chordata; class Aves; order Opisthocomiformes; family Opisthocomidae; genus Opisthocomus; species Opisthocomus hoazin. The sequence goes on along the minus strand of NC_134434.1, from coordinate 8,787,201 downwards.
CCTGGTCTGCGAAGCCTGGGACGCACGCAGAGCCACCGCGCCACGGCCTGCCGAGGCAGCGACTCGCCTCCTCGGGCCCACTTATTTCAGTGTGAATGTTCTGGTTCAGATACCTCTGCCGGCAGCGAGAAGAGGCTGCCGCAGCGATTGCGCACGGCTGCGCAGGAGTCCACTGTGCCGGGTGAAAAATGAGTTCCAGCACAGCCTGTGCTCAACAACATGATCCCGAGTTTCAGGACTTTTTACACAAACCTACTGGCACTATGCAATAGAGCAGCATTTAAGGCAAGTTGAAAAGCGGCTGAACCAACCTCAAGGGACTTCTGCTGCACAGCGAGGGAAGAGAGCCGGCAGGAGAAGCCCCTGCTGCGGTCAGGTGCTTGTGCTCTTACACCAAGCAGCAGCCACAAAGCTGTTCGGCTCCTTACGAGCACAGCCTGGGGAGGTGCAGAGCCGCTGCCCGCTCTCTGCCGTGTGGCACCGCCGGTATTCGGCGCCCAACAGATCGACCAGAGCTGACAGAAATGTCTGGTTGTTTTAATACATGCTGGGCACAGCGATGCAGTGTCTGTGGTGGCAGAAAATGCTCTTTCGCTTGGGACAAGAAGGAGCCGCTGTGCAGGCGACGCTCGGCAGGGCAGGCACGCCTCCAGAGCCCAGGACAGCATCCGGAACGGAGCCTGTTCCGGCTTGCCGTGATGAGGACGGGCAACACAATCAAGGTTATTCATTCAAGCCTTGCTCACTAATGCTTAACTCCTGTTGTAAAGCAGCCTCGGTCAAAGGCAGCCGCTGTTGAGAGCTCCCAGCCGGAGGAGAGCTGGACCTGCACAGTAGCAGCCATGGGGCAGAGAGGCAACGCGCTTCCAGTCCCAGCCGGAGCACGCGAGAACGCTGGCCCAGGGCTGGTGGAGACGTGAGGTGAGCGTCTTGTCAGCCAGCTCTGAACAACCTTCCGGAGCTGCACACGCACTCAAGCCCGGCTTGCGCCTGTCTCGTCAAGCAGCCGTTTCTGCTGGGCTGACCTGTTCGAGTCACATCAGCACCCAACGTCCACAGACTTTCCTAGCGATGCTTTCTTCCAAATCGTTAACAGCCTTACAGGCCAAGAACAGACTCCCCACAGAGCTCATTACAAAAGCCTCAGCTGGATGGCAATAAAATTTGCAATAAAAACGTGTCAGCTACACTTTGAATCCAACCGCTGCAGAGAGAACCAACCCCCAGCAGCAGCTTGTGTTCTGTGGGTGTTTTAACCAACACACCAGGTCGGGTAAGGCACACTTGACAAAGTTCACCCGCAATAACCTGTGCCTACCAACCTCGTAACTGCATCAGAACCGTAACCAGCTTGTTTGACAGGTTCCACATCCTGAGTCAGGCTGATTTAGCATTAGTTCCCTAGACAACTTTTAACTATCCGCTGATCATGTCCGTTACAGGGTTTTGCTTGGGACTGATACTGGATAAACAACTGCTGGAGTAACCAAGCTGACAGTCAGTTAATTATCCCAGCGGGCCAACGAAACTCACGTTTCTGCTACCAGAGTTCCTGTTGTTGAATTACTTGCCATGTAATGTGTCAATACAAATGGGTCAGGAGATTTTCTGCAAACCCTTCTGATGCCCCGGGCTACAAAGAAGAGCAGATTTTACAATGCTCAACGTTTCCTCCTTGCAACAGAAAGTGCTATTATTATCCCTGCGATATGGAAGCATCACCCAGTGGGAAACTGAATCACGTTAAATACTTCCACAGCAGCAGCTGTATCGCCCGTTCCTTGTTCTGAGCCTACAGCACTGCTCAAGGGCAAGAGCTCAGACGCTGCACAGCACTGCCAGAGGCCCGGCTCCTCCGACGAAAAAAGAGAAAGCATCACCTACAAAAAGAGGAGCTCTGACAAGCATGGGAAGCACAGATTGCAAGACATGTGAATTAGAGAAACATGTCTAAATTCAGAAATACATTGGCCTCGAAAAAGCCAAGGGGAAGGCATGGCGAATCCAGCAGCAGTGAAGAATTCTGGCTGCCCCCGAGTTCTGCAGCAAAGCTCGCAGCAGCTCTGAGATTTGGAGCAGCGGAGGCTGGCATGGAAGACTTTGACGCTCTTGCTCGGAGCCTCCTCCTCCATCCCACCACTGCTGCTAGGGGCTCAGCTGTTCGACACACAGCAGAGCGGGGAGGGAAAAGCCTTCCCCAAGAAATGACAGACACACAGACGGACAGATGGACAGACTGACTCCTACTCCAGACCTCGCCCCCACCTCCGGACCGAGGTGTGCACACAGGCAGAGCGCTCTCCCAAATGCAGCAATCCGGGCTCCCACCTAAACCGGGAGTCACGGCTGCCGCTCGCAGCGTGCTTCAGCTGCCGTGCGGGCCCCAGGGCCGGAACCGCGGGCAGTCCCCTCCTCACCTGCACCAGGTTCACTCCCGGCACGAAGTTCTTCACCTCCTTGATGAGCTTCACCTTGTCGGCGGGCTTCAGCTCCGTCAGCCGGACGGTGAAATGCGTCTTCTCCTTCTTGAGCGGGACCTCCTCCTCCTCCTCCTGGAAGCGCCCGCAGCTCGGCTCAGGCGCCCGGCCCGGCCCCAGGCCGCGGGGCCCCGCCAGGCCGACGCGGAGCCCCCGGGCCCGGCCCCCGCCCCCACCCGCCCGGTACCTGCGGAGCCGCCTGGGAGGGCAGGAGTGAGCCGGCCGCCGGCACCACCGCCACGTCCGGGATCTTCAGCGTCTCCTGCGGGGAGAGCAGCGGCCCCGGGGCCCGGTCAGGCGGCGCCCGGGGCCGGGCCGGGCCGGGCCGGGCCTCCCGCCCGCGCACCCACCTTCAGGAGCGCGTTGAGGTCCGCCACCTCCAGCAGCGTCAGCCCCGCGATGTCCCGCACCAGCTGCCGCACCTTGGGCGAGTACTCCTTGGCGGCCGTGTCCAGCGGCGCCCCGGCCAGCGCCTCCGACCGCCGCGCGCGGCCCGTGCCCAGCGCCCGCAGCCCGGCGCGGGGAGGCCCGGCCCAGCGCCACGCGGGCGGCGGGCGGCGCGGCAGCAGCGCGCGGGCGGCGGGCAGCATGGCGGCCGCAGAGGACACGGCGGCGCTCTGCCCCCCGCGCTCGATGGTCCCGGCGGCCCCCGCGCCGCGTCTCGATGGTCGGCGGAGAGGAGCGGGCGCTCTAGCCGCCGGGTCCGCCGAGCTCGCTCACCCCGACAGTCCCCGCCCCCAAGCAGAGCAGGCCGCGCCTCGTTCCCAACACTTTATTAGAGTCACCGAGAGCGCGCGGAGGGGCGGGGCCGCGGGGACGGGGTGGAGGGGAGGGGCGGGGCTGAGCCCGGGGGGCGGGGCTGCAGGCCCCACGGGCCGAGCTGCGGCCCCGGGAGATCCCGGAGGGGCGGGGCCCGGGAGCGGGGCGGGGCCGCCAGCCCGGCCCCAGAGCCGGGGGGCGGGGGCAGCCGTAGTGTTGCACGGGGGCCGCGCCCTGCGGCCAGGTCAGTCGAAGGAGATGAGCTGGGCCTCGCCGCCGCCCTGGGGCTGGGGCGGGGCCGCGGGCCCCGGCTGGGGCTGGGCCGGCGGCGGCGGCGGGGGAGCTGCTCCTGCTGCGGCCGGGGCCATCTGCAAGAGAGGAGGGGGCTCGGTCAGCGGGCGCGGGGCCAGGCCGCAGCCCCCGGGCGGGCGGCACTCACCTGCTGGTAGAGGGGCTGCTGCCCAGGCAGGTAGGGCTGCGCAGCGGGCAGGCTGCTCAGCGCCGCGTCCTGTCCCGGTAGCGCGGACATGAGGCCCTGCGGGAGCGAGGGGGCCGTCAGCAGGGAGGGGGACGCACGGGCCGGGGGAGGCTCCGTGGGCTGGAGCCCACCCGCAGCCCGTCCCCGCGGTGCCCGGGAAGGGGCGGCGGGGCTCACCTGCATGCCGTAGGGCTGGTACCCCATGGAGACCGACTGGCTGCCCAGGTAGCCCATGGCGCCCGACTGCGGGGCCTGAGAGATGGCCGGGATGCTCTGCGCCTGCGAGGCTGCGCTCTGCAGGAGGCGGCGGCTGAGCGGGGGGCGCGGGCAGCGATGGCTCCCCGCAAACCAACGCCCCAGGAGCTCCGGGGCACTCCCTGCTCCGCTGGGACCATCGCGTCTCCTCCCCTCTGCGCCACGGGCAGCCCGGAACCGGCTCTGACCCCCCCACCCTCACAGCAAAAGCAGCAGCAGCGCAGAGATCAGGGACGGACCAGCCCTTTCTCCCTCCCCCGGGGACGGGTGAACCGCGGCAGCCCCGCCGAGTGCCCCAGCCTGCCCTCGCTTGCCTGGTAGCCCTGCGTCGCGGTGGGCTGGTAGGACGAGTACGCCGGCGTGGTGGTGGGCACTGCCGGCCCCTGCTGCGCCGCCGGCCCGCTGCTGGCCCCCGGCTGGTACATGTAGGCGTTCACCATGCTGGGATCTGCGGCAGTGAGGGCAGGGGTTGAAGCAGCCACCTCGCGCTCGGCCTCCCCCCGCGCGGGATCGGCTGGCCAACGTACCTGTCCCCGTGACGGGCATTGTGGTGTATGGCCCCGTGCCCCCCTGCGCGGCCTGGTTCATGTACACGCTGTGCATGGGAGAGCCCTCCACAGAGCCGGCCGGGCTGAAGGTGCCAGGGAAGCTGGCAGGCCCGGAGGGCTGGTAGATCACCCCACTGGCCGCGGGCATGGCCTGGAGCTGTGGAGGGAAGGAAAAGCAAGCTCTAGGCCATGTCCCCTGGCACCTGGAAGGAGGGTCTCCGGCCCAGTGGCCATACTTGGGCATAAGGCAGGGAGAAGGCCGGCATCTGAGCTCTCATCTGGATCGTCTGCTTCTGCTGCTCCAGGCGCATCTGCCTCTCCTTCTCCTGCTCCTGCAGTCGCTGGATGGCCAACTGACGCTGCATCTCCAGGTACTCCTGTGGGAACAGGGCCGTGACGGCTACAAGCCGGGACACCGCAGCATCCCCTCCTGCCAGGGCCCGAGGTGCAGGCAGGCCTGCTGGCTGATGGGGCCCTGGACAGCCGGGAAGCGCTTCCCTGCCTCACCTGCTTCTTCTGCCTCATGATCTCCAGCTTTTGGGCCAGCTGGATCTGGCGCTGGCGCTCTGCCTCCTCCGCCGCGCGGCGCAGCTTCTCCCGATGCTCCTCACGCAGCGCATTCAGAGCCCCGCGCGCATCCCGGATCTGCGCCAGTTTGTCCTGCAGGCCCTCGTAGTACACTGGGGAGGGAGGAGACGGCCTCAGGGAAGCTGCGGGGCAGAGCACTCAGACCCCCCCCGCGCACCGCACCGGCTTCTCTCTGGAGAGGCTGTCACAGGCACCCAGACATCGGGGCTGGGAAAGTCCCAGCAGCCACCTGCTCCCCCCGGGATGCCCGTCCCGGCCGGGCAGCCCCCACGTACGCCTGCGCTCGTCCAGCTGGTTGAGCAGCTCCAGCAGCTGAGGGTGCATGTTGTTGATGGACTGGAAGAGGGACAACACAGCAGAGTCGTTGGTGATGCTGCGGCCCCGCATGTGGTTGCTCTTCATGCGGTTGACAAACGTGGTGACCGCGTTCTGCAGCGCCTTCAGGAACTGCTCGTGGTTCTCCTCAGACTCGCCGTTCTGGTACTGCTGCTGGAAGGACAGGGCAGCCGGGCAGCCTCAACTCCCCAGTGCCGAGAGCCAGCAGCCAGCCTGCAGAGCTGCGTGGCCGGGCTGAAGGAAGGAGCTGGGCGCTCCTCACCACAAGCTGCCAGACACAGGTTCAGGCCCCCTCTTACCTCAACAACGCCGAGCGGGGCGGCGTGGGCTTCCCCGGGCTGAGCGGCTGGCTCTGTGAGGGACAGAGGTGCTGACGGCGTGGGGCTCTTGCGAACTTCCTCTTGCTTCTTCTCCCAGTAGTTGCGGTTCAGGTACCGAGCCAGCTGCCAGGGAGAGAAGGAAGATGAGCATCGCAGCCCTGCTGGGAGTGAGCCTGTGCCATGGCCTAGTAAGGCCTGGATCCTTACCTCGGGGTCAATGTCCTCAGCCAAGGGAGCAGAGGAATTCTGGAAAGAGACAAACAGCAAAATCCGGTTCAGAGAAAGCAGAGACCCACAGCTCCCACACAGACGTGCTGCTCGGCCCTGGCCCCGCACAACCACCCGTGCCGAGCGCCAGCAAGAGACCGAAAGGCGACGGCCATCTCCTTCGGCCAGACACACGCTGCAGCGACCGGCAGCAGGGGAGGCACCGAAATGCCGGCTGACTATGGACCTTGCTGAAAATACAGCAGTGCTGTGACAGAGCGAGGGATCGAACGGGGCAGATCTTTTCTCTCAGAACAGGGATTAAGTCTGACCCAAGCAGAGCAGGCTTGCGCTAGGGAGGTGGCCTGCATCCAGCCACTTCACAGCCAGGGGTCCCGTGAACGTACCACGGGTGGGGAATAGAGCGTGCTGACCGGGGGAGCTGATGAGGTGACAGGTGTGGGCTCAGCCTTTGGGTACATGGAGTAGCTTGTCTTCTGCCTCTGCAAAAGAGAACAAGAAGAGTCAACTGGAGGACTGTCCAGACTGCTCCGAACTGCCCAGTCAGCAACAGAGCGGGCACACCGGGTGGGCGAGGCTCCCCGCCAGGGCCAGGCATGGCCGGCAGACCCAGCCTCACGCTTGGTGTGGTTCCTGCTGGCCAGCGTGCCCCAGGGCTTGCTGCTTGGGCACAGCCTGCTCCCAGGATTCGGGGCTGCAACACAGCATGTGCCTGGCTCCGCTTTCACCCTCTCTCACTTGCACCAGGACATGCCTAGAGATCTGTTACCGCACAGCCAGAAGATGCCCAGCACATCGGGGCTGTATGGCAACAACCACTCCCAGATGCCAAGCAGGGCACGAACCATTCTCTCCTTCTCCTCAGCCTCTGACTGAGACAAGGCAATAGCTAGCTGGAGCTCTTCCTCCTCTTGCAGAGCTGTCTCGTCGCGCTTTGGAGGCAGCTGCAAGCGGACAGACGGGGAGGGGGTCAGCACAGGGACCGACAAGCGGGTCGGGGTCACTGGATCACCGGCAGCGCAGCCGTTCACCTGGGACTGCTGGGAGAGGGGGCTGGTCAGGTACTCGGGGGGCAGCTCGGAGGTGGCAGCAGCTTTACCCTCCGCTTTCCTGTAGCCAGAAAGAGACGACGGTGCAGGCTGAGTGCTCCTTCCTCCGCACTGGAGCCCCAGCCCTGCACACCACCACAGCTGTAAGCCCTGTTCCCAGGAACGAAGGGAACCCAGCCCAGCTCCGGTCTGCAGAAAGGTGGCTCCGCACCAAGCCTCTCCCCTCAGTCCCCGCTGCTGCAGGCGCAGAAACACAGCACAAAGGGTACTGACTTGTTGAGATGCTCGTAACAGGGCTCGCAGACTCTCACTTCCTTCTCAATCCCAAACTTGGGGATGGTGGAATACTTGGAGGAGCACTTGCCACAGAAGATCTGCCCGCAGGCCCTACAGTGATGCTGCAAAGCATGAGAGACATCAGTGCAGCAGCAAGACGCTCCTTCACCGTTACACCCCACCACTCAGTCACTCCTGGCACCTCCCTGCCAGTGGCCAGGGAGCGCGGTGCAGCCCCGACACGCTCCCACGCAGGCTCCGGAGTCCTGCAAGTCCTGGAGGGCTGCACAGGACCAGGGAACCCAGAGGGGCAGGAGAAGCACCCACCTTCCTCGTCACAACACCGAACTGCACGCGACATCTGTGACACTCCTCAGCATCGACCCAGTCTGGAGCCTGTCAGGTTAAGGAAACTTGCGTGAGGAGGGAAGAAAGGCCTCAAGGAGTGTCTCCACAGAGCATTTTGGGAGCTCCTACAGCCAACCAAGGCACTCTCATGAATGGGGGATACCGAAAGCATTTGTTGCTCAACAGGACATATTAATCCCCACAAGTTATCTCCTCTCATGTTACTAGAGATGGGGATGCTTTCCCGATCAGCAAGAGATTTCCTAGGAACACGCCTGCACAGCCATCGCTTTAGCAGTGCTCTGCTGCCATGTTCAGACTGCCAGGCTGCAGGAAGGCCACTGAGCAGGCTATGAGGAGACTAACTCCCTGTCCTGATCAAGTCTCCCCTCTCTCTGGCAGTTTAAGGCTAAATTGCTGTACACCACCCCACAACTGCCCGCGCGACAGCTGGGAGCTGCATGCACCCCGCAAGGTCTCTAAGCTGCATGAAATGAGGAATGCAAGAACGCAAGGGTTAGCAGGAAGGGGACAGGACAGCGAGGTCCGTCCTGCAGCGCCAACTCCGTCCCCACCAGCAGAGCTCACCCTTTCTGCAGCGAACATGGCATCGCTCTCTTTGAACTCGGGGAACACGTGACCTGCAGGAGAAGCGAGAGTCCCGTTGTGAAGGGCTCCTCCGCAGAGCGAGGCCGTGGTGCCCACAGCCTCGTGCTGCAGGTCCCAGCCACACGCGTCAGATCCAGCTCCATACACCTGCCCTGCCCGTTATCTTGCCAGTGAAGCACTGGGCTCTCAGCCACGCTCTCGAATGTGCAGGACAATCCCCTACTGGTTTCCCTTACACACCCGTAAGGGACATCAGGGCCCTTTGGAAAAGGCTTATTTCTCAAGACCTTGAACTCAGCATGGGGGAGAAAAAAGCCCCCTGTGTGGGTAGGCAGGGCTTTGAGTCTCACCCCTTGTGTGGCAAGAGTGCGGCAACGCTGGCTCAGCAGGGAACTGGGACCTCCAGGCTGTGCCACTGCCTGTGGAGGTTCTGCTCCACAGACAGACGCAGAGACAGCAGCGTGTCCCTTCCCCCACGGTGAACGCTGCCGTCCCCGGGACAACAGAGGAAGCGCCATACTGGCACTGTCAGAAAGCGGGAGCCTGGACCCAGGTACTAATGAAAGCCTGGGAGGAAGGAACCACCCTGCTGTAAATCCCTTCCCAGAGGACACACGGATTTGCTGCCAGTTTCCTGAAGAGCATTCGCAGCTGCTGCTTTTCAGGTCTCACTGCCAACCCTTAGCTGCTGGCGGGGCTGGAGGCCCAGAGCAAGGCATCCCCGATCCCGGGACAACGGGGCTGTCCTCTCTGTGCAGCAGGACACACTCAGGCCAAGAGGTTCATCGGGTATCGGGCACCAAGAAAAAACTCAGTATCGCAAGTCCAGAATTTCACTAAAGGAAGGCAGGGTCCTGACACCCATTCCTTCTCCTGCAAGGCTCCTCCGGCACAGAGCTGCTCAGCTGCCTGCCCACCCACCTTCGCCCGCCGATTCCTCACCTTCAACCTTCATTATCTGATAGGTGTCCTGCACCACCTTGTACTTGGGCTCATTGCGGAAGGCGTGAGCCCAGGCCTGGATAAGGTACAGGATCTTACTGCGGACGCTTGTCTCCACTTGCCTCTGCACAGAAAGGGAGGAGGGGAAATAAAACAAAAATCTGAGAAAAAGGCCCTGAAACCCAAAGGATGGTGTGAGCCCCCCAAAGAGAAGCCAGAAATACCATGCGTGGAAAGAGACTTTAGAGCACTTGCGCAAGGTAAGAGCTGTCAGAAAGCTGCAGTAAGGACCATTCACAGCAAGGACTACAGCCTCCTTCAGCTTCCCCACCTCCCCCCTCCAGCACGAACAAGAAAGTGTCCTTCAGAGCAGGTGATGGAGCAGGTTACGATGCTTTGAGAAAATGTCCGTAGAGACTCGCACAGTCGCGCCCCGGGGCCGGCACGAGCGCTGGCCTGCCCAACACCCTTGGTCACCTCCTCACAAGAGTTGCTCAGACTGCACTCAGAAACATGCGGGACCCACAGCGAGCCAGCAGGCAGAACAGCACGGACAGCACGGTCCGCCTCAGCTCAGCACAGACCGGGTGCCAGAGGCTCACAGCCGGGGGTGCTGGTGCCCGGCTGTCAGCACCTCCAGCCCCGAGACTCCCACCCACGAACACCCAAAGCTACCTCGGGACGTGACGCAGTAAGGACAGCTGCGAAGACTGCCCTTTGGAGGTAGGGGTGCTTGTATCACGGTTCAAGGAGCCAGAGGAAACTTGGCAAGCTTGTTCCTATCCCAGCCAGCCTCCGAGAGCAGCCCTGTCATCAGCTGACCGAGTCATCGCGCATTCACATGACCGGCTGCTCCAGAAATGCCCCAGGAAGCAGAGCAGCGTTGTCAAGCTCCTATTTCAGCACACACAGCGTGACTTGCTGACAATTCCTGGAGCTCCAAACTTCTAGAATATTTGGCAAAATCCTGCATTCCACAAACTCTGAATTCGCAGCCCTGAACCTCATCAGAACTAAGACCAGTTTACCAGCACTGGGCATTCACAAGCAGCAAAGCTCCACGTGTGGGAGCAGAAGGGGTCTGCGGCAGTTACGAAACTACCGAGACAGACAAGGACGGGAGAGAACCACAAAATCCTCTCGATCTGATCTCCTCAGCGCTTGGAGCGGCTGCACCCGTCCATCGCACTGCGGCAGTGCTCCCATCTCAGCAGGAGATCCCGCACGGAGACTGAGTCAGCCCTAACAGGGAGGTGACAGGAGTGAGACGCCCTGCGACGGCGTGCGAGGTGACGGGACTCGCACAGCTCGTTCAGCAAGTATCTGGGTCATCCGGTCGTCTATTTCTGGCGGAAGACGGAGGCTGTGAGGAAGGAACAGCACTACTCTAGCAAGCTCTTGTCTGGCCATTGCCATTCTGGGGATGGGAGCTGGAGACAGAAGTTCCCGTTTCCACTTCACTTGTGGAATGCTCCAGTCCAAGGACACATGGAGCTCCTGCAGGCATCACGTTGCACCAAACTGGCAAGCGACAGCTTGCGACAACTTGTCCGTGAGAACAGCCAGGTTCGCGTCCTGCAACGCTCTTCAGACAATGCCACAGGCCAGTGAAATGGCCACGATAAAGAGGAAGCTTCTGCCTGTTTTCACCCTGCTGCTTTACCTTCCTGCAGGTCTCATGCTGTACTACGGGAAGGGAATTCACCGCACCGCTGCTCAGATCCTTGGTGCAACTGCCAGACCATCGCCTCTGTTTTCCTTCGCTGCCTCAAGCCAAGCGAAGCATCGCACCCAGCAGCATTAGCCACAAAGTGGTCCAAGCCTCTGCAGCACGTTCCTACCCCACTTCACAGTACAGCCAAACGTTACTGTTGATATCACGGTATCTTCTCTCCCCGCTCCCTGCTCCTTAGCTCCCCACACTCATCCCTTCACACCACGCAATACAGTTTGCTCTTTTATGAAATACATTTCCAAACAGTTCCCTTCTATTCCTGCACTTCTATTCCTTACAAAAAAGGAATGAAAGAGAGGACGTGCACGTTTTCTCCTCCTGCTGCTTCTCTCACAAGCCCATTCAAAAGCGACAGTAAAATAGGATGTATTTACCTTGAGTATTTCCTTCAGTTCTTCCATGGTCTGTTTATTGGCCACCTCGTCATGGACTGTTTGGCCACAGTTTTTGACCACTGACTCCATGACCTGCAAGGGCAAAGCACAGCATTAGCCTGCCGCTCTCCTCCTCCTCTGTGGCCCGCGAGGAGTCCCAGCAAACGTTACAGGCTACTGCAGCCATCACAGCAGGACAGGGACACGACTTAGGCAAGGAGTCACACCAGGGCAGTGTCAGTCAAGCCAGAGAAGACCACGCCGCCACGCTGGAGAGCGAGCTATGTGTCAGCTGCACGGCAGCCTCTGCCCCGCTGCTGCACAAGACAGACCCCCCCGGGACAGCCTCTCACACTCCAGCTGTGTCTGCTAGTAACTCCGAGATGGAATGCCAACGAAAACCGTGACCTGCTGGTCAGTCACAGAACCCCTGTGCTAGAGCCGGGCGCAGGAAAACTCCAACCTGCGGCTCCGCCGCTCCCGGGACAGGGCAGGGCACGCTGCGCAGCCCCGCAGGAAAGATTATAAAAGCCGGGAAGCTCCCTGGCCTGCGAGCTGGGCCCGGCGGTGCTCGCAGCTTGGGCTGACATTACCTCCAGTGCGTAGAGTGCCACGTGGGGATTCTTGTCGTTGACTTTCTTCTTGATAGCGTTGACGGCATATTTTGCTCTGGGTAAGGAAAGAGAGGGCACGTCTTCAGGCAAACAAGAATCCGAGGGGAGATTCCAGCTGCCGCTAACCTGCCAGCCCCCACCCCAACACAAGGGTACACGCAGCATGTGGTTAACCCAGGAACGGAAGGAAACAAGCACATTCCAGCTAGAGTTTCTCTGAGGGGTCCAGGCCAGGGGCAGCCTGCAGTCCCCAGGGCCTGCTGTCCCGCCCTTCCGACGCCTTTGGGGAGGGGGACGACGAGAGACGTGCGACCGCGGGCTCCCACGCCCAGGGCACTCACTGCGTATCTCCCTGCCGGATCATGTCGCAGATCTGCAGGATGGACTCCCAGTCCGTCTCCAGCAGGAGCTGGCTCGTAGCCTTATCTGGAGGGACGAACCCAGCAGCACGGCTGAGAGCAGCGCAGCACCCTCGGCCCCGCTCTGCCACCACCGGGAAGCGCGCCCGGACCCGGCGACGCCCCAGCCCCCACACCCGGGCACGGCAGCCCCGGTTCCTCCCGGACCGTGGCAGCTCGGCCCCCGCAGACGGCCCAGGGCGCTCGGCGACGCCGCGACGCCGCACCGCCCGCCCCGGCCCCGCACCGCCCGCCCGCCCCGGCTCCCGCGGCCGAGCGCTGCGGACCCCGGCCCGGCCCCCGCCTCGCCCGGTACCGAGGAGCCGCTCGAAGGTGCCTCCGCCGCGCCCCATCGCGTCCCCCCGCCTCCGGCCGGGCCTGCCCCACCGCCGCTCCGCGGGCGCTTCCGCTTCCGTCTCCCGCTTCCGCCTTCCGGCGGAGGCGGGGCTCCTTCCGGCGGGGGCGGGGCTTCTTCCGGCGGGGCGGGGCGGGGCGCGATGGCGGGCGCGGGGCGGCCCGTGCCCACGTGCTTGCTGCTGGGCGCGACGGGTGGCGGCAAGAGCCTGCTGGCCAAGCGGCTACGTCATATCCGGCGGGCGCGGGGCGGGGGGGAGGGAAGGGGGTCTCAGATGGGGGGGTGAGGGGGAGGCTCCCGGGCGGGGAGGGGGGGGGTGTCGTGGTCCCGGCGGGGCAGGGGGCTCCAGGCGGGGGGGGGTCCCGGCGGGGCTGGGGGTCCCAGGCGGGGAGGGGCGGGGGTGTCGGGTCCCGGGGGGGCGGGAGGGGTCCCGGTGGGGAGGTTCAGGGGAGGCTCCCAGGCACGGGGAGGGGGGGGGGGGGGGGTTGTCGGGTCCCGGCAGGGCGGGGGGTCCCGGGCGGGAGGCGTCCCGGCGGGGGGGTGGAGGGGAGGCTCCCGGGCAGGGCAGGGGTCCCGGGACGGGCGGCGGGTCTGCATCCCCCTCACGCTGCCCTTGACCGGCTGCACAGCTGAGCACCGTGGGGGGGGCAGTGGAGCTGGGCGAGCCCCCGGCCACGCAGCCCACGGTAGGCAGGGCCCGGTCGGGCGGGCGGTGGGGGCCCCGGGGGGAGGCGCAGCCGACGACCCGCGCCCCGGTCCCGCAGGTGGGCACCGACCTGACGGCGCTGCGGCGGGTGGCCGTGCTGCGGGAGCTGGGCGGCTGCATGGGCCCTGTCTGGCCCAGCTACTACGGCGAGGGCCGCGCGCTGATGGTGAGCCGCGCCGCGCCGTGACCGCGCCGGCGGGGACCCCGGCCCAAGGGCGGGGAGAGGGGCGGCCCGCAGCGGTGGGCTGCGGCCCGGGGTGCTGCCCCAGCAGTGCTGTTTCCTGCCGTCCCTCGTTACGCCGCACCGCCGCCCTCCCGTCTGCTCCCGCAGTTCGTGGTCGACGCCGCGGACCCCACCCAGGTCTCCTCGTCCTGCGTGCAGCTGCTCTCCGTGCTCTGCGCCCCGCCGCTCGCCTCCGTGCCCGTGCTCGTCGTCTTCAACAAGATGTGAGGGGGGCGGGGGCACCTCGAGGGCGGGGGTTCTGTGGGACCCCCGGGTGGGGGAGCCGTCGGGTGGGCTAACGCAGCCCCCCCCCGGCCGCAGTGACCTGCCCTGCTACATGTCGCTGGCGGAGATGAAGTCGCTGTTCCGCATGCAGGACATCGTCTCCTGCGCCACGCAGCCCATCACGACGCTGGAGACCAGCGCCCGCGACAGCACCGGCCTGCGTGACGTCCTGCAGTGGCTGCGGGCCGCCCTCGGAGACCCTCGCTGACCCCGACGCTGCTGGGAGCCCTGCTGCCCTGCGTGGGGCCGTGAGCGGGGCCCGGCGCGGCGTCACGGGACGGCGGCAGGGGAACATGGCGGCCTTTGCAGTAAAACTTCACTGTCCTGTCCAGGCTGGCGGCTGCGCTGTGCTGGGGTGGAAACTGCGGCCTTTGGGGGACGGGGCGAGCAGGACCCCCGGGGCTGGACCACAGTGGTTGTGGTGCTCACGGGCAGCGGGGTGGGGGTGCGGCGGTGCCTGCGCCAGTGGCGGTTCCCGGGGTGGAGGCCGAGTGCGCGTGGGGCTCCTGCCAGCAGCGTGGGCTCATGGGGTGACTGGGGGGGAGGCAGAAAGGCTGCTGGGGCCGGGTGGGTGTCGGGAGCTGGGGCGGGCTGAGCCGCGGGGATGCCTCGGTCAGGGATGTCTGACGAGCTGCAGCGAGTGCCAGCCCACGGCTGCTCTGTGGCACTCGGGCTCAGGGAAGGGCTGGGTCTGTGCGGGGAGCCTGGGCTGTGCCTGCACCGATAGCACATCCCGTGTCCCCCTGACAGCCCAGCCCAGCGCAGCCGGCAGCCGCGTCACCCAGCAGCACCAGTGCCAGGTCCCGGGGTCTCGGAGGCTGCCTGGGCCTGGCTGCGTCGGGGCACAGCCTCCTGGCACGGGGACGGCTGGCACGCCATGGCACAGCCTCCCGGCACAGGGACAGCCGGCGTGCCAGGGACTGCTGGCAGCGTGCCGCGGTGGAGAGCCGCTCTCGGCGCCGGGGCTGCAGACGCCGCACCGTGATGGCCAGTGGCTCCCGGGGCCACAGGCAATGAGGTGGCCGGGGGTCTCGCTCCCACAGCGTGGGCTGTGCCAGGCTCTCCCCTGGGCAGCCCGAGGGTGGGCAGGCAGTGCCGAGGAGCCCCAGCACCCCTGCCACGGCCGCCAGGGGCTCCCTGCGTTGCTGCCCAGCCACCACCCCCAGCGAACACGAACCACCGCATCTGCTGGCCTGCTTGCAGCCCGACAGTGCAGACGCAGGCGGGGAGGGCTCCTGCACAGCTCCACTTTAATGGGCTCCGGCCGTGCTGCTCCTGGGCAGCGCGGGGGCTGCGGGTCCTCTCCATCCAGAAGGCTTCGCTGGCCCCCAGGGTTTCTGGAACGAGCCCAGAGCTGCTCCCCGGCTGGCTGGGGCGCTGGCAGGAGGGAGTGTTGGTCTCTGCTCACAGTGAGGGCTCCGCCGGCGAGCCGGCCCCACGCAGGGCTGTGCCCTGGGACATGGCAGCAGTCCTGGCCCCGGTCGTGCTGCGCCGGCCGCGTCCCCAGCGGCTCGGGGCAGTGGGAGCACTGTGTGTCGCAGCGTCCCCGCGGAACGGCCAGACGACGTGTCCCAGCGGGTCCCTGGCCCCTGCAGCCCCGAGGAGAGGCTCTTCCCCAGCACCCACGGTCCTGCTGCTTCCAGCGCCACACTGCAGCCCTCAGGGACAGCCGGGTCCCGTCCCTGGCTGTGAGCAGAGTCCTGTCCCCTGCCGCTCCTTCCTGGGGATGCTGACGCCAAGGGGAGACAGACAGTCTGAGACCCCGGGGTCTGCTGCCGGGGGCAGGCGGCACCGCCCCATGCTCAGAGCGGAGATGGGGGTCTCTAAACGTCCCCATCCTCCCCTGTTCCCCATCCCTGTGCCAGCTCTGCTGGCAGCCAGTGCCGTCTCCGGGCCACAGCAGCACCAGGGACCCAGCGTCCCCGGGGACAGGCCAGATACCAGGGCAGCCCCACAGCCCCCCAGCGCATTCCGCCCCGCAGCCCCAGCCCCGCTGCCGCCCGTGCCCACAGCACAAGGGTCAGCGACACGCCGGGCTCCCCCCAGCCCCCTCCCGCTCCCCGGCAAGCGGTGCTCTGCCAGCCCCGCTCTGGCATGGAGCAGAGCCACGTCTGCGCGCCTGGCCAAGCGCCCCGGCAGCCCCCCTGCCCTCCGTGCCGGCCTCACCTGCGACTCAGGCTCCTCTCTCTCTGCTCGTAAACGGAGTGAAGCTTCTGAATGAGGAACGTTTTGTCTTCCCCTTCCTGCAACAGCAGAGACCGGGCAGTGAGCCGCTGTGGGACGGGCTCTCCCACGTCTGCAGCGGCAGCGCCGTCGGGGCTGCAGCCTGAATCCGGCAGTCGCGGGGCGCGGGGCAGCGCGCGGCGCTCACGCACGTTGGCAATCTGCTCCTTCAGCAGGCGGATGATCCTGCGCTGGCCTCTCACCACCTGGATGTTGAAGTAGATCACGGCCCTGCAACGACAGGCGGGACGGGACGGTGGAGCCGGGGCGGGAAGCTGGGGGATGCAGTGCTGGGGCGCAGGGCTCTGGAGCGACACCCAGCTCCCGGTGCGGGGCCGTGACAGCAGGACCCTCAAAGCGTGGCCCCAGGGCTCAGCCTTGGGTCTGTACTCACAGCAGGACCCCGGACACAAAGAACAGGAGGAAGGTGTTCTCCACCAGGTGCTGGTGGGCCCAGGAAAGCCAGGTGATGTTCGGGTTGGACTTCTCCAGCACTTGCACCCAGGTCCTCCCCGAGTTGTAGATGGTTTCCAGCCCCCGGAAGGGACCACAGGTCTCCGACGGCCGCACCCTGAGCAGACAGAATGACGGGGTCGGTCAGAGCGATGGGCAGCCCAGCCACCCGCTGCCCCCAGGGCACTGCCTGGCCTCAGATGTGCAGCCCAGCAGGGACCAAGCCTCGCCCACCCCAGCCATGCCCAGGGGCTGGACAGGGAGGGGGGTGTCATGGTGTCAACCCCTTGTCCTGCACCAGGAACATCTGGGAACAGCTGGGAGAAGCAGGCACCGGCCAACCACTGCTACGCTCCGTGCAACGACCAGGGCTGGGCAGCACCTCCTGCCCGCGGCAGCACTGTGCAGCCCTGCGCCGGGTGCGATGTGCTCCGCGTGCCGACAGCGCCAGCGGCTCTGCGCCCCGAGCCGCGGTCCGGCGGGTACTCACGACCAGATGGTGTAGGAGAGGAAGACAGCTGCACCCAGGAAGGACGGGAAGCACAGGAGGGTGATGAAGACGGTGCTCATGCGTGACGCCTGCCAGGGCTTGCTGGGGGACTGGCAGTTCTGCATCAGGCTGGTCTGCAGACAGGCAGAGTCCCGCATGTTGCCCTCTCCCGGGAAGCGGCTGCAGGGGTGCGAGCGGGACGGCTGCCCCCGCCCCGCCACCCCGTCCCTCCCCATCCCAGAAGCGGGGCGCGCGTGGGGACGCCCCATCCCCAGCAGCAGCCCCTCGCACCCGCGAGGCTGGCGCTGCGCGGCACCGCCGTTGCGGCAGAGGCGTCATGCAGGGCTGCCCGTCGCGGGGACGCGTGGGGAGCCGTGGGGACGCGTGGGGAGCTCACACCTTCTTGATGTAGAACAGCAGCAGCAGCTTCAGCGTCTGCACGGCTGGCAGGAGCGGTGCGAAGAGAACGCCCAGCCTGGGAGAGACGGGGGAAGACGAGCTCGTCCCGGGCGCGAGCCCCGCGGCAGCCGGTGGTGGGCTGCGCTGGGGGCAGCGGCAGGGCCCTGGTGCCGGCTGCGTCCGGGCTTTCGCAAAGCAAGGAGCAGGCGCACGCTGCCCTGAGCTGGGTTTGCCGCACAGCCTGGGCTGGGCTGGGGTCCCACCGAGCCTGGGGCGGCGGTGGGCTTTCGGCTCCCAGGTGTGCCGAGTGGGAACGCAGCACCGGCACACGCGTGGGTCCCCTCCGCAGGCCGGGGACGCGAGGCCGTGGGCTGCAGAAAGGCAGTGGGAGGGTGGCAAAGCAGGGGCCTCAGCGGCTCCCCTCAAACAGCGACTGTCATCACGTCTCCCTCGTCCCACCCACGCGGGGCTGGGGGGGTCTCACTCGGCCCCGCACAGCGAGATGAGCAGCTCCCCGTGCCCGGTCCCTGCCAGACACGGGGCTCGCCGGGGACCACCAGGCAGTGGCAAGCAGAGACGTGCCGGGCGGGAGATGTCTCACCAGGTCAGGGTCTGCCCATACATCAGCCCCAGCACGTTCCGGGCGATGTCAAACTCCGGCCTCTGCTTCCTCTTCAGCCGCTTCTCCAAGATCAGCCTGGGAAGGAGCAGAGCTCTGCTCCCACACTGCGGGGGGGACGCTCGGCACCCCGTCTTCCCCTCGGATGGCAGCAGAGCCTGAGTGCGCCGGGGCAGCACCGATGGGCAGCGGAGAGCCAGGGCCGTGCCGGGGATGCCACGCTGGCGGGGGACCCCTCCCGGGGCACGTTACCTCCAGACCAGCTCCCCAAAGAGCGTGTCCAGCAGGGTGAACATGAAGTCCATCACCACGAAGCGATACAGGTCCTGCCCCACACACGTCTCCCAGCACTGGGGAGACAGGCAAAGGTGGCACCAAGCGGGCAGCAGGACCCCTCCTCCCCCACGACTTTCCCGTGGCCCTCACGGTGCGAGGGGCTGTGGGACCTCCTCCTGCCCTGCACCCCTTTCCCCAGCCACCCCACGTTTGGGGTGCCCTCGTCCGGCTGCTGCCCCCCTCTCCCCAGCAAAGGAGCCGATGGTGCCTGCGGCCGTCCGGCAGACCCCCCCACTGCCAGGCCCCCGCCCCTGCTGGTGCTGGGATGGCAGCCTTGGCTTGGCTCCGTGCGTCCTTGGCAAGGGACGGTCCGGATGGCATGGCATGGCACGTCATGGCATGGCATGGCCCAGCCGGCTCGCTCGGGCGCCATGTGCTCCTCGCACCGACCCGCAGAGCCCGGCCCCGCGTGGCACTGACCTCCTCTGCCGAGCAGACGACTGTCCGGCTGAGCCACTGGTAGCACAGCAGGCCGAGGACCACCATCTTCAGCAAGAGGTTCCTGGGGCGCAGGAGCAGGGCCAGGAGCCCCTGAGCCCTGGGGATGGAGGGGCCAAGCGCCGCGGGCAGCGTGCCTGGCCCCAAAGCCTCCCCATGGGCCACAGGAAGGGGCACAGGACGCGCCCCCCGCCCCGGCCCCGGCCAGCCTACCTGCAGATCGCCACATAGACCTCTGCCACGGGCGAGTCCTGCTTCTCCCACGCGGCCAGCAAGTTGTACAGGTGGGGCATCAGCACGTTGAGCAGGGACACCCCGAGGGGCAGGACCAGCAGGACGGCTTCCCGCTGCCACGCGCCGCTGCCCTGCACTCCATGCTCCTGCTGAACCTGGTGAGCCGGGAGCAGGGTGAGCACGGCTGCCAGCAGCGCCGTGCCCGGGGAGGGCAGCGAACGCCGATGCCAGGAGAGGAGATGCCACGGGTACCCCAGCCCCCCGACGCCAGGGCAGGAGATCCCACGGCGACGAGCAGCACTCACCACGTGCATGTGCTCCGAGAAGTAGTGCACAGCCAGCACGCAGCCCAGCACCGTGCCCAGCGCGAGGGCCCAGGCCAGGAGGAGCACAGCGGAGTGCCGCAGGCGCTGGCACAGGCTCTGGCAGTGGGAGCGAGACCGCCGCTCTGCAAGCAGCTCCTGCAAGAGAGCCGTGCCGGGAGCGCGGTTTGTCCCGCTGCGCTGAGGCGGGACCCCGAGGGCGGACGGACAGAAGTGCTGCTGCAGGGTGGGGGGGATTTGCAGCTGCAGGAGGGGGATGCTGAGCCCTGGGACTGGACTGGCTCCTCTGATTGCCTCCCACTGCAGGGCCCAGGGTCTGCCGGGCCGACGCTGGCCCGGCTCCTCACCTTCAGCTGGGTGCAGATGTTCTCATGCTGCAGCTTCACCGAGCGCCTCTGGATCACCTTGAAGTCCCAGGCACAGAAGACTTTGACGGCCAGGTCCCCCATGGAGCTGCCCACGCGGTAGCTCTCCCCGAAGGAGCGGGACATGCTGCGGCGAGGAGGAGGTGTCAGGGCATCGGGGCTGGGCGGCGAGGGGACAGCTGCAGTGCCGCCAGCGCTGCCGACCCACCTGTACACCAGCAGGACACAGGTGATGAGGAAGGAGACCCCGACGCTGAACATGTAGGCCAGCGGCATGTTGTAAGGGCCAGGGGGGGCTGCGAGGGGACACGCGCTGCCGTTGGGGCTGGAGGCGCAGGGGTCGTTCAGGGTGACGTTGCTGTAGTAGCCGTAGTACAGCAGCGAGTGAGTGAAGTAGCCCTGTGGGAAAGCGGCCCACGGTGACCTCACTGGTGCCTGCAGCTCCCTGCCCAGTCTGGCACATCTATGCCAGCCCGCGGGACACAGAGCCCTCGGCTGGGGCAGCACCGGACGCGCCCTCCTCCACCCCCAGCACCGGCAGTCCCAGGGCGCTGGTGGTGCGAGGGCAGGGACCGGGGCGTCGCTGCGGCAGGGGATGCTGGGATGCAGGGCAGGGACCGGGACTTTGCTGTGGCGGGGGATGCTGGGATGCAGGGCAGGGACCGGGGCATCGCCGCAGCGGGGGCACAGGGCTGGGCCCCAGGCTTGGAGCAGCTCCCGGCGCGGGGACGTGCTGGCGCCGGCGTGCTGGCAGTGCTTACCGCTCCCGTGAGGAGCTCGAGGCCGGTGAAGGGCTGGGGGCTGGCCGAGGCAGGTGGATACGCAGCCTGCAGGGCCACCACGAAGACCAGGAGGATGAGGAGTGAGATGATGTTGAACATAATGAGCATCTTGAGGAAGAGGAAGTAGGAGAGGACGCTGGAGCCGAAGCGGCCGCTGATCTGCTTCAGGGCGTAGTGCCAGGGCTGCACGGCGGGGAGCAGGGAGAGGAGCCTGTACCAGAGGCCCCGGCAGCCCTGGGGAGAGGGAAACTGGGGAGAGCACCGGGGCCAGAGCCTTCACCGGAGCCCCCAGCAGCCGCCGTGCAGACCCGTGCCCCAGCCTTACGAGGACCACGTAGTCCTTGGACCATCCGCAGGGAGAGGAGAGGGCCCGGTGCTGGGTGTGCTGCCTCGGGGGGCCCCTCTGCCCACTCAGCTCCTGCCTGCCCCGCAGAGAGGGACGTCAGAGGGGTCACGGGCCCTGGGATGGCTCTGGTTGTGGGAGCCCTGCCCGGCCCGGGCTGGTGGGGGAGGACCTACCGGAGGGTGCGTTTCTCTGCCAGGCTGAGGGGCATGGCGAGCAGCATGTGGCTGCGCTGGGTGGGCGAAAGGCTCAGCAGCTCCTTCACCAGCAGACTCCGCTTGTCTGGGGGCACGGGGGGCTCAGCGGGAAGCAGCCGGCCAGGACACGGCATGCCAGTCCCCAACCCGGGGAGGGTGCCCAGCACCGCCCGCCCCTGCTCTCGGGGTCCCTCACCTTCCAGCGTGGCCCTGGCGGGGTCGGTCTCCAGGTCGTACTGCCGCAGGCTGGGCCGCGCCGCGCGGCAGAGCTGCTGCAGGGGCGGGCGGCTGCTCCGGCGCCGCAGCCGGGCCGTGCGGTTGTAGTACCGGGAGATGATGGCCCCGCGGCTGCGCCCTGCGGGCGAGAGCAGGGCGGTGGGGTGGGTGGCTGTGGGAGAGCAGGGCGGGCGGGAGAGCTCTCCCACGGGGCCCTGGGCCCGGGGACGGCGGCAGGGACGTACCGATGGTGCGGCTGGGCATGCTGGCGAGGATCCGCAGGGAAGCGGAGGAGTAGCCAGGGCGCTGCTCGCCCTGCCCGGGCTCCGGCCAGGCCGCAGCACCGGCGTCGGGGGGGGCCAGATGGACCGGGTGCTCTGCGAGGGGAGGGTGGGACGCAGAGCGGTGAAAGCCGGAGCGCCCACGGCTCCAGTCCCCGTGGTCCCACTGCCCGGCCCCGCTGCGTGCTCCCCCGGAGCACCCCCTTCCCGGGGGGGGGTTCTGCCCCGCTGCCGGCACTGCGACCGTGTCAGCGGGACCCTACAAGCCCCTCGGCCGCAGCCTCGGCGCAAGCCCCAGCCGGCCCAGGAGGGTCTGGGGTGGCAGACAGCCCTGGGCACCCGCGCTGTCCCCGTCCCACCCCGGCTGCGACCGCCGCGCCTCACCTCTGCCCCTCGCCTGCATCTCCAGCTGCAGCCCGGCGCGCACCGCGCTGCTCTGCTGCTGGATCAGCTGCTGGAAGGAGCTGTGCAGGGCTCCCTCGCTGTCCGGGCTCGGCTCCTGCCTGTCGCGACACAGAGCCGCTCGCCGCGGGCTGCCGGGGCCGGGAGGGAACCGCCGCAAAGCCCCGACGCCGGCCCAGCCCGGCCCGGCGGCCGCGGGGGGTGCGGGGTCCCGGGGCCGAGTGTGCGGGACACGGCGGCTGTGGGGGGTGCGGGGTCCCGGGGCCGAGCGTGGAGGGTGCGGAGCGCGGGGGGTGTGGGGTGCCGGGGCCGAGGGTGCGGGGCGTGGAGGGCGCGAGGTCCCGGTGCTCAGTGTACGGGGCGCGTGGATGCGGGGTTCTGGGGCCGAGGGCATGGGGGGTGCGGAGTACCGGGGCCGAGCGTGGGCGGTGCGGCGTGCCGGGGCCGAGCGTGCGGGGCGCGGGGGGTGCGGGGTCCCGGGGCCGAGGGCGCGGGGCAGGCCGGCCCGCACTCACCCGTCGCTCTCGGTGTCCCCGGGGACGCGGAGGGAGCAGGACGGTGGCCGGTCCATCCTGCCGGGGCCGCCCGGGTCCCGCCGACACCGCGCCTGCGGCAGCGACCGGGCGGGCGTCAGCGCCCCGCACCCCTCCCCCCGCGGGACCGCCCTGATCGTGCGGCGGGGCCCGGGGAGTGGCAGTGACCGCGGGGACAAACCCGGGTGCGAACCCAGCGCCGGGCGGGGAGGAAGGAAGGGGCGGGGGGGCGGATGGGGGGGGGGCGGTGCAGCCGCTGCCGAGCGGGCCCTGCCCGCGGGGGGGGACGGGACGGGCTCCGACGGGACGGGACGAGCGGGCCCCGGCACCGCCCCCCGCGCTCTGGTCGGGAGGGGCACGGCGGGACCCGCAGCCCCGGGGTGGGCGAGGCCGCCCCGTCCCGCTCCCGCGGGGCTCGAAGCGGCCCCAGGCGGAGACACCGGGCAGGGAGCTCTGCGCCCGCCCGCCGGGCCGGGACCGGAGAGCGCGGCGAGCCCCCGCACCAGCGCCCGCCGGTGCCCCCCGCCCCCTCCTCCCCTCCCGGGCCGGACTGAGGATGCTCCGGGCAGGCGACGACCCCGGCGGGGCTCCCGGCCCCCCGGAACCCCAGGAACCGGCGGAGGGAGACGCGTCCCGGGGCTGTCGCCGCCCACACCGGGCAGGCTCCGCGGCTCGACGTGGGTGCGGGGCCGGCCCCGGGCCCAGCGGGGGGGAGGGGGGCACCGACCCCACCCCGGCCGGTCCCCCCGGGCGGAGGGGCGGCGGGAGCAGCCCCGGCAGAGCCCCTCTCCCCCCCCCGGCACACCGCAACCGGGACGCGCCGGGCCTCCCCCCCGCGGCTCCGCCCGCGGCTCCGCCCGCTCCCCGGGGCCGCGCAGCCGCAGCACCGGGAGGGGTCGGGGGGGGGGAGGGGACACACCGGTCGCGCCGGCCGCCCCGCCCCCAGCCCCGCCCGGCCCGGCCTCCCCGGGGCGGTGCCGCGCAGGAGCGCGGAGCGGCGGCGGCGATGGAGGGCGGCGGCGGCGGCGGCGCGTACGGGGCGGGCAAGGCCGGCGGCGCCTTCGAGCTGGGCCGGTTCGTGCGGCAGCCGCAGGTCCTGGCGCGGATCGCCAGCGCGGTGAGTGGGGGGCGCGGGGAGCCCCGCCGGGACGGGCCGCAAAGGGGGACCCGGGGCGAGCCCGCACGGCCCGGCCTCCCCTCCCCTCCCCTTCCCCCCGCCCTCCCGCAC
Source organism: Opisthocomus hoazin (assembly GCF_030867145.1). Taxonomy (NCBI): domain Eukaryota; kingdom Metazoa; phylum Chordata; class Aves; order Opisthocomiformes; family Opisthocomidae; genus Opisthocomus; species Opisthocomus hoazin. Next base: position 8,763,436 of record NC_134434.1, on the reverse strand, counting down.
GGCCCGGCCCGGCCCGGCCTCCCCCTCCTCCCCCCGCGGGCGGGCGCTCAGCGGGACCCGGCCCGGTGCCCCCCGCCTGGCCGGGCCCGGCAGCCCGGGAAGGGGTCGGGACCCCCCCCCGCCGCCCCCCGCCCGACGGCCGCTCCCCCCCCGCAGATCTTCGCCCTGATCGTCTTCGCCTGCCTGGTAGGGGAGGGCTACACCAACCTGCCCAGCTCCTCCGAGCTCTTCTGCATCTTCAACCGCAACGAGGACGCCTGCCGCTACGGCATTGGCATCGGCGTCCTCGCCTTCCTCGCCTCCGTCTTCTTCTTCATGGTGGACGTCTACTTCCCCCAGATCAGCAACGCCACCGACCGCAAGTACCTGGTCCTGGCCGACCTCGGCTTCTCAGGTGCCGGTGGCCGCGGGGCTCTGCCCGCTGCGCGCTGCGATGGCTGCCCCCGTCCCGTGACGTGGCCACCCGCCGGTGCCTGGCGAAGGGAGTCGCTGCCGCCTGGCGCGCTGCCCACGGGCCACGCGCTGCCTGCCGAACGCGCTCCGAGGAGCCGCGGGGCGCGGGCGTCTGCACCGGCCCCTGGCCCCCCCGCAACGGCAGCGGCAGCAATGTGGTGGGGACCTGCCCGGGCGCGGCAGGACGCGGCCCCGGCCCCTCACACCGCCTTCCTCCCGCAGGGCTCTGGACCTTCTTGTGGTTCGTTGGCTTTTGTTTCTTGACCAACCAGTGGGCCTGGACGCAGGCCAAGGACGTGCACGTCGGAGCTGACTCGGCCCGCGCCGCCATCACCTTCAGCTTCTTCTCCATCTTCTCCTGGGTGAGTGAGGCCGCAGTGGAGCCCGGCCCTGCCCCGCGCGGGGGGGAGCATGGAGGGGCTCCCCGGGCCGCCCTGACGCCACCAGCCCCCTCGTCTCTCTAGGGCCTCCTGATCGCCTTCGCCTACAAGAGGTACAAGATGGGGGTGGAGGACTTTGCTCAGAGCTACGTCGACCCCAGCGCGGAGGTCCCAACTCCCTACTCCAGCTACCCCAACATCAGCCACGACAGCTACCAGCAGCCGCCCTTCACCCAGACGGCGGAAGCGCCGGAGGGCTACCAGCCCCCGCCGGTGTACTGAGCCCTGCGCGGCGGGGACGGCCGCGCCAGTGCCAGTCTCTGCTGTGGGGTGGGAGGGGGCAGGTGGTGCGGGGGGGTGGCGGCTGCGCTGCGGGACGGTCACCGGGCCTCGGTGCTGGAGCTGAGCTCTGCGCCACCAGGGCCCGGGGCCCGGCCTGGGATGGGTGACTGGTTCGGCACGCGGTGGTGATGGGTTCCGCGCGCGGTGGGCGCTTTGCAGGTGCCGAGCGCAGCCCCACGGCTCCGGGGGTGGGGGGGTGCGCGGGGCCGGCCGAGCCCCTGCCCTCGCCGTCCTGCCCTGGGGGAAGGAACTGCTGGGGGAAGCGGCGGGGGGGTGGTTTGCACCCCCGGCTCTGGCCTGGCTGTGCCCTGGTGACTGCTGCCCTGGCACTGGTGCCTTCCCAGCCCCCCAGCTGCAGCCCCTCGAGTGCCGGCTCTCGCTGCCATAGCGCAGCCGAGCGGTCCGGCTCCTGCCCGCCGCTGGCTTCCCGTGCCTTGCCCCCTCGACTGCTGCTGGGTGAGCTCGATGCCAAAGCCCTGTCTTCTGACTGTAAACTCCCACGCTGTGCCTGCTGACAGCCTGCCCTGGAGCTGCCGGTGCTGGGACGACGGGGTTCGGGGTCTCCCAGCAGGGCTGTGGCTGCTCCGGGTGCCCAGGGAGGGTCCTGGAGCGCTCTCCCTGCTGACCCGGTACTTGGCCCCTGGGCTGGCCTCGCGCCAAGCAGCGAGGCCGTCATCCCGCGTTGCACCCGCGGCTCTCACGCAGCGCCCTGTGCGCAGCCCGCGCTCTTGGCCAACTCAGGTTGTTTTTCTGCTGCGCTGTTGTGAAGCTGCTCCCAGCAGCAGCGTGTGGTCTGCGAGCTGTCGCTGCTGGGGCTGGCATTCGAATAGCTGTTTGTCACTGTAGAGATGGAATAAACTTTTTCACCTCGCCACCAAGTGCTTTTCTTCTCTGGGGACGCAAACCCGGGTTACCCCCCTGCCCGAGGGCTGGGGGTTCCCGGCAGGGAAGCGGCAGAGCTGCCCCAGCCGACAGCATGCTCGCGCCAGGGGCTATTTTTAGGCGAGCCCTCCTGTTTGGCCAAAGGTTTGAGCAGAGCTCCAGCACCGCCCGGCCCCGGCTGCTGCTGCACGCGACCAGCCGGCCCCGTCTGCGCAGCCCGACCTGCGGGAAGCCTTTTCAGAGCAGTCTGGTAATCAACACACGGACAATTTCATGAAGTTTTAAATTTATTAGTGCTAAACCAGCAGCAGTGCTGGCTTCCCTCTCCCTGAGGGGAAAGCCCAGGCCTGGCACTGCAGTGCTTTCGAGTGCCACAGCTGTCGTCACGCCAAGCAGTGTGGAGGGAGCCAGGTTTCAGACAGCTCTCGTGACCTCCCGGGGAGGGGCCGTCTCCTGCCGGGTGGGTGCAGGCAAACAGCGAGCACTGCACTTGCACGGGGGGTCTGACCCGGCCAGAGCCGAGCGCTGCGCCTTGGAGCTTGTGGACGCTGGTATACAGGGAAAAGCACTTTTGCAAGGAGTAAGATAAAACCCCAAACCTTCCAGAACCCAAGTCAAGCAAAGGGGGAAGAGGATCCTTCCGCCAGTCTGTGGCGGAGGAAATAGAACCTCCAGAATGTTGGACAGCTCAGGAGGGAGCAACACACGACTAGAGTCGAGAACCTTCCACTCGAAGCAGGGCCCCTTTTCCAAGCAGCCGGATCTTCGCCGCAGCCCAGACCTTTAAGTCCTGAGCCTCCAAACCCTTCACAGGTAACGAAGCACAGACGTAGCAGCACCGAGCTTGGTCCTGAGCAAAACCCCCCTGGTTTTGGAGCAGTGACCCTTCCCGAAGCGAAGCCTAGTTCTCCCCAGAGGGCTCTGTCTTAGCACACAGACTGCTACTGGACAACTGCCGGTCCTTTTAAGTTCAAAAGCCAGGAAGATCCTACTGCTAGGCCATCAAGCCAAGCCTTCCTTTCCCCCTCTTCTGTTTCAACACAATTTATGTGACAGTTGCAGCGAGCAGGCGTAATGGCAAAGGGATGGGCCACGCAGTCGGTCACAGAGGCTGCGGAGGGCCAGGCCGCTGCTGCGTGTGTCAGTGAGAAGCTGAGCCACAGCTCTACAGCAAGGAATGGGTTATCTCCTCAGACTGCATTAAAAAGGAAGCGGGTTTAAAATACAAAGTTACTGTACATTGTCTTAAGAAACCTGGAATGTAGCAACAGTGCGCAAGAGAAGGAAACGGTTGTGTTCACAGGCAAGTGAACCAGCCACCAGCGCCAGTCTGAACGCACACAGGCCAGGAGAGCAGGCCAGAACTACGGCGAGCGACAGCACCCTGCCGCCCGGCCTGCTGCGACAGTTTTCCAGGACCTGTCTGTGTGGCAGCACCGGTAACCACACCCGTCTCTTTTCCAGCGTCTGAGGAAGGAACTCACTTTTAGTCAGGCTCCCGCTTCAGCTCCCCCCGGCAACAGGCCCAGCCGATCCTCCTCTTTTCCCCAGCCCTCAGCGCAGAGGAACGGCAGCCTGGTTTGGCAAGTAGAGCTGAGACACTTAATAGAATTGCTAAAAGCAGGGGAAGCCAGATCCGGCGTCGGGGAGACGAAGCATTTAGCTCCCTTCCTCTCACTCTTCCCCATGCGGGAGCCCCGCAGTCAAGAAGCGAAGATCTTCCGGGAGGCAGCCGCGTCCAGCTGCTTCACCGCCATGGGCACATTCTCCTTGTCTTCCGAGCCAGGCTGCTGGGGCCGCTTGCGGAAGTAGCAGGCTCGGCAGACCGAGTGGTACTTGTCTGCTCCTCCGATCACTTCGACCTGGCAAGAAAGTCAGGAGGGTGAGGCTGCAGAGCCCCGCTCCCCGCAGGGACCCCTCCAGAGCAGCAGGATTGGCAAGACGGCGCTGCCAAAGCGTGCTCTGCTGCAGGAGAGCTCACCTCCCTCTCTGCTCCCAGCCTCTTCGTGTAGGAGGCTTCTCGGTAGCACTCCATGCACACGGCGTTCAGCTTCACCACGCTCTCTGCCAGCGGGACCAGGTTCAGGATGCTCCCGAAAGCCTGTGCCAAGACAGCAGGGGCGGCTCTGTTGGACGGGCTCCACCAGGATCCCAAAGCAGCTGCCATACTAAGAAATAAGCATTTTACCTTTCTCTGGAAAGTCCCATCAAGAGCAGCAACGATGACTGTTTTCCCAGCGTTGGCCATAACCTCGCAGAACTCCACGATGTCTGGGAACTAGAGGAGGCACAGAGCAAGCGTAGGGGGGAGGAAGGGGCAGCACTTGGCTCGGGATCCAGTGGCGCATGCCCAGACAGCAACGCAGGGCACAAAGGAAACCAGAGCCCTGCAGCCGGCCTGCACAACAGGCTCCAGGCCCCCGGGGACCAGGGGAAGGGTCTGATGACCCGAGCGCGGTCCAGCGGGACCAGACTGCCCTGGGCAGGGCTTCCCGCCCCGTCCTGGGGGACACAGACTCCCCCCTGCCCCCAGCCCCACACTTACGAACTGGCCCTCGTCAATGCCGATGACGGCGGAGCCCAGCGCCTCCTGGGACACGTCCTGGAGCCGGCAGGCGGGCAGGGCCTCCATGGTGCTCCTGGGCAGGGGCAGAGCTGGGGGCTGAGCCAGGCGCGGCGGGGGGTGCTGGGGGCCGGGGAGGGTAGGGGGGGGTCTCACCTGTCGTGCGTGCAGACGCCCGCAGGGCCGTACCGCGTGTCCTTGGCGTACTTCACCAGCAGGCACCGGTACTGGGCCAGCTGGAACCGCCGCACCCGCCGCATCAGCTCTGTGCTGCAAGAGGCGGTGGGCGGTCAGCGGGCCCCGGGCCGACCCCCTCCCCTGCCCGCCCCCTCCGCCAGGCCTACCTCTTCCCGGAGAACATGGGCCCGAAGATCACCTGCAGGCGGAACCGTGGGGGTCAGCGGGCGGGAGCACGGCTCGGCGGGGGCACTGGCGGGCAGGCAGCCCACCGCCCCGGTCCGGTCCGGCACCCCCCTCCCCGTACCCGGCCCCGGTCCGGCCCAGTCCCCCCCACCCTCCGCCTCGGCCCCGGCCCCCCCCCCTCCAGCCCCGGCCCCCTCCCCGGCACCCCCTGGCCCAGCCCCCAGTACCCGGCCCGGTCCCGAACTGCCCCAGCCTGGCGCCCCCCCTCCAGCCCAACACCACCCCCCCCACGTCGTTCCCCCCCTCCCCGGCCCCGTACCTGGACCCGACCCCTCCCTGGCCGTACCCGGTCCGGCTCCCCCCCCCCATAACCTGGCCTCGGGCCGGCCCCCCCAGGCCCCGCAACTCCCCCCGGCCCGCACCTGGATCTGCCCGCGGGGCCGGCTGGGCGAGCCGGGGTGGACGCCGGGCACGGTCAGGCAGTTCATGGCCGCGCCGGACCGCGCGCGAGCCCCTCTGCCGCCGCGCCGGCGAATCCGGGCGCGCCCCGCGCCCGCGCGCCCACGCGCCCGCCAATCGGAGGAGGGCTCGCGCCGCCCCGCCGGCCAATGGGGGCACGGGCGCCAAAACTCGTCTTTCTCTTCGCGCCCCGGACCCGACCGCGCCGATTTCCCGGCATGCCCCGCGCGCCCAAACGTCACGGCCTCATAACCCCGCCCAGTGCCCCCCCGGCCCCGCCTCCCGGACGGCCAATGGGAGCCGGACGGCCCCCGCCCAGTGCCCCGCCCCCGTACTCGCCCCCCGGGCGGCCAATGGGGGGTGGCCCCGCCCCCGGGCTCCGGCCCCGCCCCCGGGAGTGCAGCGGGCGCTGGGCGGGACCGGGACGGGCAGGGGTCGGTGGTCGGCACCGGGACGGGCACCGGGACGGGGAGCGGGAGCGGCCGCGGCATGGAGGGCTGGCGGGGCATGTCGGCGGAGGTGGGGCCCGCGGGGCAGGCAGGGGCCGGTCGCGGCCGGGGCGCGGGCAGCGGCGGGGCCCTCACCCGGTGCCCTCACCCGGTGCCCGGTCGCCCCCTCACCCGGTGCCCGGTCGCCCGGCAGGCGCTGGAGCGGCAGTACTCCCCCAGCCGCTGGTCCCCCCGCCTGGGCAGCGACGCCGTGCTCCGGGCGCACCTCGCGGCGACGGCGGCGGGTGAGGCGCGGGCCGGGGGCGGCGGGGCCGGGCGGCCCCGGGTGTCCGGTCCCCGCGGCCGTGCCCCAGGCCCCGCGTCCCCCTCCCCCCGCAGGCACCCAGCGGGCCCGGGCCGGCGCACGGACCTCGCTGCACGTCCCATACGGCACCGGGCCGGGGGAGCAGCTGGACATCTACCTTCCCGCGGAGCCCTCCGGCCGTAGGTGATGGGCGGGCGGCGGGGCGGGCAGCGGCCGGGGACCGCTGCTCACCCCGGGCTCTGCTGCTCAGCCTTCTCGGTCCTGGTCTACATCCACGGCGGGTACTGGCAGTGCCTGAGGTGAGGCGGGCTGCCCGAAAGGGGCTCCCGCGGGGAGGGAGCCCCCGGCCCGCTGTCACCGCCTGCTCCCGACCCCCGGACTGGCGCCGGGCGCACAGGGTCTGAGCGGCCCCGGAGACCCTGGCCCGCAGCCTGGCTACCTGCTGTTCCCCGCAGTAAGGACGAGTCGGGATTCGCAGCCCCGCCCCTGGTGTCGCGGGGCGTGGGGGTGGTGGCGGTGGGCTACGACACAGCCCCCCACGGTAGGTGCTGCCCGGCGGGGGGGGCTGCCCGCGCTGCCCATCGCGTGCCCGACGCCGCTCTCTGCGCAGGCCACATGGACGCCATGGTGCGGCAGGTGCGGCGCAGCATCGCCTTCCTGGCAGAGCGGTACTCCGGGGCCAGGTGGGCCGCGCTCGGCTCCCGGGGTCCCCCCCGTCCCGCTGCGATGGCCGCTGGCATCCCCGCGAGGGCCCAGCTCCCTCCCGGGGCGGTCTGGGGTGCGGGGGTGGCCGTGGCCGCAGCAGGAGGAGGTGACGAGCTCCGAGCTGTCGCAGAGGTGTCGATGCCTCGGCTGTGGCCGTGCTCCCTTGTCGCTGTACGAGGCGTCGGTTGGCAGGCTGGGAGGTGTGAACGAGCGGACCCGTCCAGGCTGCGGCGCTGGCGGCCGTGCTGGCTCCTGCGCGCGGGGCAGGGTGTCCCTGGGCAGCAGGCACCACGCCGTCACGCCCTGCGCTGCCTCACGGCTCACTCTCTCCAGGGGCCTTTACCTGTGCGGGCACTCGGCAGGGGCCCACCTGGCAGCCATGGCGTTGTCCACGGACTGGGCAGAGTACGGAGCGGTGCCGGACATCAGAGGTAGCGCCGCCATGTCCAGGCACGGGGGCCGAAGGAGAACAGCGTCTGCACCCGGGGCGAGGCCGTCTCTGCTGCCGTGTGGGGCGGCAGGGGCCGCCGAGCTGAGGGAGATGAGTTACCCCAGCTGCGGGCAGCCCACGGGTGCTGGGGTGCAGGACTCGGGAGACTGAGTCCAGCAGAGGGCTGCGAGGATGAGGAGGGGACTGGAGCGTCTCTGCTACGAGGAGAGGCTGAGGGAGCTGGGCTTGTTCAGCCTGGAGAAGAGAAGGCTGAGAGGGGACCTTCGAAATGCCTCTAAATATCTGCAGGGTGGGGGTCAGCAGGACGGGGCCAGACTCTTTCCAGTGGTGCCCAGTGACAGGACAAGGGGCAATGGGCACAGACTGAAGCAGGAAGCTCCAGTTGAACCCGAGGAAGAACTTCTTCCCTCTGAGGGTGATGGAGCCCTGGCCCAGGCTGCCCAGGGAGGCTGTGGAGTCTCCTTCTCTGGAGATATTCCAGACCCGCCTGGACGCGGTGCTGTGCAGCCTGCTGTGGGTGAACCTGCTTGGGCAGGGGGTTGGGCTGGGTGACCCACAGAGGTCCCTGCCAGCCCCTGCCATGCTGGGATTCTGGGATTCTGTGACTCTGGGCTCCTGGACATGCAGCCCCCCGGGGTGCGCGTGCCCTGCACCCACCAGCCACGCACTGAGGCCTGGGGGATGCAGGTGCAAGGGGGGCTCGCATGGGCAGGGCTGTGAGAGCTGCCGGGCCCCTCACCACTGGCACCTCTGCCTCCAGGAGCTGTGCTGGTGAGCGGCATCTACGACCTCGAGCCCATCCTGCACACCTACGTGAACGATGCGCTGAACATGAGCCGGTGAGCCCGCGCGCCGCGGGGACGGCAGCTGCGAACGGCACCGGCAGGCTGCGTGCATGTGTGCGGTGCTTGGCCGGTGCGAGCTGCGGGCGAACGCCGTCAGCCCTGCAGCTGCTCTGCGCTGGCCGCTGAGCCCGCCGCACTGGGGGGCACTGCCTGGCCCCGCTGCCCAGCCCTGGGGGCTGCACGGGCCAGAACGGCCTCCCCGAGCGAGGGGCCACGTCGGCTGTCGCTGCCATATCTTCCAGGGAGGTCGCCCGGAGGAACAGCCCCATGCTGTGCATCCGCCCCGCAGCGCCTGCGGCCAGCGAGGTGCTTGTGGCTGTGGCCCAGCACGACTCCCCGGAGTTTCGCCGGCAGTCGCAGGAGTACGGCCAGGTGGGCCCCCGGCCCGGCTCTGCGGGGACGCTGCTGCGGCCGCCCCGCTCGGACCCCCCAGGGCGGGGTGAAGAGCTGGTGTGCAGCGTCGGAGCGATGCTTCTGCTGCCGTGGCAGTGGCTGCTGCAGAGGGCAACAGCAGCTCGGGGGAGGACGCTGGTCCTTGCCGCGCCGTCGCTCCTGCTGCCGTGTCCGGGCGGACGAGGGTCGGGGTCCATTCTGCCAGCGCCGCTCTCCCCGCAGGCGCTGCGTGCCGCCGGCTGGGCCGTCTCCCTGCTCGACCTCGCTGGCGTGGATCACTTTGACATCATTGAGAAGCTGTCGGAGGAAAGCTACGTCCTCACCCAGGTAGGGAAAGAGCTCCCGTCGTCCCACGCTTGGTGAGCGGAGCCGGGACCGGCAGCCCAGGGCGGCCGTGCCGAGCCGAGCTCCACTGCGTCGCAGAGCGGGTGCGGGTGCAGCTTCGGGGCTGTGGGAGCGCGGCCAGGCAGGGCTCACAGCGCTTGGTTCCTTGTCCCAGGTGATTCTGAACATGATTTCAAGAGCCTGACGGCGCGTCGGGGACAAACCGGGACTGGAACCACGGCCCTGCGCGGCGGCGACCGGCAGCCTGCCCGCAGCCTGCCCTGCTGCCCGCGCTGCAGCCGGCACCATCTCTGCAGCACAGGCGGCTGCTGCCTGTGGACCCCTCTGTGCCCCCCACCCGTCCAGCCTGCAGCCGGGCAGGGGGGCTCGGAGCCAGGAGCACCGGCTGCCCCTGCTTCTCGCCGGGCTGGTGTTCCTCTGCGGGGCTGTTCCTGCCCGCCTGGCGCACGCGGGGCCGGCAGGGCTGCAGCGCGCGGTCTGGGCGACCGGGTGGCAAAGTTTGTTCCCTCAATTTCCTTTAAACTGCAGATCGCCAGTGAAAAAATAAAATCGGAGTAACTGCTGCCTGGGCGGAACGGCTTCCCGGGGAGCTGGGGCTGTGCCGAGCCGGCGAGGACACACGGGCACGGCTGCGGCAGAGTCTGCTCTTCGCCGCAGAGCACCCATCCGGCGGCCGGCCCCTCGGCGCTGGCAGCGGGGCACGCACCACCGAGCCTGGCCCGGCTCTTCGCACCGGCACAGCCCAACCAGCAAGCGAGAGGCTCGGCAGGCAGGGGAGCTGGACAGCCGACCTGCCGCTGCGGGGAGGCTGTGGGACTGGGCAGCGCAGGCCTTCGGGCGGGGGGTGATGGAGGAGCCCACAGGGGAGCTGGCTGGGCCAGTCCGGGCCAGGCACCAACTCGTGAGATGCTTCCACGTCCTCGGGAGCCCTTGTCCCTCAGCGGGGACCTGCGGGCTGCGGCGATGTCCCTGCTGCGCTGTCAGCAGAGGAGCACGCTCAGGAGAACACGGCCTGCACAGCCACCGTGCTGCCAGAACGGGTTTATTTTGTGCCCTGACCACCCCTCGGGCTCCGTCCCCCCGCTGCAGCGTCCTCGCACGTGTGGTGCGCCTGGGCTGGGCGTGGGGGTGTCTGGCTCTGCCTTTGGGTGCTGCCTGTGGGACCCGAGGTACGGAAGCAGAGCTTCTGTCGAGGACCAGAGGGTGCTCCGAGGACACGTTTGCTGGGTGACGAGTGAGGCAGGGACGCTGCCTCGGAGGAGTCGGGGTGGTGGTGTGAGATCTGGGCTCCCCCCGTCCCTCCGGCACGCCTGCGACGGTGCTGCCTCCTGGGGGGGTGCGGTGCTCCCACCGGGGCTGGGCTGGGGTCTCCCCGGGGCTGGGCTCACGCTGGTTTGCAGGGCGGCACGCGGGGGTGGATGTGGTGCTGCAGCCGGTTGGGAACACGCCTGGAGCTCAGGCTGGGACAGCCGCCCCATCCCGCCTGCGGCACCCAGGGGACGGCGGCTGCCCGGGCTGGGGGCTGCTCAGGCTCCCCCCGCACTCGGAGGAGTCGGGCACAGCCCCAGGGCCAGCTTCTCCTGGCACTTCCTGGCCACAAACTCCAGCTTGTTCTTTGCGAGCTCGGTGTCGCGGGCCGAGACATCGCGGTGCCAGACGGCTCGCACGGCGTGTGCCGACCAGGGGAACAGCAGGACGCTGACAGCCTGGCCGGTCTCGGCCAGCTCCTCCTCGCTCACTGCCCGCAGCTGCTGGCACAGCTCTTCGGGGGACGGCCAGCCCCCCCTGATGCTCACCATCACGATGTTCGTCTCCACCGCCGCGAGGTCCACAGAGCAGAGGGGCGAGTTCAGCTCCTGGATGCCTGGGGGAGGCAGGGGCAGGAGGCTGCCGGCCCGGTGCCCGGCTGCAGCGCTGCCCACCGCTGCCCCAGGTCCAGGCTGACGGAGGGACCCTTTGCCCTCCCCCCCTGCGCACCGTGGGGACGGGCACGGCATTGTCCCGGCACCCCAGCCAGGCAGGGACCCCAGCAGCCTCCTTGCCTGGCTGGAGATCCAGCCCAGGGAAGGCGACCGTGCCACCACCACCCGCGGCAGTGCCGGGCGGTGCTGGGTGCGCTGAGCCCAGCCAGCGCGGGGTGGGGGGATAAGGCTGCACCCACGCCGAGCTGCCAGGCAGGGCAGGACCCAGCAGCCTGCGCAGCCGGGCAGAGCGCGCGGAGGGCCCCAGGATACCTTCAGCAAAGCGCCGGGCGTTGTCGTGGTCTCTGCGCAGCGTGGCCTCTGCATGCTCCAGCCCGACGCGGGCAGCGGCTGCCAGCACGCCGGCCTGCCGCATCCCCCCGCCCAGCAGCTTCCGCACACGCCAGGCCTCGGCGACGAACTCGCTGCCTCCCGCCAGCACCGCGCCGGCCGGGGCACCCAGGCCCTGCCGAGCCACCGGGACAGTGACTGGGGCTGCGCGGCGGCTGCCCGTGCCCCTGCCGGGACGTGCGGGGATGCCCCAGCCTGGAAGCCGGGCACTCAGCGCGACGCCCCCGAACCAGGCAAGGTCCCGGCTTGTGGTGGTCCCGCCTGTCCCCTGGGACCCCCTCCCTGCCCCAGCACCTTGGAGAAGCACAGGGACACAGAGTCGCAGTGCTGGGCGATCTGAGCCGGCTCCACACCCTGGGCCACTGCCGCGTTCATCAGCCGCGCTCCGTCCATGTGCAGGCGCAGCCCGTAGCGGTCAGCGAGCCCCCGCACCTGGGGACGCAGAGGAGCAGCCGGGCTGCCGGGGACCCCCGGGGCGGCCGGCGCCAAGGCCAGCCGTGCTCCCAGCCCCTCGGCCAGGCCCCGGCGACCCGGCCGTGCCATCCCACCCAGGGCTGGTGCGGGGGGCTCGCCGCGGGCTCCCACCTGCCGCAGGTAGGCGAGGGGCAGCGCCCGGCCGCCCGCCGAGCTGTGCGTGTTCTCCAGGCAGATGAGCTCGGGGCGCGGGTGGTACCGGCTGCCGTGGGCCTCGCGGATGGCTGCCTCCAGCCCGTCCAGGTCCAAGGTGCCGTCCGGCAGGTCCGGCAGCGCCTGGGAGTGGACGCCGGCGACCTGCGCCCGGGGTGGGGGGAGAGCAGCGCTGAGCGGGACGGGGCGCGGGGGTCCCGGCCTCCCCCGGGCCGGGTGTGCCCAGCCCCCTCCCCTGCCCCGGGCCCTGGCTACCGGCTGATGCCCAGCAAGGGACCGCCCGCCCGGACCGGAACCGGCAGCCACCGGAGGGCAGCAGCGACCCGCAGCCCGCCCGCCCCGCAGCCCCGCAGCCCGCCCCGCAGCCCACCCGTCCTGCAGCCCGTCCCGCAGCCTCGCTGCCCCGCAGCCCCTAAGCCTGTCCCGCAGCCCACCCCACAGCCCCGCAGCCCGCCCTGCAGCCCCTAAGCCTGTCCCGCAGCCCGCCCCACAGCCCCGCAGCCCGCCCTGCAGCCCCTAAGCCTGTCCCGCAGCCCACCCGTCCTGCAGCCCGTCCCGCAGCCCCGCCGCCCCGCAGCCCCTAAGCCTGTTCCGCAGCCCGCCTGTCCCGCAGCCCTGCATCCCGCTCCACAGTCCGTCCCGCAGCCCCGCAGCCCGCCCCGCAGCCCCCGCACCCACCTGCGCGGCCCCGCCGTGCTCGTAGCGGTGCAGGTGCGTGTCCCGGCCCAGCAGCAGCTGAGCCCCGCGGCAGCGGCAGTGGCACATCACTGCGGGACAGCGGGAGCGGGGCGGGGGGGCGGCCCCGCACACAGGAGCGCGGGGAAGCGAAGCGGGTGCAGGTGAAGGGAGCAGCGCGGGGCCCGAGCGGGCCCGGGGACACGGAACGGGGCGGGGGGAGGCTCAGCCGCAGCACGGAGAGGGGGGCGGCCCCGGGGCCGAGAGGAGCGGGCTGCTGCGGGTCAGAGCGGGGGGGGGGGGGGGGGGGAGGGGCAGCGCCCGGGTGGGACAGGGTCTCTCCCGCAGCGCTCCCGCAGCGCTCCCCGGGCCGCTCCCCGAGCGGGAGCGGAGCTCTCCCTCCTCGGGACCCCGGGGGGCAGCGGGGCCGCTCCCGCCCTCCGCACCCTCCACGGGTCGGGGGCACAAACCCACCCCCGGTCGCGACCCGGCGGCCCCGGGGCGGGGCGGGGCGGGGGCACGGCCCCGGGGCGGGGGGGGCACGGCCCCGGGCACTCACCGGCGATGAGGTTCGCCATCGTGGCCGTGGGCACGAAGAGGGCCCGCTCCATGCCCAGGACGGCCGCGGCCCGGCGCTGCAGCTCTGCGGGGCGGACGGGCACGGGGGCCGGGGGGGTGAGGGGGGGGCTGCCGGCCCCGGGCCGCCCCCAGCCCCGGCGAAGCCCCGCTGCGGGCTCCTCACCCCGGCTGGGGGGGGGTGCGGCCCCGCCTCTGCCGGGCCCGGGGCCGCGGGGGGTCCGGTCCCCGCCGCCCACCGTTGACCGCCGGGTCCTCGCCGTAGTCGTCGTCGCCCACGGCGGTGCGGGACATGGCGCGGCGCATCCCCGCGCAGGGCCGAGTCACCGTGTCGCTCCGCAGGTCCACGGCGCGCGTCGGGCGCGCGGCGGGGCGGGGGGGGGTCCGCACACGGACCCCGGCCCCCGCCCCCGGCAGCCGCCCCGCCGCGCGCGCGCCCCGCACCGCCAACATGGCCGGGACCGCCCCGAGCGCGCGCGGGGGGGGCGGGGTCGCCGGGGCTGGGACACGCGCGGGCACCGAGCGCGGCCCGGGGCTGTCCCGCAGCGCGGCCCCCCCCCCCCCCCACGGTGCAGGGCAGGCGGGGCGCGGGGGGACGCGGGCGGGTGCTGCCCCGAGACCCCCGCCCCCCCTCGGCCCCCCCCGGCTCCCCCCCAGCCCATCGCCTTGCCGGAGCACCCGTGGCGGGCGTCGTGCCGCAGGGAGTGCGGGTGCAGGGCCCTGGGCGCCCGCTCGGCCGTGGCTCCGTGGGGACCCGCAAGTCCGTCCACAGGCCCGTGGCACTGCGTGCCGAGCCGCGACAGCTCCCGCCATGCTGCTACCACCATGCTGCTCCCGCCGTGCTGCTCCCGCCACGCCGCTCCTGCTGCCCGCGGGGATGCCACGGGGTCACCTTGATGCTGGGGATCGGTTCCAGCTCCTGGCCGCGTCTGCCCTGGGAACAGCTGACACGCGTCCTGCGGCACCGCGGGCCGGCACGCACTGCCACCGCGCTGGTGCGGGCTGTGGGCAGCCCCACAGCTCTCGACACCCTGCCTGCACTGGGGAGGGGGCCGCCGGTGTCCGGCTCCCGGCAGGAATCCCCGCTGCCCCTGGAGTGGAAGCGGACGTGCCCGGGACAGCGGTGAGACCCCCCCAGCTGCCCTGCGTGGGGCCGGACCGGCTGGGGGCTTGCGGTGGTCCATGGGGCAAGACCCGGCCACGGCCACGGGGCTCTGCTGGGAGAGCCCGGGCTCAGACGCGTCGTGCTGCGGGTGGGGAGGGGGCACAGCCCCGCAGCGCTCGGCACCTCTCCAGGCACTGGCAGGGGAGCCATGGGGCAGGCGCCGTCGGGTGGGCCCTTCCCCGGTGGGCCGCGTGCTGCCTGGCCTCCCCGCTCACACGTGCTGTGCCACCGCCCCGCGCACGTAGCCTCGCGACAGCCCCAGTCCGGCTGCCTGCGCCGCGGCCCCGTTGTGCTGCCGCGCTCCTCCTCGCTCCACCACACACCGCCATGGGCCCTGGCCCCCCCAGCCCTCCCCCCCAAGGAACCCCTCGCGGCTGCCCCGGCCGCCTGCCCTGCGCACGGGGCCCCACCGCCTGCTCCGGCGCTGCCTGCCCCGCAGAGGAGCGAGCCATAAACACTCCTTCACAGAGACGTTTTTCACACGCAGGGCCACATGTTAACAGTTTTTCTTTATTTACTGCCTCCATTTCCTCTTTGTTCCAGGAACTTGTCCTCCAACTTCAAGCTGCTCATGATTAGGCAAAAAGGCCTCTAATCTCCCCGATCTGATTTACCGTCACTGAGCGCAGACGCTTCCCGTTACTGGCCCTGGACCTGGGAGCACGGACAGCCGAGCTGCGCCGGCTGCCTCGCCTCGCCTCGCCTCCCCAGCGCTGCCCGCCGCACGCGCTGCCTTCCCAGCAGCTTCCTCCTCCCGTAAGCGCCGGGCAGCCCGCTCGCCCGGCCGCAGGTGGAGGGCTGGGGGGAAGCGCGGCCGTGGGGGCCTGGGGACCCCCACAGCGCCCGGGGCAGCTGCTCCGGGGCAGGGCAGGCTCCAGCGCCGCTTCCCCCGCTGCCTCGGGGAGGGCCGGACGGAGCACCCCGGCCTGGGGCCCACGGCCGCTCGCCCAGCTGCTGACAGGGGTGCCCCGGGGTGCCCCAGGGAGCTGCCATGGCGGCCGCCGCTGCGTCCATCGTGGGGGCAGCTCCTGGCTGTGCCTCTCGTCTCAGGCCCTGCAAGCGCTGGCTCTGGAGCCCCGGGGGGGTGCCTCGGGGCTGGCAGCCCCTCCAGCAGCCCGGCCAGGGTCCCGGGTCTGCACTGGCGCAGGGGGCTCCTTTGAGGGGAGCGGCCGCAGCCCCTGCAGGACCTCGCAGCATGGCAGGGCCCCCCCCACCCTGCCCTCCCCGCTCCGTCCCTGGGGCACTGGGCTGGGGACCGTCTCGGGGCTCCCCTGGCTGCGGCACCCCGTGAGCCCCCTGACCGCGCAGCGCCTGGCAGCGGCTGGGGGGCTTCAGTGGGGGCTGGGGGGGCCGGGCCGAGAGCTCAGCGGGGGCTGGGGGGCTCGGCGGGGGCTGGGGGGGCTCGGCCAGGGGCAGGGAGGCTGGGCAGAGAGCTCGGCGGGGGCTCTCCCGGGTCTGGGGGGCTCAACAGAGTCTCTCCTGGGGGCTCGGGGGGGGCTCTTCTGGGTCTGGGGGCCTTGGCAGGGTCTCGCCCGGGGGCTGGGGGGCTCGGCGGGGTCTCTCCCGTGTCTGGGGGGCTCGGCGGGGGCTTGCCCGGGGTCTGGAGGGCTCGGCGGGGTCTCTCCCGGGGGGTCGGCGGGATGGGGGGGCTCGCCCGGGGGCTGGGAGGGCTCTCCCCTGTCTGGGGGGCTCGGCGGGGTCTCTCCCGGGGCTGGGGGGCTCGCCTGGGGTCTGGGGGGCTCTGCGGGGGCTCTCCCGGGGCCGGGCCGGCGGCTGTGGTCCGATCCCGCCGCGGCGGAGCCCCCCCGGGGCCAAGCTCCAGCGGAGCCGCGGCCGAGGAGCGTAGCCCGGGCCCCGCCGCGCAGGATCGGGTTTCCCCCCGCCCCCCCGCAGGCCTGGCAGCCGCCGGGGCGATTCCCGGAGCCGGCCGGGCTCCCCCTGCCCCGGCCCCCCCCAGCGAGGGGTGGGACCCCCGTGCAGCCCCCGCCGTGCCGCGGGTGTCGGGGCCGGCATGGCGCTGCCCCCTCCGCCGTCGCTGTGCTGGGCCCGGCCGCCTGCCCGGCACACACGGGGACAGGGCACGGGGACAGGGCTGGGGCCAGCGCCCTGCTCCCGGCCCCGCAGAGCCGGCAGGGTCGGGGCTGGGGGTCGGGGCTGTGGGCACAGGGTGGTGGGCACAGTGCTGGGGGTCAGGGCTGTGGGTCGGGGCTGCACGTACAGGGATGCAGGTCGGGGCTGCGGGCACAGGGCTGGGGGTCAGGGGTGCGGGTTGGGGCTGTGGGCACAGCGTGGTGGGCACAGGGCTGCGGGTTGGGGCTGCGGGTCGGGGCTGCGGGCATGGGGCTGCCGGGGGTGCAGGCAGTGCCGTGGGTCTCTTGTGCTGGTGATGGGCACCGGCGGCAGGGCCTGGCAGCAACCCCGACGCGCTCGCCGTGGGCTCAGGGGTGTTTTCGTCCTGGGTGCTGTGACTGTGCTGCCAGCTGCCGTAGCTCATCCCGCGTGCTGGGGCTGGCCGGCCTGGAGGGCCCCGCTCCCACCCGGGCAGGGGGGAGCCGCCATCAATCATCCCTGGAGGGGCCGGGGCGGCGCGGCCAAGTGATTTCCTGCTGTCGGGAACCGTGGAGCGATGCCTGGAAGCGCTGGGACGTGCTGGGCTCCTGGCGCAGCCTGCCAGGGGCATGGCCAGGCCTCCAGCGCGCCATGCCATGCCTCCAGCGCTCCGTGCCAGGCCTCTAGCGCGCCATGCCATGCCTGCAGCACACCATGCCAGGCCTCCAGCGCGCCGCGCCATGCCACCGGTGCCAGGCTGTGTGGGGTCGGAGGCGGCCGAGGGACACGGCTGCGTCTCTGCCAGCCCTGCCTGCTGCTGTCCTGGCACGACGGCACCATTGTGGCGTTGGGCCCGGGCACTGCGGGCTGTGTGCTGGCAGCTGCTCCGCTCGCAGACGGTGCCCGAGCGAGCCCGAGCTCAGCCGAACCCTCGACGGCCTCTGGGACGCAGCCAGTGGGGGGACACTGCCCGGGGCAGGCGCGGAGCAGCCTCGGCTGCCGCTGCTGTGCTGCGGGGTGGCTGTGCTGCGCGGTGGCTGTGCTGCGGGGCTGGCCGTGCTGCAGGGTGGCCGTGCTGCTGGGCTGGCCGTGCTGCGGGGTGGTTGTGCTGCAGGGCTGGCCGTGCTGCGGGGCTGTGCTGTGGGGTGGCCGTGCTGCAGGGCTGGCCATGCTGTGGGGTGGTTGTGCTGCGGGGCTGGCCGTGCTGCGGGGCTGTGCTGTGGGGTGGCCGTGCTGCGGGGCTGGCTGTGCCCCACGGGGCCCCGGCTGGGCCGCGGCGGGCAGAGCCCCCGGTGTCCCTGCCCCGAGCCCCGCACCGCGTCCCGCCGCAGCGCCCAGCCCGTTCCCGCAGCCCGCTCCCGCAGCCCGTCAGACGCGGCGGACCCCGCGGTGCGGTGCCGGCCGGTCCCCCCGTCCCCAGCCTGCCGGGGTGACCCCTCCCTCCGCCGGCAACAACTTTTCCAGTAAAACCACCGCAGAAATCCCGGCTTCCCGACAGCCCCGCCCTCGGCCGCCCTTAACCCCTGCGGGCCCGGCCCCGCCGTCGCCCCGGCCCCCCGCGCTGCCCGCCCGGCGCCTGCGGGCCCGGGGCCGGGGCAGGGGTCTCGGGCTGCCCGCCCCCGGTCGGCGCTGCCCCCGCTCCTCGGGGTCCGGGGGTCCCGGGCGCGGCGGGGCGGCCGTGCGGAGCAGCCTGACCCACCCTGGGTGGGAGAGCGCGGACCCCGACCCCCGCCCCGGGGGGGCTCGGTGTCCGCACCCTCCCGGCTGGGGTCCGGCCGCGCCGCGGGAAGGGACCCCCAAAGCGGTGGGGCAGGGGCTTTACTGCTCCGGGTGCAGCGGGTATGCAGGGAGCGGGGCTGGACCCCGCCGCGGGGCAGAAGGAGCATCCCGAGCGCCCCGGAGATGGAGACGGCCTGGGAAAAGGGACCCTGTCCAAGGGGGCTCCGAGCGCGGCCCCTGGGGTGCGGGGCCGAGGGGCAGCCGGCGGCTGGGTGCCCCGGCGGGATGGGGTCCTGCCTGTCCCTGGCTGGGCAGCAGCGACGTGCCGTGCGGGGCTGGGGGCTGCTGGCTCCCGGGGCGCACAGACTGAGCCCCTGCTCGCAGCGGGCGCCCACCTGGCCGTGGCTCGAAGGTCTGCGGCCCTGGGCTGGGCTGGGAGACGAGGCCGCTGCGGCGGGTGGCGAGGAGGGGGCAACCCACTGCTGTGGTCTCGGTGGATGGGATGCAGCGGCTGCACGTGGGCAGATGGGGGTCAGACCCACGGGACGCATCCCATGGCGAGGAGAGGTGCAGGTCCCCTCCCTCCTGAGCCCTGGTGCTGGGGGCAGCTCTCGGGGGCACCCCGGGAGGGCATGGCCGCCGGGGACGGCTCTGGGCTGGGTGGCTGTGCCAGCTCGACAGCCCTTCCTCGGAGCTCCGCGGGGCCGCTGCTGCTGAGTGGGCAAAGCCAGGGCTGGCTGGGCACCGGGAGCTGGGACTCAGTGCCGGGAGCTGTGCCGGGCTGTCCCCGGCCGTGCCCTGCCTGCCGCCAGCCCTGGCCCCGCGCTGGCTGCTGCACTGGCCGAGCCAGGGCTGAGGTAAGCGCGGTAATTGTTTTCTCTGTGGCCCGAGATGAATAATTGAGAGGTCTTTGAGGAGAATTAATTAGCCCGTTTATTGGCAGTAAATGCTTTTCTCCAGATGATGAAATAGATCCCGAGCCACATGTGGGGCAGGCGGATGCAGTTCGCTGAGGCTGGGCTGGAGCTCACCGGTGCCAGGTCCGTGGGGCAGCCGTGCCGGTGCTTGGTGCCTGGCATGGGGCAGCCATGCCGGCTCCCACGGCCTCCCGGCAGCCCTGCGTGCCTGGAGCTCCCTGCGCCCACGGCCAGCGCTTTGTGCGGGGAACCCGGCGTAGCTGGGAGCAGGGGGCACCGAGGGGCAGGCAGGATCCTGCCCCAGCCCCGCGCAGAGGCTCCTTCCAGGCGGCTCTGCGCTGGGTGAATGCTTCTGGGCCAGCCCTGGCAGAGCTTGCCCCATGGCACAGCACGGCCCAGCACGCTGGCCAGCCGGTGGCCCCAGGCAGAGGGGCAGGAGCGAGCCCCGAAGCACCTTGGGTGCCCGAAGCTGTCGGCTGAGCAGGGCTGCCCTGCGGAGCTGGCCCTCGGTCACCCGTTGCTACCACCCCAGTGTCCCCGTCGGTCGCGAGTGCTGCTGCGGTGGTGCGAGGAGGGCAGACCCCAGCGCTGCGGCGTGGGAGCCCTCTGCCCCTCACCGTGCCCCTGTGGCTTCCCACTCCCTCCCAGCTCCCAGCCTGTCCTGGGGGGATCCCTCCCTGTGCAGACCCCACTGTATCCTCTTGTGTCTTCTTCCTCATGGCTGCCAAGGTGGTGCCAGCTTGGGGCTTGTGGCCTGCACCTCCTCCTCCTCCTCCCCTGGGTGTGAGGGGAAGGGCCCCACACGGCCAGAAATGCTTAAACAAGGATTTCCTTGTTGCTGCACGAGCTGTTTGCCTTGCTCCCAGGCCAGCCGTTAATGAGGTTTGGCAGGAGGCACCGGCAGCCCCAGCCATTGGATTTCTATAAATCAACCCGGTGCTAATGCGTGGGGCTTGCTGCGATGGAGCTGCTCAGCCTCGGTGCAGGGACCGCAGCCCGTGGGCAGCTCGGGGCTGCGATGGAGCTGCTCAGCCTGGGTGCAGGGACCGCAGCCCTTGGGAGCTCGGGGCTGTGATGGAGCTGCTCAGCCTCGGTGCGTGGCACCGCAGCCCGTGGGCTCGCCAGCGCTGTGCGCAGCAGAGGGGGTCCGAGTGCAGCCGTCCCAGCCTGTGGGGCTGGGGCTGCTCCGCGACACCGACGCGTGGACGTCCCCCCGGTCTCGGGGCGGTTGGAGGAGCCGCTCCCGGGCTCGGGGGCAGGCTGGGGGCAGGGGCTGAGGGCTGGGTGGGGGCCGTGGGAGCCCCTCTGGGCTCGGAGCGTTCCGGCAGGGTGGAGCGGGGCGGGGCCGAGGGGGCCGTGGCTGCTTCCCAGCAGGCAGGTCGGAGTGGCCCCTCCAGCTCTTTGTTTCCAGGAAGGGCAGAAAGTGTCAAGCAAAATAAAGCAACTTCCCAGAGTCGAGGTCCTGCCGTGTCCTGATCCATGCCCGCATCCCCCACCTCCCTTCCCCCAGACCTGGAGCGGCTGCCGGCGGCTCGGCGCGCTGGGGTGGGGGCGGCTATGCCCCCCTGCCTGCTCTGCCATGGGGTGGGAGCGGTGGCCGTGTCCCCAGCACCGGGCACGCCGCACACCCTGTGTCCCCTGTCCCCGGGGCAGCCTCAGGCATGCAAAGCAGGGAGGCAAATCACCCAGCCCCCCGGGAAGCATGGCTGCAGCTGTGGCTGGCGGCTGCCCACGGCAGATGGCCGCTGCTGGGAAGCAGCGCCGCGGCGGCAGGGCCTGCACGCGGGCCCGCTGCGCCGAAGCTGCCTGCGGCAGATGTGCCCGGCTGCGCTGGCACTGGGAGGCTGCAGAGGCTGCAAGCCCTGCGACCCCCACGGAGCCCCGTGACCCCCACGGAGCTCCCCAGAGGCCCCCGGAG
This sequence comes from Opisthocomus hoazin, assembly GCF_030867145.1. NCBI lineage: Eukaryota > Metazoa > Chordata > Aves > Opisthocomiformes > Opisthocomidae > Opisthocomus > Opisthocomus hoazin. The sequence continues at coordinate 8,742,544 of NC_134434.1, read as the reverse complement.
CCCCCCAGAGCCCCGGAGCCCCCACAGAGCCCTGCAACCCCCCCAGAGCCCCCCGGAGCCCCCAGGAGCCCCACAGAGCCCCATGACCCCCACAAAGCCCCGTGACCCCCCCGGAGCCCCCCAGAGCTCCCCAGAGCCCCTGCCTGGTGCAGCCTCCCCTTCCCCACTGGGGCCACTGGCCATGCGCGGCCGTGCCCAGCCGGGAGCCTTGCTGGGACGCCTGGAGCGGGGCATGCATCGAGAAGGCGTTCCGCTGACAGCAGCGCTGTGTCCAGCACAGCAGGCATGGGGAAGCGGGACCTGTTACCTCCGGTTTCCCACAGCGATGCGCTCGCCTCGCCAGCACGGGGTCTGCGGGGCGGTGGGCAGCCGGGCCGTTTGCTCTCCTCACCCACGGGATGGTTCGTCTGGGGGACGGCGCAGCCCGTCCGCCCTGCACCACGCTCACCACAGCCCGGGCTGGGGCCGGGGATCCTCCCGCTTCGTCTGCCCAGTGCGTGTGTCTGAGCCCCCGCACCTCTCCCACGTGTCGGCCGCCATGTCCCCCTGCTCCAGCCCCAGGGCCGGCCCCGGCGAGGCGGCAGAGCCCGTGGGGGAGCGGGCTGGGTGGGCAGCCGAGGCATCGAGCGAAGGAGGCGGCTGCGTTGCTGGGCTCAGCTCTGCCGCGGCTGCCAGGACTGGTGGGGCTGAGGTCCTGGGGATGCCATCATGGGGGGGACAGGGACAAGTCACGCAGGTGAGGCCACAGCAGGGTGCTGAAGAGCGAGCCGTGATCTGTGCCCGGCCAGGGCATCGGCCGGGTCCTGGCAGGCTGGGCTGGGTGCGGGGCAGGGGCAGCCCCCGCTCCAGCAGCCCCCTGTACTGCAGAGCTGCCAGGAGAGCGGCGAGGCTGAGCCGGGCGGCCGGCTTGGGGAAGAGCCGCCAGCCTCAAAGGTGATGTTTCAGTTCCTGCTCTCAGTGCGCTTCCTCCCTTGTCAAGAAACCCCTCTGCTCTCACTCGGAAAGAGAGTTTCTGCAGCGTGTGGAAACCGAGAGAAACCCCAGCCCTGGCACGGCCCCACCGACCGGCTGGGCTCCCGCAGGGTCACCACTCGCTGCCGGGAAGGCCCCGGCCCTGGCCCTCTTCCCCGCCTCCCCTCCGGCTGCATCAGCCCATGCCGGGGCAGCCGCGGGTCGGTGGTGTCCCCCCGGGCTGGCGATGTCCCCCTGGGCCAGCAATGTGCCCCCGAGTCAGGGGTGTCCCCCGCGGTCAGCAATGTCCCCCTGGGTCAGCGGTGTCCCCCCGGGTTAGCGGTGTCCCCCGAGGTCAGCAGTGTCCCCCCGGGCCAGCGATGTCCCCCTGGGTCAGCAGTGTCCCCCCGGGTCAGTGGTGTCCCCCAAGGTCAGCAGTGTCCCCCCCAGTCAGTGATGTCCCCCCAGGTCAGCAGTGTCCCTCTGGGCCAGCGATGTGCCCCCAGGGCCAGCAGTGTCCCCCCGGGTCAGCGGTGTCCCCATGGGTCAGCGGTGTCTCCCGAGGCCAGCAGTGTGTCTCCGGGTCTGTGGTGTGTCCCCGGGTCAGCGGTGTCCCCGTGCGGTGACCCCACAGCAGGACGGCACCAGGCTGGTGGCGGGGGCAGCGGGCGGGTGCCTGCCAGGAGCTGCCCCTCCATCCGCGGCTGCACGCCTCTGCCCCACCGGCGACCGCCGCGCCGCTCCCCTCAGTGTGGGGTGCCACCAGCATGAGCAGGGGGGACGTGCCCGGTCGGGGCGCGGGGACGATGCTGCTGCTGCTGAGCTGGTTTGCTCGCTGTGGCTGGGACCCGCCACTTCCCCTCTGTCGGCACCTGCTTGTGGGTGCGAGTGCAGCTGGGGGCTCCGAACCGCAGCCGACAGCCGCGGCGACGGCGTGATGGCGGCCACACGGTGCTGAGCACAGGCAGCACCGGCGAGCCCATGGCCCTGTGGGGACCCGCGTGTGGCTGGGGCAGCGTGCGGGGCACCCGGGCGCGTGGGGCTGCGGGTGGGCATGCTGAGACCCTGGGCTCACCATGGCCCCTCACCGGCTCCGGTGGCTCCCAGAGCCCTGCTCCTCGCCGTGGGCTCGGACCCTCCCTGCCGGGTGCCAGTGCCTGGACCCCTCGGCAGCGGCTGCGAGGCCGGGGCCGGGAGCAGGCACGCGGTGGGCGGTTGTGCAAGGAGGGACCCGCTCGGCCGGGAGGGCACGGCCGCCACGGCCCTCCGCAGTGTCGAAATTCCACACGCTTACAGAAAAGCCCCCGGGAAGGATTCCTGACAGGGGTGATTCATCCCCCGCTGGAAGCGATGACTTTGCCTGGCCAGGAAACCTCTCCAGCCCGGCAGACGAAAGGGGCCGCGAGTGCCGCCGCGGCCTCGCCATCGCCCGCACCGCGGAGGGTGACAGGGCCGCCGCGAGCCCCGCCGGCAGCGCCGCGCTGCTGGGCGAGCCGGGGAGGGCGGGCGCAGCGGGGGCTGAGAGCTGCCGGGCGGCGGAGCGGTGGGCACCGAGCGCAGAGCTGACCCCCCAGCTCCCGTCCCCACGGGTCCTCCCCTGCCCCGGCTGCTGCCGGACCCGGCGCGGGCCAGCGCCTCGTCGCGGGGCTTTGGGGCGAGCGAGCCCCGCCGGCGAGGGCACGCGGGACGGCCCTTTCCGGGAAGCGTGTATGAGGGCAGCCAGGCTGCAGAGTTCCCGACAGCAGCTCTGGTTTTAATAACAGCAAATCAATGGATGCCCGATTCCGGCCAGAGCAAACTCCTGCGCTTCCTCCCCCGGCCGGTGGCTTCCCCGCAGGGCAGGAACGGCCGGGACGGGAGCCCCGACCCCGCGACAGCACGTGCGTCTCTGAGCGCCGACGGCCCACGCCTGCCTGCGTCACCCCGGCCCTGCACCGCGCGGGGAGGGGATGGAGCGGAGCTCGGGGGTCCTGGCCACCCCTCGCCACCCCGGGCTGTGCCCACCCTCGCACCCGGTGCGGTGCTGCCGGCGGGGCTGCTCTGTGGCTGTGCATTCCTGGCTGCTCCCGGCCGCTCGCCTCCCCCAGCCCCGCGCCGTGATTCAGCCCCCCTTCCCCGCGGGTTTGCACAAACCTCCCCGCTCGCTTTGTGCTTGTTTTGAGAACAGATTAGTCATGGCTCTTAGCTGGCTTCCAGCAAGCTGCACAACAACCCCATGGAAAAACGAGAACAGCAAAGTGATGACTCAGCAGGGCTCGCGCTCCCGTCCCTCGGGTGCCAGCTGCCCCCTGCTCCCGCGTGCCCCCGGGCGCTGGTGGGGACCACCCGGAGGGTGTGGCGGCCGGGGCGGGCGATGCGGGGAAGGAGAGCCCCTGGGCAGCGCCTGCCTGGAAGCACTGATGGGCTGGGGGGGTGCTGGCTGGGGGGGACACCAGGTCTCCGGGGTCCCCAGAGGCGATGGGTCCTTGAGAGCCACCTCTGCCCCATCCCCGAGCCCCCTCCAGCGCCTGGCGTGTGCGGGGTCCCCTCAGCCGGCCGGCACCTCGCTGCGCCGAGCCCTCCGTGCCGCATGGGCAGATGGAGCATCCTGCTGCTGGCAGCTCCAGCTCCGCACCCTGGCAAGGCTGCGCGGGCACGGGGACTGCCGCGGTGCGGAGGGGCTGCCGGGCCCCAGGGCTGGGGATGCCCGGTCCTGCCGGGCTTGGCAGGCACCCCTGGGCACCGCGGGGCCAGCGCCTGCGCGCCGCGGCCGTGCCGGTGACAGGAACTCCTGGGGCGGGCCCTTACCGTACCTCACACCTCGCTCCGCAGCTCTTTATTGCCCTGCCTTGGCCGGCTGCCCGCGGCACGGCGCGCTGCCAAGCCTCTGTGCCAGGTGGCTGATGGCGATCCCATGGCGCTGGACACCAACCGGCGTCAGCTGCCAAGGATGAACGATGTAATTGCTGGAATTACAGTAAAGTGCTCCCATTCCCACTCGTTAAACGCTGAGACAGGGCCCTCGGGTCCTCCTAGAGAACATCTGCTCCAGCTGTGCCCTCTGCCCGCCGCGTGCCCCATCCTTGCCCAGCGCTGCGCCACCTCCGCCCGCCGCCCCGGCCCAGCCGGCGCGGGATGGAGCTGCTCGCGTGGTGACGGGCCTGGGACGTGAGATGGGCACAGCCCACCAGGTCTGCAGGGACCTCTGTGCCCCCCGGCATCGCGCAGCGGTGTGGAGGGGACAGGCGGGCAGGGCCGGACTGGGAGCAGCCGCGCCAGCCCCGCGGACGCAGGGTGCCACGTCTGGGAGCCCCGTCCGCAGCCGGCGTCGCCGCTGCCGGCTCCTGCGCCGGGGCCGAGGCCAGGGCTGACGCGAGGCCAGGGGATGCTCCGGGGCTGGGGTTTGGCACCTGCCCGCGGCTGCTCTGCCAGGGTCATCCGAGGACTCAGCGCTGCGCTGGGCAAACACACCCAAGGCAGCCAGCAGCCCGCGGCACAGAGCACCCACGGGGACCTCCCGCGACGTGCCATCGGCGCCCGCGCCCAGCCGCGACTGCGGCCACGGCTGGTGCCTCGGCACTCCCTGCGAACGCCGGTGTGAGAGCAGCGTGGGCCGGGGTCGCTGGCCGGGGAGGGGAGAGGCTGACCCTGGGGAGGGCATGGGATGGGGTCTGCCCACGTGCCAGCACCCTCCGCCTGCCCTGGGCACGGCACGGTGCAGGAGCAAGGCTGGGGACGCAGGTCGCAGCCCACCGCCCGCCCGCCCGCCCGGCAGCCCCGGCACCGCTCCCTCCGCCTTGGCTGCGTCCCCAGCCCCGGGACGGGGGGGCCTGTGGCTGCCATTGCCACAGCAACGCGGCTTTGTTTGAAACCTTCCCCTGAAATGTCAGGACTTTCTGCAGGCTCCAGCTGCTGGGATGAAAACTTCCTCCTGGGCTGCGGAACCGCGCCGGGGGGTTCCACTCTGGACGTCCGTCTCCGCATGGGCAGCCCAAGCTCTGCCCGCGCCGTGGCCGGTGGTCGCAGGGCGCTGGAGCGGGCGGGGGCTGCGGGGCGGTGGGAGACGCTGCTCCATGCAGGGCACTTGGGGCGGGTGGGGGGTCTGCATCTCGCCCAGCTCGGGGTGGTGCTGGCAGGGCAGTGGGACCCCAGCCCGGCCGGCGGGCGAGGGGCCGGGGCGGGGGGCCGGGGCGCGCGGCCCCACGGAGCTGCTGATGGAAGGAGTGAGGAATCCGCAGCTGCTGGCTCCCTGCGAGCGAGCGGACCGCAGGCCTGGCTGGGGAAGCGGCAACAGAGAGGAGTTTCCATGGGGACGTACACAGGCCTTGGGGCTCGTCTCCATCCCGAAATACGCCCTGGCCCGGGCACGGGGTCCGGCTGCTGCCCGCGCTCCCCACCCGCTCGCAGCCCTGCCCAGGCTGGGAAGAGCCGGGGACTGAGCCGGGTGTGCGGGAGGGGGCTCGGGCAGCCCCCGCGGCTCCTGCGGCCACCGAGGCTCTGTGCCAGCACCGGGACGGGTTTCCACCGGCCGAGCCTGAGCGGCTCACGCAGCGTCGCGGTGCCGTGCCATGGGCGCCTGACTGGGGCAGACGGGCGAGGCGGGGAATGCCGAGGGACCAGGGGCTCCTGCGGACCCCAGGAGCGTGGAGCTGCCGGGCTACGCAGCCCCACTCCCCGTGCGGCACAGGGAGCCGTCGCCTGTCCTGACCCGCAGCCGGGGCAGCCGGCGCCAGCCCCGGGCTGTGCCGCAGAGCCGGAGCCCGCGCTTCCCGGCAGCGTGCCGGCAAGCAGATGTCTCAGTCCTTGTTCCCGACCGTCCCCGCGCCCCGGCCCGCAGAGGGATTGCCATGTAAGGAGCAGGTGGTGCCATTTACAGTAAGTCCCCAGCTGCTGCACAGCCCTTTCCTGCATCCTACTGGGAAACGCGGCGGTGGACGTGGGAATGTCCTGGCGCTGCGGGGCCAGCGCGGGAGGAAGTGTGCGAGGGGTGTGCCGCGAGGTCGGGGTGTTCGCGCTGAGCTCCCCTCCGGGCTCTGCTGACCCGGCGGCTGCCGGTGCTGCCGCTTGCCGCCACCTTCCTCAGGGCGACCGCCGAGTCCCGGGCACAAGGACCGGAGGGGCTGGGGGGTGACCACGCCTGGGGCGACGGCCTGGCCAGACCGGGGGTCCCCCCAGGGGGCCCCATGTGAAGCCACCTCTCTCCTGCTGCGGGCTGTGGCCGTGCCCGGCCCCATGGCTGCCCTGCCCCACGGCTCCGTGTCCCTGCGCCGCAGCCTGCCCTGTGCCACGGCTCCGTGTCCCTGCACCACAGCCTGCCCTTCCCCTGTGTCCCACCCGGAGGGAGCCGGCGTGGCCCGGGTGGGACAGGGGTGCTCCAAGCAGGAAGGTCCCCTCCTGGCATGGCCACTGCTCCCGCGAGGGGACGGGGTGCTCTCTGCACACCCGCGGCCCCGGGCAGGCTGTGGTCCCGGTGCGGGCTGGGTCTGTGCTGCTCCCCAGGGATGGCCTCTGGCTGTGCCCGGCCGGGCTTCGCGGCGTGGCTGGGGTACCCGCAGCAGAGCTGCGGTGCCCGGCCAAGCCCCCCCGCTGCTGCGCTGCCTGCCCAGCCGGGGGCTGTCTGCCTGCGGCCATCGCACCTGCAGTTGGTTCCCGTTTTGGGGTCTGCAGATTCTGGTACGCACCAGAGCAGGTTCCCTGCACCCCCTGACCCCGCAGGGTTCGGGCTCACCATCCTGGCTGACACTTTCTTATCGTGGCACTAACGAGCTGGTGGCGCGGTGGGAAGCGTCCGGGGCAGCGGGGCAGCTGCCTGTCCCTGCCCAACTGCCCTCCTGCTCCCCGACCCCTCGGCAGGCTCTCGCGTGGCCCTGTTCGATCCTGCCCTGCTCTGCACGGCTGCCGTCGTGGTGTGGAGGAGGTGGTGGCACTGGGGACAGGCTGAGCTCACAGCTGCCAGGAGTTCTGCTGCTTTTCAGCCTGTGGATCCCGCACTGCCCGGGAGCTGCGTGGGCCAGACGTCCCCTGACCTGGGAGGCAGCCGGGAGCCGGCCGGCCCCGCAGCCCCGTGCCGCAGGCTGGCCTGGTGGGACGGCCGCTCAGCGCAGGGCATGCAGCCGCCTAACGGTGCCCCGGGCAGGGCAGGGCTGGTGTGCCCAGCTCAGCCGTGCCAGGTTTGGGTTGTTTGTGCCCAGAGCAGGTGGAGCGAAGCCACTGGCTGACTTGTCCTGTTCCATCCCGTCCCGTCCCACCCCATCCCACCCCGTCCCATCCCATCCCACCTCGTCCCATCCCGTCCCGTCCCACCCCAGCCCCAGCACAGAGGAAAGCCCATGGGCAGCTTCAGCCTCCAGCTGTGTGCTGCCTGGCCAGTGCGGGCAGGACGGGGCCTGGGGCCGCTGCCTGGCAGGGTGCTGTGCCAGTGCCGGTGCCTGTCCCGGTGCCTGGTCCATCCCAGGGCTGGTGTGGCACAGCGAGGAGACCGGGCGCCGTGCTCGGCTGCTGGGTTGCCTGGCTTGGCTCTCTGTGGCCGCCTCCATGCTCGCTGACGGCTGGTTCTCAGGCTGCCCCGAGTCCATCTCTGGGGATGCCAGCCGATCGCCCGGGTGTTCCTGGCCAGGCCGACGGGAGCCAGGACCCCACGGTGAGCGGGGCTGCGGCAGCTCCTGCTCGGCCGCGGCTGGGTGGGCAGCCTCGCTCACCCGCCCGGTGCCCGGCTGCGGGAGGCACGGGGTGGGGGGAGCCGCAGGGCTGTGGTGTCCCAGCCCCGTGCCTGGCCCCCTGCGCTCGTGCCCTGTTTCCCGTCTGCCATGCAGTGACAGGGTCTGATCACCGCCGAGAATGCCTTCCCTGTCCAGGAAACCTCCGCGGGGGTGAGCTCAGCCAGCCCCGGCCCCAGCCGCGGGGCAGAGGGGAACTGGCTGCCCATGACACGCTCGATCGGCTGCTTACGAAACGCGGGGCCAAGTCCGCTCAGCTTTTCTGGGGAAGGCAAGAGGTTTGTGAAACCTTCGGCAGGGATTTGCCCGCCGGCCGCCACGTCACTGCTGCCGAGAGGTTGGGTTTATTCCAAGAAACCCGCGGGGCTGGCGGAGCTTCCCGGACTCTCGGCTCGGCAGCGGGTTGCAGCACCGAGGCAGCCTGAGCGGGAGGGAAGAGGCCCCCGAACAGCGGCGCAGGCGCCCGGGGCCCTTCTGGAAAGCGGCGAAGCCGGGGCCGTTCCTGCAGGGATGGGGGTCGGGGGTCTGGCGGGGGGTGCTGGGCAGGGCTGCTGCAGGCAGCCTGGCTGCCCTCCACCGAGGGCAGCTGCCCCGCTCTGCCCCGCCGCAGGGTGCTGCGACCCCCCGGCTCTGCCGGGGGAGGCTTGGGGGTCTCAGGCCCCCCGGGGCCCCAGTTCCCCATCCCGTGGGGGACTCCCAGGTGCTGCGATGCTCCAGGTCGCTCCGCAGGTGCTGCGTGTGGTGTGGGCGCTGCTCCCACCCCATTCCCTGGCGCGGGGCCGGGAGTCCCCGGTGCTGCCGGGAGCCCTGACGTGGGGATGTGCCTCGGCAGGGCCTGGCGGGCGGCCACCCGTGCGCGTGGGCATTCCTCGCATAGCTCCGGCGGGCGCCCGGGCAGGCAGCGCGCGGCTTCCTGGCAGCACCAAAATAGTCGCTGGGACTGTGCCGTGCCTGCGGCCCGAGCTGGGCACGTTCGCCGTCCCTCTGCTCTGGGGCGATTCCTAAGGGAAGCCTTTTCCCATCGGCTGGGGTTCCCTGGGCGCGAGCACGGTGCACGATGCCCGGCACGATGCCCACGGTGCGGGGCTGGGGGGGCTGCGCGGGTGCCGGAGGGGCTGTGCGGCAGCACAGGGCACCTGGGCACAGCCTGCTCCTCGCTGCTGGGGCTCTGCAGGGCACTGGCACCCCCCAGGAGTTTCCCCCAAGCCCCCCCAGGCACAGCCCCCCAGCCAGGCATCGTGCTCCCCTCCGGCCGGCCGGAGCTGTGGGTTTATTGCCGCGCCTGGTTCACACCCCCGCGGCCGGTGCCGCTCGCGTGGAGGCAGAAGAAGCGGGGCCAGGCGCTGCTGGGGGCTGGGACACCCCTGGGGAGACCCTGCTCCTCTCACGTCCTTCCTCGGGCGTTTGCTCTGGGCCAGGCTGGGGGCAGGATGGGGTCTGGCTGGCAGAGGTCTGCGCAGGGCAGCCCCGATGGAGCTGTTAACTCCGTGCGGTGGGGAAGAGCTGGACCTTGGCTTCCCCCCATGACTCCCCCTCCCTGGCGCTGCTGTGCTCGCAGCAGAAGCACCACAAAGCCCATCCTGACCCCGCACCTCGGTGCCCCGTTCCTGCAGCTCCTCACCCCATCACGCACTGCCTCCACCATCCCCTCCCGAAGCTGGGCTGGGGGCCGGCTGCGAGGCAGGATGGGCTCACGTGCATGGGGCTGCGCAGCGGGCCAGCCTCGGCCACCAACTCAGCTTCTCCGTGGCCAGGGCGATGGGCCACGTCCCACGGTGCGGGGACAGCTCGCGGCTGCACCACGTGCCTGGAACGGGTCCAGTCCCCGCAGCACATCGCAGCTCGGCCTGGCCGGCGGCGCGGCATGGCAGGGCTCAGACGTACCTGAGCGCTGGGGCAGCGCTTACGCACGCCAGGCTCTGAGTCACCGCGGCGGGATCACCCCGGCATGGAGAGCGGCTCCAGGAAGCCGGCGCTTACGTGGTGTAAACACCATCGCGGCGTCCAGGGAGGGACATGCGTCACACCGGGGGGCCCGAGCAGCCTCGGAGGTGCAGGAGGAAACAAACCAGATCTGGGGTTTTTCATTAAAAAATAGTGCTATTTATTATAAATTATGGAAACACTTCCTTTCTGAATATAAATATAAATATGTGCAAAGTTTCATCTGAGTTTTGTTTTGGTTGAATTTTCAAGCATGGTTTTGCTCAGCCCTCGAGGCTGGAGGTGAAGATGGAATCTTTATAAAAGACAGTGATTCACGTTGGCCTGTAAACATCCCTTCGGTTAAAAAAAAAAAAAGATAAAAAAAAAAGAACCAGAAAAACCCAACGGCTTCCCCGGGCGGACGCTGAAGAGCACTCGCAGGATGGCGCACTCCCGGGGATCCTCCCGTCGCCTTCCTGCAGGAATCGGTGCCCCACGGAGCAGCGCGGCCGGGGTCTGCGGGGAGCAGCTGGGCAGAGCTGGGGTGCGACGCTCGGGAGCAACGGTCCAGCGGCAGCGCCCGGTCCCGGGGTGCTCCTCGCAGACGCGGCTGCACGGGACTCTCAGCGGCATCAGGACACGCTGCTTCCCCTCCAGCTTCATGGCACATTACCAGGGCCGTTACCACGCAGCGTCACCAAACGATGTGCAGGGAGAATATTAAGGCTTAGTCCCCCCAAAAATGGCAACGAGGGGAAAAAGGCAGCGACCTCCAAGTCTGGGGCCTGGTGTGAAAGGAGCTTCCACCCACAGGGAGGCAGCAAGAGGTAAATACAGTACGGGCAAAAAACACCTTCCCCTTAAAACCGAGGAAGAGCGATCAGGCACTAGCTGGGCTCCAGTGCGCTCCGTTCTCTGGTGGCAGAGGGGGCTCTCGCCAGGCCCCCCAGGCGTGGTCCCGCTGCGGCGGCGGGGACGCGGCTGTCGGGGTGCTCATCCCCCCGTGCTGTCCTGGCTGCCCGAGCCCGCGGGGGCTTTGCCAACGGGCTCTGCCCAGCCGTGACGGGGAGGCCCCCGCGCTGGGCGCACTGTAACATCCACAGTCCGACCGGAGCGGTCCCCTTCCCCGCGGAGACGGGGTGTCGTGCTTCCTCGGGGTGTCCCCCCAGCACAGCGGCTCGCCCCAGTCCCCCTGCTCTCCTTCCCAGAGGGAGAGGCTCGGCGTGCCCTGTGAGTCCCCGCGCCGGCGGGGCATCGCGCCTGCCCCTGCTCTTGTGCTTGTAGCGTGTCGCCTCGCTGCGCCGGCCCCTTAGAGGGGGGCATCGTACTGGTCCAGGAACTGCTTGATGGGGGCCGGCAGCTGAGTCATCTTCTCGTAGGAGTCCAGGTGCCCATTGACAGTCTTGCGGCAGAGGTGCTGCAGGGTGGAGACGCTGGAGGAGAGTGGGCGGCTCAGCACCAGGGGGATCTTCTCGCCGCCCGAGTAGATGTAGTAGGTGCGCTTGGGGTGCAGGGCCCCCCCCGGCTGCTCGGGCACGGCGCAGGGTGCAGGCGGCATGTAGTGATGCACCAGCTTGAGCACGCAGTCAAAGCGGGGCACGGGCTGGCTGCTGCGAGGGTCGCTCTGCAGGGAGAAGCTCCCGCCCTCGCACTGGATCCGCAGGTTCTTGGTGCCCGACTCCGTCTTGACGCTGAGGGTGAAGAAGTGCCGCTGGTCCGAGCTGTCCCTGATGAGGAAGGTGCCGGCCGGCTCGGCACTCAGCAGCAGGTTGGCCTCGCCGCCCGTCACCGTGCTCCAGTAGAAGCCGCTCTCCTGCAGCTTGCGCACGGTGTTCACCACCAGCTGGTACTCGCTCTTGGAGCTGAACGTCTTGAGGCGCAGGCTGGTGTCGAGGGGGCGGCTCATCCCGGCGGCGGGGAACTTGCTGTGGGTGACCATGGCGCAGGGAGCCAGCTTTGCGCGCTCGGGGTGCTGCTGCCGGGAGCAGCCGCTGCTACACCATCACCTGCGGCAGAGACGGCCGTCAGCCGCGGCACCCTGCTCCCCGGCTCTGCCCTCCCGGGGCACCCCCTCCCCGGGGGACACCGGCACCCCCGCTCCTGAGCCACCCTCTCCCCGGGGGGCACCGGCTCCGCCGACCCCCCGACAAACCCACCCCTTGGGGGGCACCGGCTCCGCCGACCCCCGGCCACCCCCTCCCCGGGGGGCACCGGCACCCCCGCTCCCGAGCCATCCCACCCTGGGGGGCACTGGCTCCACTGAGCTCCAACGACCGCCCTCCCGGGGCACCGGCATCCCCGGCCACCCCCTCCCCGGGGGGCACCGGCTCCCCTGCCCCCGGCTATCTCCCCCCGGGGGGGCCCCGCCGTCCCGGTGCCCGGCCATCTCCCTCCGCGCCGGTGCCCGCCGGCCCCTCCCGGAGCCCGGTCCCGTCCTGTACCTGGGGCGCGGGGCCCGGGGCCGGTCTCTGCGGCGGCGACGGCGGGGCCGGTCGGGGCGGCGGGCGGCGGCGGAGCTGCCGGGGCCGCCCGGGGAGGCCTCTTATAGCGGGCGCAGAGCCCGCCCTCGGGTTCCTGGAACTGCGCGGCTTCTTGTAAGGCTGCCCGGCGGCCTCTCGCGCCCCGCCCGGCCCGGCCCGCCGCCAGCCCCCGCCGGCCCATTCCGGGCAGCGCCGCCGCCCCCCGCCCCCCGCTCCCCGCCGCGCTCTTTCCTTCTAAGAAGAGCAGAGTCCCGGCCGCGGCCCCCCCGTGCTGCCCCTCCCCCCGCGCCGCGAGAGCCGCGGGGCAGCCCCGGGGCCGCCGTGCCCCCCTCCCCCCTCGGGCCGGGGGTGGGAGCTCTGCCCGCGGGCGGCCCCCGGGGGGGCGGGAGCTGCCGAGCGGGGATGCCGGTACCCCCGGAGGGCGCTGTGCAGCCCCCCGCCTCTGCTGGGGGAGGGTCCCGGACCCGGCGGGGCAGGGGCGCGGGGGTTGGGCCCGGCTGGGGGGGGGCTGCCGGGAAGAACCCTCTCGGCGGGGGACACCAAGGGGCGACCCCCCCCCCCGGGGGCTCCCAGGAGCCGGCAGCGGCGCGGCCCCCCTGCCCCAGCCCCGCTCCTGGGGGCCGCGACCCCGAGGGACGGTGCCGGCGGCCGGGGCAGCGCGGGGGGGCGGGAGGCAGGGGCCGGGGGGGCCGGCGGGGCCCGGAGCCGGGGCCCTCCTTCCCCTGGCCGGGTGCCCCCGTGGGTTCCTCGCCCTCCGCCCCGCCCCGGGTCCGGCGGCCTGCGGGAGGAACCCCACCGGGGCTGGGCAGTGCGGGGCTGGGCCCGGACCCTGCCCGCGGGTGGTGGCGGCCGCCGGTGCCGGAGCGCGGGGCCCCGCTGCTGGGAAGCGCGGCTGCGGCGGGGGGGGGAGCGGGGGACACACCACACGACTCCCGCGGCCCCGGGCACCGCCTCGCCCCGCCCGGTGCGGGGGTCCCGGGCGCGGCCCCCGCAGACCCGTCCCGTCCCCGGGGGGCCCAGGGCGGGCAGCGGAGGCGCGTCCGCTGGTCCCGCCGCGGGAGGGGACCGTGCCCGGGCCTCGGGCGCCGCTCGCCCGGGTTCGCGGCGGGAGGGGGCAGGCGAAGGGCTCGGGGACACCCGGGGGGGGGGTGCTGAGGCGGCCGGGGCGGCGACCGAGTTCCCAGGGCCGCCCCTCCCCGCCACACCGCGGGGCCGGGGCCGGGCCGGGCCGAAGGGCGGGGGCTGACGGCGGGCGCCGAGGCCTCCCCGGAGGCACCGCTCCGCCGCTCTGGGCCGGGGACCGGAAGCGGAAACGCGGTGCGCGCGCGCGTCGCCATGGCAGCGGGCGGAAGCGGAAGGCGCGCGGGGCCGATGGCGGCGGGGGGTGCGGCGCTGTGGCGGCGGCTCTCGGCCTGGCTGCCCCGGGGCCGCCTGGGCCTGGCCGCGCTGCTCGGCCGCCTCTCCGACCGCCTGTCCCGCGGCCGCGACCGCCGCGCCCGCAGGTAAGGCCCCGCGCCCGGCCCCGCCGCGCTGCTCCCGCCGCCGGCACCCCTCCCCCCCGCAGCCCTCGGCAGGTGCTGCTCCTGCGTGGTGCGGGGAGGCCCGGGCGGGAGCCGCTCCGCCCCCGCTCCGTTCCCGGCAGAGCCGGAGCGCGGGAGGGGCCGGCCCCTCCAGTGCGGGCCTGGGCGCGGGCCCTGCCGCGGGAGCGGTTGCGGCTGCCGAAGGGGCTGGCTGCGTTGGGCCTGGGCCTGGCCCCGCTCCTTGCTTGCGGCCTCAGCTGCTCCTGCTGCCCGCCCGCCCCAGCGGCAGCGGTGCTTTGCTTCCCTCGGGTTCGTTCCCCTCACCGCTGCCGTCCCTCCGGAGCGGAGCGATGATTACCCCTTTGCCAGGCATCGCTGTGCCCCGGCTGTCGCCGTGCGGCTCAGCCTGCGGGGCGGCGGTGCCGGCATTGGGGCGCTGGGTGCAGCGTGCCTGGCCGGGGGTGTCCGTGGGGGGTGGGATCCCCGCGGAAGGGGGGTGAGGACAGGTCTCGCCGCTGCCTGCGCTGGGGCTGCGCCTGGCACGGGAGCGGTGAGTGGGGACGGGGGCTGCTGCTTCCAGCGGCTGTCAGCGTTACGCTGGAGTAGGTGGATTGTCAGACTGGGCTCACAGGGCTTTTTCTCTGTCTTTTTAAATGGATCTAAGTGGGCCGTGGTGGGGAGGAGTGGGCCTTCACTCCTCTTCCTGACATCTCCCTTGGGCAGCTGCACAGTGAGCAGGATCCAGGCGCTGACCTCTGAAAAATGCCCAGACTCTCCCTTTCCTCTCTCTCCTTCCCCAGGGAGCAGAAGGGATGGGGAAGCATGGCTGCGGGGTCGGATCTGCCCTGCTCGGCGCCTGGCTGGGGCTGTGGGGTCGGATCTGCCCTGCTCAGCGTCCGACCAGGGCTACGGGGTCAGATCTGCCCTGCTCGGTGCCCGGCCAGGGCTACGGGGTCGGATCTGCCCTGCTTGGTTCCCAGCGGGGGCTGCGGGATCGGATCTGCCCTGCTCGGTGCCCGACGGGAGCTGTGGGGTCGGATCTGCCCTGCTCAGTGCCCGACGGGAGCTGTGGGGTCGGATCTGCCCTGCTCGGCACCCGACAGGGCTGCAGGGTCGGATCTGCCCTGCTCGGCGGCCAGTGGGGGCTGTGGGGTCAGATCTGCCCTGCTCAGCTGGGCCTGTGGGGTCGGATCTGCCCTGCTCGGTGCCCTGTGGCTGTGTGCCGTGCTGAAGGGGATGCACAGCCACAGCCTCCGTCTGTGCTTCCTCCTGTCCGTCTTCCCACCACTGCGCTCCCCCAAACAGCTGCTCCTCTCCTTGTTTTTGCCACTGCGCTGCTGCTGCTTTTGTGGGGCTGTGCAATCAGGAGTACAATGCATACTAAAACCAAAACATTAATGAATCAGAGATGATTGTCTTTCTGTAGAACATCCTGCGTTCAGAAGTGATCACACAAAATGCTTCGAAAGAGTCTTTAAAAAAAGGCCTTTCCCCCCAGTCTTCGGGCATCACTTTGCACTGTGCTTGGTAAGAGAGCGTTGGAAGGATGCCGTGTTTTGTTGTAGTTGGTGCGCTGCCTGATACAGTCTTCTGGATGAGTTAAACGTATTTTTGTACGGGCGGCATCTCCGGTGTCGCAGCATGTCTTCACGCTCCTTTTCCCCCTGGACAGCGGACGTGCTGCAGTCGCCCTCGCTGCTGTCTCAGAGCCCCACGTTAGCCCGTGTTCTGCTGTGTGTTCCTGGCTAAGCCAAGGAAATTATTTTCCAACTTCTCTGTTGGTTTCATCAGTGTTTTTTGGCGTAGATAAATTACTAGACCGAGCCCTGGAAAGAGCCAGCTGAGTTCAAAGGCAGGAGGTCTGTAGATCCCCCCGTGCGGTGACGTATGCGTGGGTGAAAGGACGGCGCCGCATCCTGCAGTTTCACTTCACCTCTGGCTCTGCAGATGAGGTTTTACAGTGAATAAGTGTTTCGGCTCCATCATGAGTTTGTGTACCAAAACCACAGTTTTTAAAAATAGAACACACAAAAAAACCCCTCATTTATATTTAGGGTCAACTTTTTATGCAGAAAAGATTTGAGGTGGTTCCTCTTACTTCTGTTTTCGCTTTCCGGTTAACTTGATGATGTGGAGTACATGGGAAGGGCTCCCCCCGCCCCGTTTTCTGTTTCTCTGAAAGTTGGTTTGTTGAAGCATGGAATTTTGACGATTTCTTCATAACGTTACACGGTTTCTGATTGCTGAAAGGATGGTGTCATACTTGGGTAGTCACTTGAGCTATTTTCAGTCTCCGGTGCGTAGAAGCTGCCGCTTTGGCAGACGGCTGCGGTGCCATTGTTACTGTTGGCTGGAGCAAAATACTGCTTTATTTGATAATCACAAAAGCCTTCAGCTCTCAACACTAAAGAAGTTCTAAAATTTCAGTATTGGATTAAAAGATCAAGCAGTGTAGATACACTCTGAATTGCGTAGGCAGTAAAAAATCCAGAGTATGGAATTAGTGGATATCAATACTTGTATGAAGTTAATCGGAAGGCTCATACCAAATAGTGCTGGTGACGCAGATCGATTTTACTCCCTCAGCAGCACCGGGAAGGACTGCCGGAAGAGCGCCTGCTCGATCCAGAAACCCAGCGTTGGGCCACGTAGGAGTGAGGATGCAGTTTAACTTGCAGTTTTCGTATTCATTGCCAGAAAATGGCTTCGTGGAATCATGTTTCTGGGAAGTGGCTTCTCGGCCACTCTGCTGGCTCCTGGAAGTATAACTGGCCAGGGCTGACCAATGGAATGATAAGGAAAACATTTATCTCCTCTTGCTGATCGACTGTTTTCATAAAATGCATAAAATTTGCCACTGTTACCTCAGTGGGAATAATTCCAGAGAACGCGATCTGTAATTGGCGGGGCTGGGCTGTAGCCCTGCCTTTGTTATTGCTCTGCAAGCTGTGCATTTTGTTGTTTTTAAAAAAAAGTATTTTTGGATGCTAGTCTGAATTTGTGTAGCTCAGTCCTCCGTGCTCGGTTTGCCGTGCTCGCTTGGCAGTAGCGTAGCAGTGGGTCTCTGCTCCCAGCGTGTGCCTGTGCCTCGAGACGCGAGTCGAGCAAAGACGCGCAGAGGTCCTGCTCGGGTTCTATAAAGATTGACTAGAGTGTGCTTGAAAAACAGGATTTCTTTTATTTATTTTCTGCCTTTTGTTTTGTTTTGTTTTTTAACCATCTTTGATGGGCTATTTCCATTGTGTTTAACAGCCTGTGTTGGTAATCTGTAAAACTTGTGGGTGTCAAGCTTGAGCCTGGCCCACATGATCTGTTGAAAACTGCCATCCTAGGAATTCTTGCACAAGTTGACTCAGATTTCTGATGCGATGAATAGTCGGTGACAAACTAGTGGATTTTCCAGGAAACGCAACTGCAAACTGCCTGGCTTCTGCGTAAGGGTGTTCGGAAACCTTGCGAAGATCCAGTGTTTTATCATGAAGCAAAGGAGTGAAATCATATTCCTGGAATCTGTGGTAATTTGGGCTTTGGATTGTGGTAAAACCTAAAAGTTCCTTGTAACAAGTTCTGGTAAAGTCATAATCAAGTTTCTTCTTGGTACGTGGTGGTGGCAGAATGCGTGGGGATGGGTCACAGGGTGGTGGCTGCCTGCTGGCCCGGGGGCCTTGGCGTTCCTCGGGGCTGGCACCAGCCACCTTGGTGCTGTCCTGACAGCAAGCCCGACTCCCACGAGTAGGACTTGCGGGCCAGAGTGTTCTCTGTCAGGTTTGGGGCTGTAGTTCAGTCCCTTGCCCGTGGATTCCTGGATCTCATGGGAGCAGCTGCTGCTAATTGTGCTGAAATGTGGTTTTGTCATGTGGACGGACTCCTACCAGGGTTATTGTATGACTTGATGGATTTGCATGCATGAAGCCTCCAGAGGAGGAAGGATGCCATTTGCTTCTTGTCACCCCCTGAAGCATGACTGTTAGCAGTGAGTTGGTTTCTTCCCGAAGTGACTTCAAAGGAATTAAATTTGTTCTGAAATTTTTTTGTAAGAATGGGCTTCCTGCCATTTCCCTTACAGTTACTTTGAAGCTTGCAAGAGAAGTCTTGACCTTCTTTTAGTACTTGTGCAGAATGCAAGTGGCGTCGTGGAGGGCTACCTGGTGTTCCTCAGTTGTGGTTCTCGGCTCTGACCCGTTGAAGCACCTCGATCCTTTCGTAGGCCATTCTGGGGATGGGACTTCGTTGCTTTGGCTAGGACTTGCCCTTGGCCGCTCTGCGTGTTGCAGATCTTTTTTTGGATATGTTTGAGGGGTTGAGGCATTTTTCTGTTTTGTTAAGGAACTTTTAGAGTAGTGTGATTTTTAAGATGTCTTTACCTGAAATTAAAACAACGAATCTTTAGCCCAGCTGAGAGCTGAGCTGGACGTGACTGTCGCCATGGCAAAGCTGACGCGTGTGTGATAACGGCAATTTAGAAGTGACTGATTAGAGGGGTAGCTGGTACCACGGTGGCACCGCTGGACGTCTGGCTTGTGGGTGGCTGGGAGAGTTCCCATCCTCAGTTCCTCAGCTTCCAGCCTGTTTCCTCTCTTGCGTTCCTGTTCTGATGGAAGAGTAGTTTCCTCTCGTCTCCCCTGCCGATAAGAGGAAGGAGCTGATGATGTTAAGATCTGTTCTCCCACCTGCTTTCTTGTGTTTTTCTATTTCTAGATATGGATTTGGCGGTTCAGCTGGGATTATGGAAAGGGAAAGGCACTGTTACCATCGTGGGTCCTTACACTGTATTGGCCCCGGTTGCAGCTCTTGCTTTGCCTACCGGAGGCTGCTTGTGGGAAGCGAAGGCTCCATCGTACAGAACTTCTCCAACTTTCTTTTCACAGATCGTCATGGCTTCTCCTAGCCCCGTTGCTTACCCCTCCGGTTCCTGTGATCACGGCCCCGCCGTGTTCCCTTTGTCCAGAAGGAGCACACAGGTTCCAGTGGATCAGGAATCTGGTGCCGGAGTTTGGGATCTCCAGCTCGCATGTCAAGGTGCTTTCGTCCCCAGCTGAGTTCTATGAACTCTTGAAGGTGAGTTGCAGGTTCCAAGTTGCGGGAGTGGATTTTGGGGGCTGGAAGCTGCAGTGGTTATGCAGAATCATAGACAAGTTGTTAGGAAGGAGCACCTGCAGCTTACCAGTCCACCTTCTACTTGCAACAGGGTTGTTGTCATCTAGATGAGGTCAGGCAGGCTTTGGCCAGCTGAGTCTTGAAAACAGCCGAGGTTGGAGGTTCTGCCTCGGGGTAAGCAATTCCAGTGCTGTGCCATCTTAGTAGTTTACCAGTTTTTTTCTGATGTCACAGCTGAACTTTCCAAAGCTGCCTGTGGCTGCTGCTCAGCTGTAATTACCATGAAGAGTTTGGCTCCACCATCTTTGTAGCCACTCTTCCAGTAGTTGCAGGCTTCTGTTAGGTCAGCCCCCCAGCCTCCTCTGCGATACGAACCCAGCACAGCTCCCTCAGTCCCTCCCAAGGTCGCTTAGGTCCTCACAGCGCGAGTCCTGTAACATTGCGTCCCTTAGGTAAGGAGTAGGGCTGAGGTGAGGATTTCTTGGATTAGCTCAGTTGCCTGAGGCTTTTCACAATGCATATTTAAAGCAATTTCCAGTACTTCTGAAACGTGATCTCCGATCGCCGTGGTAAGCTGTTGGAGAACAAGGCTTGGGTGGGCCGTGGAGACAGCAGCTCCCCCCCATGACATCCGTTGGTGGCGAGGACAGGGGGAAGGAGGACAGCTCTGTAAACGAAGGTCTCTAGGTTCCAGCTAGTTCACAGAATGGATACAAAGGGTTAAAGCAGTTGCAGAATGAAAGCTGGGGTTGCCAGTACTGATACAATCCCAGTGTGGCAGCTACTGCCTGGTAGCTGCTCTTGTAATAGTTCTAGCTACCGGAGTGTGTTCCTCAGTTTTCCAGAAAGCATTGATTTCTGTCTTGGTTTTTGGATGCAGCAGTGGTGCTGGTGTTGCTCAGTAAAGACGGGTGTGTTTCACGTCCTTGCTGTCAGTGTGTTATCCTTCTGCCTTTCCTTCTGCAAGGCAAGGGAGACCATGCTGTGATGAGGCTAAAGTGATCCTCCTCGGGGGAACCACAGCTCTTCCGTGGTCTGGGCCATTAGCTCCTGGTGACCGAGGATGACACCAAACTTATTTTCTGCTACTTCCAGGTGCAGATAAAAACAGCCAAGCGTCGAGTGGTGATGGCTTCACTATACCTGGGAACGGGGCTCCTTGAACAGGAGCTGGTGAGTGTGGAAAGGGTTTGGCAAGGGGAGAAAGTGAATGCAGAGAGAAAATGCCTGCCTTTGCAAAAAGCATCCTGTTCCTGCAGGTACAGGAGGTGTGTGGGAGGTGCAGTGTGTGAGCTTGTAACGTCCTGATAACTTTCCTGTAGGGATTCACTTTACATGTGTTCTCTCCTCTCCTGGGCGGTTTTCTAGGGTTCCTGGCTGCCTTTGTGTACTTGTATGTGGGGTGGGGGAGGGAGAAATTTGGAAGGGAGGCGTATGGCGCTCCTGTTTTAGGCCTAGTGCAGAGCTGTGGAACTGCTGAACTTCTTCAGGGGATGATGAGCCTGGATGCTTCAGGCTGTTAGAGGTTACTGGCGTAGTGTTCAAAGGGTTTGCGCAGGACTGTGGGATCGTGGAGAATTTTTCTTTTTTCTGGAATTTTTCCTGAACACGATTAAAGTTGTAAGTATGTAGTGCTATGTTTTGTCCTCCAGGTACAGTATGCAGATGCAGTGTTAGCTCTCTGCATTAAAGACAGAGGTCAGTTTTGCTTCATGTTGTTTATCTCTTCTGTTTCCTGTTCTTCCCTCTAGCAATAAAAGCGTTACCCGAGACCTTTAGGGAGAAGCCTGACCTTGGCCAGTTTCTTAAGTTACAATGCAACTCCGCAGCAGGGTAAAGGTGGAGAGAGTCCTGCAAGGGTTTTGTGCCTGGCTTTGTCTGGGCTTGTACACAGGGTTTGAATTTGCATGTGACAAACAGCCTTGAAGTTAAGGAGCAAAACTGCCTCTGCATCATTTGTGAACTCCTACCAAGATTTCTCCTTGGTAATGCAAATCTGTGATTTGGGAATGATGTTGGGACTCTTTCTGCTAATAATAATTGCTCTTCAGAGGCTCGAAGAATGTGTTTGATGTATTGCTTTAGGCTGACAGAGTAGGCTGCCAGTCTGGCGGATGCAAAGTCTAAACTAGCAGTGTTTTGCATGACTAGGAAAGACTCGTGGGAGGGTGTGGAAGCTTTCATGGCCACCAGCCTCCTGGCTGCTGAACACTTTCCTTATGAAGCTTTATTTGCTTTCTGTAGTGAGTAGAGGAATCTCTCTCTGCAGGTGGATTGCTTAGAAGAAACACTGGAGAAATCACTGCAAGCAAAAGGATCATCTAACCTCAGAGTTTCCATTCTTCTGGACTACACCAGGGGATCTCGGGGTACATATGATGATGATTTGATTTCTTCAAAGGCTTATTTTACAGTTAGGCTGGATAAACCCTTTTTCAGAGAGGCCGTCTTGACCAATTGGACCTACTTGCTGAAATCATACCTTTTAAAAACTGGCTTTGTGTATACCAGTAACTACTTATTCCCAGAAAATCTCCAAGCTGAGCAGCTTTTCTTCCAAAAATAGGTGGTAGCAGCGAGAAAGGCCAAACTCTGCTCTGTGCAACTTGTGCTTTCTTGTTGGCTCAGTTCACTTGTCAGTGCATTTGCCTTTACTCATCATACTCTTTCATATTTCCATTTTTAAAGGAAGGTGGGAATTGTTGGAAGTGGCAGTACGCTTAACCGGAAACTTTTGTGGTGACTTTTTGTAGCATGAGTTAACTGTGCTAGGTGTGTCTTAATTAAGAAGCTTGAATGGTGTTGGACCTGCTCAGTGACCGTTTCCAAGGTCCATTTGTCAAAGAACTTACAGTTCTGGGTGTCAGTTTCAGTACTGATATAGTGCAAATGAAAGCGATTGGGGGAAAAAAAAAGAGAAAAAAGGAAAATACGTCCAGTGCCAGCGTATGAGAGGGGCACTCGTTCTGTAATCAGCTTCTAGCTGAGGAGCTGCCGTGCTGTATCCCCTGTCTGGTGTTGTCCTGTGTGTGAAACTCCCCTTGTCTCCCAGGCAGGAAGAATTCTCGAACAATGCTAATTCCATTGCTGCAGCGATTCCCCGAGCAAGTCCGTGTGTCCCTCTTCCACACCCCAAACCTGCGTGGGCTTCTCAGGCTCCTGATTCCAGAGCGTTTTAATGAGACCATTGGACTGCAGCACATCAAGGTCTACCTCTTTGATGATAATGTGATCCTGAGCGGGTGAGTCCTGCCTCTTCAGGCCCTGCTGTGGTTCGTTTGGCTGAGGTTTTGAGGCAAGGTTGTGCATGCTACCGGTGTTGTCTGAACTTCGTTATTGTCGTCTGGTCTTTTCGTAGTGATTATGTCAATGCTCTTCTGAGATGGGAGAGAAACCATTGCTCTTCCACATGAGATTCTTATATGAAAGAGTCTTTCTCAAAAGGAAAAAGGAAAGATTTCTCATGATTCAGAAGGAAATGGCCAATTTGTACTTTAGTCCAGTTATGTGCAGAGTGAGATCTGTAACCTGGGCTGGGGTGTTCAGTATCATATGCCTGTGCTCTGTTCTGGAACTCTTCTTTTTCTCTCCTAGCGCAAACCTGAGTGATTTGTACTTCACCAACCGTCAGGACCGCTATGTTCTCCTGCAGGACTCTCCTGAGATTGCAGACTTCTTCACAGAGCTAGTGGATGCGATTGGGGATGTGTCTCTGCAGTTACAGCGGGATGATACAGTCCAGATGATGGAGGGGATGGTACACCCATACCAAGGTAGGAGGGAGTTGTCTTACTTGCTTGGGTGGCGTGACCCAGGGGAGGGGAGGGACAGCCAGGGCTTAAGGATGACTTGAACTCTATCCATCCGTGAATTGCTGAGTGTCTGGGCATTGTTTACAGACTGCAGGGTGACCCATTTCTGTGCCATCCGTTATTAAAATCAAAATAAAAATCACTAGAGTTTTGAGACTGGATCGGTCAGAGGGTTCCTAGCATGGTGGCTGTCACCAGCTGATCTGGCAGAGAGTGCAAAGGCTAAAAGTTCCTCCGTCACTGTCTCACTGCTTCTTCATAATTCTGCTGCTTATGACCTTAAACTAGAACTTACATTGCTTGAAAGGTTCCTTCTATTTTTCATATTAATGCTTATAATTCTGCATGTTCTTTGTGTACATATTCTGAAAGTTTCATGAATGTATTTTTGGTAATTAGTATTTTGTAGTTGAGTGTATTCTGGGAATCAAAAGAATATTGAATTAGGAGGGCTGAGAGCAAGTGTTGAAGTGGGCAGAGAAGGGCGTATGTCTGTCAGGCTGATTGCATCATACGAAGTTTTAGTCCTGGCCTTGTGCACTGCTGTGTGATGTGAGCTTAGACTGCGGGCAGTAGGTTATTTTGTATGTTCCAGTTCTTGGTGACCATTTTAGCTTTGACCTGGTCTTTTCATTTCTCAGTGGATTTTTCTAGCTGCTGCTAGTTGAGTTTCTTACCCCTCTTCAAGTTGAATGTTTTTCTTCTGTAATGTAGCTTTGCTAACCTTAAAACATGTATTTTTGAGACTTAGGGAAGAAAGTTGTATAGGTTTTGTGTTAGCTTGTTTTTGTTCCGATGTTGGTGTCCTGTCAGTAGTTTTTCCCACTACATAATAGGTGATGCGTAGCTCTGCACCTTCAGGTCTCAGACATGATCTCTTGTGGTTTTCCTGCAGGAGACAAGATGGCTTACTGTGAGATAGCAAATCGAAGAGTCATGGAGGTGATCAACTCTGCCAGGACACGACAAGAACTCCTTCACACAAAGACTTTCCACAGCAGCCAGCAAGGCACCTCCTTGTTGTCCCACAAAGGCTCTCAAGCATCTGGGGGTCTGAAACCAGAACCTGACACCTGGATCTATCCCTTAATCCAGATGAAACCTTTTGGGATTCAAATAGATGAGATGGTCACAGAGACGCTGCTGACAGAGGCTGAGCGGGATGCCAGGATATACCTTACCACTGGCTACTTCAACCTGACACAAGCTTACATGGACCTCATTCTGGGCACTAGGGCTGAGTATCGGATTCTTCTGGCCTCACCGGAGGTGAATGGGTTTTTTGGTGCCAAAGGGGTGGCGGGTGCCATCCCTGCTGCCTATGTTTACATTGAACGCCAGTTTTACAGTGAGGTCTGCTACCTTCACCAGCAGGAGAGGGTCCAGCTGCAGGAGTACTCTAGGGCCGGGTGGACTTTCCATGCCAAAGGTAAGAAGTCCATTTCCCAAGAGGACGTGTTCAGAAGGCGTTTGAGACTTGCATGTGTTTGGATTGTGCAACGAGAGAGGGGACGGCTGTGTGCCGAGTCTAGACTTAACATCCAAATACTCATCCAAGGTTCAAACAGCTGGCTTGCATAAACCTGGATGGTTTGAATCACTCAGGGGACAACCATGCAAAGTCATGTCTTGCCTATGGATTTCTGATTCAAATAGAGCCCCAGAGATTGTACAAGAATTGTCCCTGTGGTGACAGCAACTCACTGTCTTGATATGGACCTTGATGTGAAAGGAAAGGAAGCATCTGGATGTGTTTGTGGTCGCAGTAACAGTTGTGATTCAGTTTCTTGTATCCCCCTTGCCAGTTCCAGCAACAAGAAGCCATGACTGTGTCAGGGACCCCAGAGTGGGATCTGCAGCAGAAGCAGAGAGCTTGCTGGTGGTGACTCCCCAGTGGTCCTGGGCGCCGTGTTCTCTTGGCAGCAGGTCTTTGTGGGGATGATCCAGGTGGTGAGGAGTTTGTACCAGCTTCTGTTTACGGCATACAGGAAAGTGCCGCATGGTGAATAAATGCACCCATGTGCCTTCTGGGAGCTGGAGGCAGCTGGAGGGGAAGTTGCTGAGAAATGAATGTTGCTTAACAATTGTAGTTAATAAACAAAAATAATTAATGCTGCCATCATGGTCTTCTGTAGAAGACCCCAGATTCTTTCTTGCTGGGTAGATTTAGTGCAGTTTTCACAAGCCCAATGCCACCTTGACCAAAGCATGAATATTTTCCCCTAAGTGGTTGTTGCTGGTTGTGTCTCTAAATTTTCCTTCCAGAAAATCCAGTCCTTGACTCTCTTGTTCTCCTACTTTATGCGCAGTAGTAAGTATTTGATTACTTAGTAGTAGATTTTAATAATGCAAATAGTTTAGGAAGTCTACTTAATTGAGGATTTGGTGGGGGTTTTTTTGAGAAGTCTGATTCACGTGACTGTGCCAGCGGAACGCCTCACAAAATGACTGGGTCTCGTGGTTAGGCATGGCCCTCGGCTAGGCTGGGACATCTTTGCCGTGTTCCACAGCATCTTCTGTCACTTGAATCTTCTGCAGGCAGAGCTCTGCGCCGCGTCCCTGTGTCACTTCCGGTGATGGCTCACGGGTCCCCGGGGGCAGCTCTGTTACTGTAAGCGTACCCGCTCTGGCACTAATTAGCGTGCAGGCGTCCCCAGCTGGCTTTGCAGCGTGCTGGGGGGCACTTCCATTGTTTGCAGCACGTGTCTGATCTGAACGGGGGAAGGATGCGGCCCCCGGGATCCAGCCTGTTCCTGTTCCGGAGTTGTTCTCCCGTTGTTTGTTTAAGGAGACTGGCAGTTAATGATTGTGGGAATGCCTCTATCTGCCCAGCTTCCTGCAGGGCTGTTCGGAAGAAGGTTCAGAGGTGATAGGGAGAGAAAGCTGCTGAGTAGGCCTTCTCTTGACTAAAGAAAACACGTGAGTGTTACTAGGCTGCCCCTGTGTTGAAATTACAAACCTTTCTACCAAGTGTTGTGCCTCTCCGGCGGTGAGATCGGTAACTCTCGTGCAGTAAAACCCTTATCTGAGCCCAGGGCAGCTTCAGGAGGTGCCTGCCTGCCTGGGAAGTCTTGTGTGGTCTGTCTTCCAGGAAGCACGTGCTCAGGCGATCTGTGGTTCACAGGTTCCTCCTCTTGCTGGGCACTGCTGACTCCGAGTGGGATTTTGTGGTTTGGCATGGATTGAGCTCGGAACGCATGGGCTGCTTTTCCAAGCTACCAAAGTGCACGTGGCAGTCAATCGCTTTTTGGGCCAGCTGTGCCTTCTCGTGGAAGTGCTTTGGGCTCTATCTGCTGTACGGTCTGCTCTTTGAGAGGGGGATACCAGGCTCGAGGAGTTCAGCAGCTCCCATGCTTGGCAGGAGGGACAGTCGGAGATATTTGCTGCCGTCTTTCTGTTTCCTCTTTGGGATGCTGGAAGGATCAGCTTGTAGCTCCCTTCTCTGGCATGCTCTGCCCTTTGGCACATGTTTGATTCATCCGGTTTCCTTCTGCAGGAGTCGCATAGTGTGTGTGAAAGAGAGGACAGGGCAGAAGAGGGAAAAGGAGGAAACCCTGCAGACAGATGAAGGGCAGTTGCACATGGAGTCTGGCTCCTGGAAGAGGACGTGAGATCCCTAGCAGCAAGTAGTGCCCATTAGTACTTCCCTTTTGGACTAAGATGAAAGACACCCTTTACACCAAACGCTGTGGCTGCTGTTTGTACACCCTTCCAGCTCCTCTTAAAACCTTTTGCATCCTCATGCACAACTTCCCGCAGTGCGTATTCCCACCAGGGCTGCGACTGTCCTTAGGCCGGTTTGGTGCAAGTGCAGCTGCAGCAGAGCGTTGAGTAGGAAATGCAAACCTTTGCGAGGAGAGGGGCTTTGCCGGGTGTAACATCGTGCAGCCTACCCGCAGCAGGGCACGTCTGCCTGTCTTCTGCTGCATTTCTGGGTGTGGTGCCGTGGGTGACACAGGTACGTCCTTCAGCATTAGGGTCCCTTCCCTGCAAATGTTGGGCGGCAGAGTGCTGGGCAGGTGGCTGTTTGCTGCGAGGTAAACCTGCATGACTGCAACTGAATGGCGGCTGGGAAACTGCGCTTCCCCTTTCTGGAAAGGTGAGTCACTGTTTGAGCAGATCCTGCCAGGTGGCCGTAAAGCCAGAGACACCATAAAGGCTTTAGGGCTTCCGCGTGACTGCTTAGAAATAGTGAGGAAGCGTGTTCCTCGTAGCTGCTTCCCCAGGCAGAGCCCTGGCCTGCTGCTGGGAGCCTCGTGCTGCGGCCGGGCCGGGCACCACGCAGCAGCCATCCTGTCTGGTGGCAGAATTTGCCGAGTCTCTGCGCCACTCGGGTGCTTTCTGCGGCTCCGGAGCCCCCTGCGTCGGGGGTCCTGCCCTTCTTCAGCGGGTGGTGAGCCACGGTGGGGCCGGTGCCGCCGCCGGGTCAGGGCAGTGCCAGCCCCGAGCCGGAGCTGTAACTGCAAGTGGCAGCGAAGCTGTGCGATGTGGGGGCGGGGAGGAGGTTACAGGAACCAGTGGTGAATCGGCAGCTTCTTACTCAAGGCATTCTTGGAACTGCTCTGGGGTTGAGTTAGGAAACCTGCTTCTATATTAAGGACTAGGTGGTTTTTATGTGACGGTTTCTTTGTTGTAGTCTTTGTGTGACTTGCAGGAGGAATAAGCCATCTATCAGGGACCTGCCCAGGGCTGTTCTGAGCGCTTGTGCCTCGCTAAGTGGAGAGCAAACACTGCTTGGATCCACTTACACACAGAGAATGGCTGCATAGGCTCTGCTTGGCGATGCTCCTGGCTCTCCTGTGGCATCCCTAGCTGTGCTTTGCTCCCGTGCTACAGTGGGGTGCTTACGAGTAGTGTGTTTCCATCCTGTGCTTGAACAGCAGCCCTAGGCTGTCTCACGCTTACTGCTGTTGCTGACAGAGCTGTGTGTGACTGCAGTGGTGGTGAGTGGAGGGAGCCTTGTGCCCTGGCAAGAGTTTGATGTCATCTTTGGGTGTCTCCTCGGGAAGCGAGTGGGTGTAATAGCTTGCACTTCTCTACTAGTCTTAATTTCGTGTGAATTCACCTGTCAGAGCAGGGAGATGCCTCTTCATGTCCCTGTCCTGTGTCGTCTCGGGAAGGGGGTTAGTCACTGTCAGCTGCACCGCTTCCAGCTCGGGAACTGCTGGCCCAGGCCTGGCCTGCCTGGTGCTCTGCTGCTTGCTGTAGGTTTTTCTTTACTGAAGAACTGTTTGTCTTATTTCGGTGTTTCTGAGATATGCCGTGGTGCAAAATGACCTCTAATCTGATGATAGTGACTTGTTCCAGATTATTTTGGGGGCCCCTCCATGCAGTGTATTTACATTCCTGGGAATGTGTCCCTAGGGCGGCACCGAGCGTGCTGCAGCCCTGTGTTAAGAGCACGAGTTTGGACAATGCCACTGTGCACGGGCACCCCAAGGTTCGTACGAAGCTGTACAGGACATGCTAGACCATCTGTGAGGAGGCTTGCTTTGTGTCGTGATCTTTTATAGTTACTGTAATCTAACATGTTTAATTCATTTCTTCTAAGTGAAGCGATTGTCGGAGGCTGCCCCGGTCGTTTCCTCTGTCTGCCACGCTTCCTTTCTTCTCCTCTTTTTCTTGCAGGCCTCTGGCTGTACCTGGCGGGAAGCGACCTTCCCTGCCTGACGCTCATTGGCTCGCCGAATTTCGGGTATCGATCGGTTCATCGCGACTTGGAAGCTCAGGTTGCGATAGTGACAGAAAATAAAGCTTTGCAGCAGCAACTCCATCAGGTAAGTGGCTGATTGCGGGGAGATAACATGATGTTGTGCTTCTTGGTCACGCAGGGAATGCTGATGACGCAGCTGCAATAAAAACCTCCAGCTACAATAATTCAAAACCTTCTCGAGCATAGGAAGTCTCAAGGAGCTGTCAGTTAAGTGACTATTGATGAGATGCCTGCTGCGAGTGCCTGTTTCTGGGAAACAGGGGCCATAACGGGAAAGAACATGTGTCCCCGGTGAACTCGAGTGTTGGGAGTGCTCAGGCACTGGATGCCGAGAGACAGCGTTCAGCCAGGATCTGCTGGCCCTCCTCTGCTCGCTGATCACGCAGCACGTTCTTGGGCTTTATCCTCCAAGTCTGTGCATTGCCAGGGTTGCACCGTGCTCTAGGATAATGAGGTCAGGCCCTTTGAATTGCTGATCTGGGACTTCTGGAGGATTTTGCTTCTCAGGCGTTTGGGAAATCCTTTGTAGGAGTATAAATGCCGGTCAGTTAGCTTCTGGGTGGCTGCCCACAGGCTGTGGAGGTGAACAGAGGCAGGGGATCTTAGTGTAGTTTCTACAGTAAGAGGATTTCTGGGCTGGCTGGATTGTCTCTGAAGTTATATGACATAATATAATTGTGAATAATAATAAGACATTATGGAATCTAGACAAACATTTTTCAGTGGTTTAATGTTCAGTATCCCAGGTTTTTGGTTTGGTTTATTGTTTGGTTTTTTTTTTATTGTTAGGCAGCTTGTACTGCTCAGCACTTTTGCTGCTTCTCTAAATCCTGCCTGGTTCCCCAGCTGTTTTGACTCTGAATCTTCTGCTGGAACTGACAGTGTCACAAGTAATTTCTCTTGTAGTGCTCTGATACAAAGCAAATTGGTTTGGTGCCTCTGTGTGGGACTTAGGGATCTCAAAAATGCATTCTGTTAAGCCAAGTCCTGGCATAAGAAGGCACGGTTGTCTTGAAGATCAATGGGAATTGCCCTGTTGCATCAGGGCTCTTCCCCAGGATGAGTCAGAGTCTATCTAATCAAAAACAATTCTATTACTGGAAGAGTTGCTTGGATATTTCAATTCATATCTTGCCTCTACTTGTTTCTAATGGAAGGGGAGAATCAATGAAAATATGACAAAGGAATTTTCTGAAATAGTGCTGCAGTGATCTAATTTACAGGGCCTGAAGCCATTCCCATTTGCTGGAAGCTGATTTTGGCTGTTTGTTTGCTGTTCTGTGGTCTTTGTTTAGAAGACTTAATACGTTACTGGTACGCTGCCATGAAATCACTTTGCCTATGTAACATTCAGTTCCATTTTATAAACGTGTGATGAGATTTGGGAAGAGATCTGAGGGGTCTGGGTATCTTTGGATGTTCTACTGAATGAACTGAACTTCAGTTCAGATAAATGGTCTTGCTTCCAGTGAGCAGATGACCTCGCTATATCGGATGACCATGGTGCAGGGCTGACTGTAGCTCTTGGAGCATTTGGGTTTCTAAAGTTAGACTGATTTGGCACACAGATGTCTTCCTTCTGTTGTTGTTTCATCTTTTTGGTCTTATGCTTGGTTCCTGCTTCCCTGTTCCATCCTGAATTTAAACAGTGCGGAGGATTTTATGTTGTTTGTAACAGCTTAGCTAATGAAAAAAAGGTTATGAACTGACTTACAGTAGCTGCTCTGCTCCTTGTTTGCCTGCAAATCTGGAAACCTAACTGGCTTTGATAAGAAAACTGCTTCTACCTTTGATCAAACAGCTGCTTTCACGTGCAACGCAAGCGTGTGTTATCATCATGATGGTTCATTTCCTCCTTCAGCGGTATTGTGTACACACTGGAGAAGCCTAAGTGTTTCTGGTAATTTAGTTGAAATCATGACTGTATATTCATTTGAAAACACAGCGCTTGAGTTCTGCCTAGAAAGAGCTGCGTAAGCCAGTCTCTTGAGATTATGGTAAGGCTTCCTTTTCTGGCAGTTACAGCAAGGGGTTTAGGATTTTTCTGAAATTGAAGCTTAGCTCTCCTGCAGCTGTGGGGCACAAGAAGGCAAAACCTTTGCTCTTTGTAGAGTTTAAATTGCTAATTCTTGAGGTTCGGTTACTTAGCGTACTGATAGTCATCGAAAGGTGGAGTGCTGTGGTGGACAGGTGTGAGGGACAGATCCTGTGCTCGCTCCTTGATGGTTCAGTTGCGTGTGAGTTGTGCTGCATGGAGTGAGGGTCTTATGTTCAGGCTTGTGGGAGAAAGGAGACATCCTTTTGGCGGGATCCATGCCAGTTTTATCTGAGAACTCACTTTTCTTAGAGGCCATTATGTAATTTAACACGTAGGATTTACCGGGATGATGTTTCTTTTCCTGTATAGGAGCAGGAGCAGCTTTACCTCTGCTCAGGTGTAGTCTCATCATCAACATTTGAGCAGCCAAATCGTTACGTGAAACTGTGGGTGAAGCTGGTAACACCTCTGATCAAGAATTTCTTTTGAAAGAAGAAAAGCTGCTCCTTTGGGTGAGTTCTCTGCCATTCTTACGGGGAATTTGTATTGCACTGACTGCAATGAAGAAGTGCAGTACTCTGTCTTGTGGAAGAAGTAGATGATGGAAACATAGGTGATGTGGGGAAAAAACCAGGCATCTCTCTTCTGGGGTTCTTGCCACTGACTGCAGTCATTGCTCAGGGTCTGTATTGGGTTTCATCTACTAGAATTTCTGGAAGGGGCAGTGGAAGAGAACCCATACGAGGGTATTTCTCATGCACAGAAATAAAGCTCCCATTTCTGAAATGTCCCTTTCAGAGTTTTGTGGAGAAGGATTGTGTTTTTATCTTGACCAGCTTACAGAAAACGTTGTTGAAGTATTTAAAATACTTTGTCTTCTTTTTATCTGATCAGGGCTTTGCTTTAACCTTGTAGATGTTTGTTAAGAGGGGCAGTTGTTTTTGCCGTTCTGTTTCACACAGCGTGCTGGGTTTGCCTGGCTGTTCAGCTGCCCAGTAACTGGAGCCCCTCTGAGCTTCATGGAATCACTCTTAGATTTTTTTTTTTTTTTTCTGTGCTGTGCACATAGTCCATGCAGTTGGCACCTGAGCGTGTGCCCTTGACGCTGAGTGTTCACACATCCTATTTATTTACATAAATACGGCCTCCATCTCTGGGGCTGTGTATCTGGCTCCTTCATGTCAAGATGTGTTATCAGTGTCCTTCATGAATTGTGGAGAGGGCATGAGAGGATTTTTGGTGCCAGTGTGATTTTTGGATGTCACTTGCTGAGTGGGAAGCTCAAACCGTAATGCACACCCTGCAAAGAACTTGGTTGGGAAGCCAGACAAAAATGTGTTAGAGCGCAGGCTTGGGCTGCCCATGAGTTTCTCTGGCAGAGCGTGTGCACTGTGTTCTGATCTTGTATTGCCAACAAAAGGGATTTCTGACACCTGAAAAAGCTGAAGATAAGCGTAAAGCTTAATGGTAATTTAGTCTCAGTGCTACTACTTTATAAAGAAACAAGCAGCTCCCCTTGCCTCCCCATGTGGCTTTTCTTACTGCTAGCTGTGAGGACAGTTTTGTGCAGCTGCATTTTAGAACTAATTGTTCAGATATTTCATGGGGTGGAATTTTGGTAAATTATTTTATGATAAAGCAGCGGGCGTTGGCTTCCAGTATGGTGACCAGAGCAGATCTCAACACCCAATTTGTATCAGCAGTTAGGCCTATTATGTGTTGTGAAAGAAAGGGTAGAGTAGCTTCTGTAGCCTAGAAATAGAAAGGGACATACTTCAGAGACTGATCTGCTGGCAGATGGACTTTCTCTGGGATGTGCTGGTTGGTGTGTTGGTGAACTGGGCCAAATCTGCACCTTTCTGCGTCCACCTGGTCTGAACAGATGCGTGCTGCCATGCAGGAGTCTGCCGTGCACACGGCTTGATGATTTCTGCTCACAGTTTGCAGTAAGCGATCAAACAAATAGCTGTGGAAAGACAGAGAGCTATGAGAAGGAAAGGAATCCGGATAGCTGCACGCAATTGTTCCGTTTGGCTTCCATCGGTGGCCTGGCGCTCAACCAGCACTTTATCAGAAACCACCAACTAAAAACCAGTATCCGTCGTGAGAAACTCCACGTATTTTAAGAGCAGTCTCCACATGACAGCAGTTCCAGCAATGTTTTTATTGATACTTGGCTAAAATAGTTCTGTTACAATCAAACTTTGTCTGAGTTACACAACTTTGAGGTTTTTTGCAAGTAAAAGCATTTGCTGTTTTCCACAGTCATTGAAGTTTAGATCTGTAAGAGCAGAGCCACAGTGGCGAGGACCCACTTCGCAGCATTTTCTTTTGTCTTTAGGTTAAAGGTCCAGACATAGGTGGGACCTCGCGTCCGGGTCTTATAGACAGGACATTCATAGACGTTCTTGGTGTCCATGCGGTCCGCAGGGATGGCTCTGATGAAGATGACTGGCATCATCGGCGTCAACTCCTTCAGCCGAGCGTCTGCGATCGCACCAGAAGGGATGTCCCAGTGAGCGCCTGCAACATGATGAGACTGTCAGGGTGCCAGCTTGCCAGTGGCTTCGCCACTTAGAGGGGGCTGTTTTCCTAACTGCTGCGGGTGGGAAGGAGCCGAGGGTGGGGTGTGAAGGCTGGGTACCCATGGCTTTGTAGTCGTTAGGGCTAACTAACGTGTTTTCATCTCACTGTGACTCATGAATGCATTTTGCCTTACTGTGTGTGGGATGTCTAAATAAATCCTGTCCCCACTCATCCCTTCAGCAGGAGTTTCATGGAAGTTGCACAGCTGAAGGTAGAACTTGGCCGTGGTGGGAACTACGATAGCTGTCCTAAGTGGACCCCTTCGGTGCTCTGCTGATGCTGCCCATCTCATTCCCCCTCGTTTTTAGCTTTAGGTTCTGAGTTTCCTGATTCATCTTACTTGCACATCAGATAAGAGTGTGATATATTTATTCCCTAGAGCCGTGTGGCCTCAGACAACTCGGTCCTTGGGTTCATGATACGCAGTCTGAATTTCCACAAACAGCTTCTGGTTTGTGAAACTGTGTGAGCTGGGCGGGTGCTGCCCTCAGCTGGCGTGTCTGACAGCAGTGCCGCATAAAGGCTCTGCTGCTTGGAGCTCTCGCAAAAGCTGTACAAATCCAAATAAGCCCATGAGTACGAACACCTGCTCTGCGTGCAAGAGTTTTTAAGGCTGAACGGGGCTTCCTCCATGTCTGAAACATCTCACAAAAGATACAATCTTTTACCTTCCATGAATAATCCATGCACGTAGGAGCCTTCTCTGAGTGGAGCTTTTACATCCTCACGGTTTTTCTTGGTCACTTCCACTGACAGACACATCTTGTCCAGCGGCCATTTGTTTTTCCTGGTCGTGGACTGCATGATGGCAGTGAGGAAGGACTGGGGGCTGAAGAATCCTGCCAGCCACACTGTTGCAGGCAGTACAAAGTCTGTTGTCCAGACTTCCAGTTCCTGGAAAATAAAACCAGCCAAGTGCTTCAGAGTGCAGCGTGGCCTTTGAGCAGCAGCGTACTGCTTTGAGGTATGAGGTGACAAAGAGCTGGTGCCTCACTGTGCCCAACACGCAAGCTTCAGGTCGTCTTCCAGATGGGCAGACTAGGGTGGAGGTGGTCTGGGGTGAATAATAGCAGATTCCACTGCAGCAATGAAACTTAAACCACGAATTTGGATGGCAGTAAATACTGCTGGTATTTTTTTTAACAAAGCCACACTTAAAATAGATGGTTTTATAAAATATTTTTTTCTTCTGAGACATATAACATTATGATGGGGTTAGCTAATATTCTTTTGAAGCAGTGATATACTCCGGTGGTGAACCCTTTTCAGACTTCTGCTCTCATTCTTGGGTAACAGGCCATTTCAGGTACTTCAAACTGCTTAAGTTAATATTACAAAATAAACCAGTTAACCACTGTACACTGATGGAGGTGGCTCCTGGTTTTCTGTGGTATCCGCTTGCTCCCTAAGCTTTAACTTTCACAAGAAATCTGCTCGCCCTAATCCGAAGGAGCAGGTCTGCGTACCAGGCTCCTAAGCTAAGGAGAAAGGGATAGGTGTAACGTGTCCAGGATTCAGGAACGCTGTCGTAGAAGAGCGCGTTCTCCAGCTCCTCTATGTGTGACGTAATCGTTAGTTCTCCCTTTAAAGAAGAGAAAAGCCTGGGCAGTTTTATCTGAAGAAAGCGAGACTGGTGGAAGCATTTGGCCTCAGACTCCTCGCGAAGCAGGAGGCTGGCAGCGTCTGGCCGGAGCCAGCACAGCGGGATCTGTAAGAGTGTGAGCGAGGGGAGCCAAGCACTTTGAACAAGACAAGGCTTGAATCGAGCAACAGCCGCTGGCGAATCGCGGGGAATCGTTTGGTGGGGAGAGGTGCTTTCCAGGAGCTGCCTCACGCCTACCTGCAGGCCCAAGTCTATCTCTTTCAGAGAGCGCCTGATCTCTTGGGTCGAGATGTTCATTCTCTCACATTCCTGGAAGGCAACTACAACGTACGGGGTCTTGTCCACCGCTTTCGCCATGATCTCCTCCATATTGAACGGCTCCAGCAGCCTCGCGATAATCTCGTCTAGGACTGACTTCACCTGCAAAGAATATGCGGCAGAACTGCTCTGATCTAAGGAAAAGTGCTGTGGGTTAACAGCTAATTAGCTTAGTAAGATTTCTTTTTCCTGCCTTTGTGTTTTCCTGTGCTTTCTCCTCTGTCTATTCTTTTACTGACTGCTCGTGCATCTTAAAAAGGTGCAGCTCTTTTTGAATAGCCAAGAAGGTAAGAGGAGGCTGTGAAACTCAAGTGTAAAATCCAGGGAGTCAGAAGGAAAACTTTTTTTTTCCCCCCTTCCTTTTTTTTTTAAAAAAAAAAAAAAAAATCTGTATTTTCAGTAGTTGCCATCATGAATGGAAGTTACGGAGCCTGGTCCAGCTGCTGAGGACGTGGCCTATGAGCCGCGTTTTGCTGCTGGTGCATCTGGACCCCGTCAAAGAGTCACTTTTCTGAACACGGCTGACTTTTGTAACTACACCTCGTGTTCAGACGGAATGAGCAGAAGGAATACGCTGGGGCAGCATTTCAGCCCCTTCCCGTTACCCTCTGGGTTTCTCGGAGGTGCTGGAGGAGAGCAGCTAATGGTCTTACGATCTGCGTGAGGAGCTGCCTGCCCGCCTGGGCTGTGGATCGATGCGAGGGCAGGGAGGAGCGGGGAGCGCTGAGGCTGGGACGGGGACCGTCGGGCGTCACGCCCGGGGCTTCGCCTGCCCGGGGCTGCGGTAGCCACGCTGCCTGCTCAGCAGCTGTGGCACGGTGCAGCGTTTGCTCGTGTTAAGTACATTGCCAATGCCAAAGAGCGGCAAAGTTACTGAAATGCAAAGGAGAGCCTGGGCACAGGGAAACGGGTGCAAATACGCTGAAACAGACACTAGACAGGAGCTGAGCAGACTGCAGTGTCGCTCCTGAGCTCTGCGCTAGCAACTCCCCCTCTCCAGCTGACGGCTTGCGGCATTAGTACTGGGCTAGAACCACGGCTCTGTGCTCTCTTGCGCTGGTAAGAAGTCGGTTATTGTTACGGGTCCTGTTCTCATGTCCGTTGTGTGTGGGCCCACAGCTGTCCTCCCCCCCTGGCCTCTGAATTGCCGTGGCTTGCTGAAACGAAGCAGAGACTTTACTTGCCTTTTCCTCTTGGGAGACACCCGCGCCTCCTCCAGCGTCCGATTCTTTGGGCTGCATTTCCAGAACTGTCCAAAAAAGCCCGTCCGAAGTGACCGTCAGGAAGCCGATTTCCGCGCTGGGGTGGAGGCCGTACAGGTAGGGGCTCTCGGGGGGCAGGTTGTCGTCGATGTACTCGTGGTAGCCCTAAGCGCAGGGCAGGCGCGGGCGTCGGTTTAGCAGGCACGCACAAAGGCGCCCGAGTGTCACTTCAGCCTTGAGAATACGGCAGCGCGCTTTGGTTTGGTGCTGCTGCTTCAAAGCGAGCTGGCGCTGCTTGTTCAGGATGGATTTTTACACACATCTTACCTAAGTTTTTCCCTTACCAGCCCGGCCACTGGAATTGTTTTTGCAGTGATTCTGCATGTTTCCATGGGACCAAAGCTTTTTTTTCCCCTGCATTCCCCCTTGGTTAGCATGAGGGAACTCTGACTCGTGCGCATTTATCCAGAGCAGTGGTTTGCCACAGCAAAGGGCAAGGTTAATCTTTCTCACCTTGTAATCCAAGCTGGGAGGGATCACAAACCCCGGAGCTAAGCACGCTTCCCCTGCCAGCATCTCCTCGCGGACGTATTCGCTCAGGTAGGTGCGACACAGCCGGCGGTCCCAGTCGTCTGTGATGTGCCCCCCGTACATGATTTCACCAAAGAGGTACCGGAGGTCGTCCCAGGGTACCTGCGAGGAGAGGCTCCGCGTGGGCTCTCTGCGTGGCTCCCCAGAAGTCCCCTGCAGCCCGGGGAAGCGGCACGTGACTGCAGAGCTGCGGGGCCACGGAGCGATGGCTGCTGGGTTGTCCTGTCTGGTGTCCAGGGGAGCGACAGACCCCAGAGCTGTGGAGGCTTGGTGGCGGAGCAAGGCAGGGGACCTTGTCTCAGGCATCTCTTGTGTTCACCCACAGACTTCGCCTTGTCCTGGTACGGACACAGCCGTCCATCCTTTGAACCCCCGCCGTCCGCTCTTCGTTCAGGTCAGCGCTGACCGTGCCTGTGAGGCCAGGGGAAAGCAGGACTCTCCGAAGGGTGAGACTCCGTCCTGCTCGCTGCACCTTCACTCTCGGGGCAGGCCGTGCTTTTTAGGTGGAAAGTGCTTTAAACAAAAAACCCAACAGAGCGCCGAGGCGCTCGTCCCAGCCTGGTGCTGGACGCCCGCTCTCCACCCCGCGCAGTCGCGCCGAGGGCTCTGCACCTTCACCGGCCCGAGCGTGCAGGAGGAGGGGAGGAGCTGCCGGCAGCGCGGCGCTTCCTCGAGAGAAGGCGGGTGCGCAGCAAACGGGTGCGTTTTTTTAAAAAAGGTTGATTGTTGTCGTGTGTGTTGTGCTGAGGTACGGTCACTTCGTACGGCCCTCACCTTGGGGCTGGCCTCCAGGCAGTTGCGCAGGACGTTGATGGATGTGGCCAGGTCACCGCTGTTGAAGGGGTAAGATCTGTTCCAGCCCTGAGGGCCAAACTTGCGCCGCTCGGCCACCACTGCGTGGAACTAACAGAGTGCAAACAGGACGCATTTGACCTGGGTTTCTTTGCTGCACATCCCTAGCGTGTCCTGCAGTGGGGACAAGAGCGAGAGTGGGTTTGCAAGTGAACGAGTGAATATCGCGATCAGCCATCCCTCCATTGAAAATGAACGGGTGCTGGCAGGGGAGAACGGAGGGCTGTTTATTAAAAGAAAGAAAAAAGCATAGAAGTATCTTTGTTTATAAAAAAAATTCAGAATCCCCCCACACATACACACGCTCACACCGCTGATACGTGAGGCTGCGTGCTGGGGGCACTGACCCACAGCAGCCCGGCCTTCAGCCCTGGGAAAGGCACCAGTAACCCGGCACCCTCCGTGGTTCGGGAACCCTCGGGCAGCACCAGTTGCCCCCCACATCGCGTCCCGACACACGGGGGCTCTGGGCACCCCGAGGAGGACAGGCCGGGGGCTGGGCTGGCTCCCGGCGCAGAACGCGTGTCTGCAGTGATGCGCCCGAAGATGCTCAGCCCGCGAAACCCCGGGGCCAGGGGCAGCCGGCCGTGCTGGCCCGAAGCGGTCGAGAGGAAGCGGCTGCGCAGGGCGCGAGCGCGGTGGGGTGAGGGTGCCTGCGTGAAGAGGTGGAGGGCTTTGTGCAGGTTGGCGTGCATGCCCGTCGGTGGCTCGCTGGTGGTTTTGATGGCGTTTTCCAGCAGTCCCTGCGGGATGATGTGTGCCTCGGGGCTGGGGGCTGGCTCGGCGCTCATGAACACCCGGTAGTCGGTGTGGCTGCCCAGGCTGTGCCGCTCCACCAGCTTCTCCAGTGTGCCCAGCCACCGTGCCACGAGGTGGATATTCTGCAACAGCAGCCCCTCCTGTTGGGCTGAAGCACGGGCTCGGGGATCACTCCTTCCCCCCACGTTCCTGCTCTGGCTCCGCAGAGAGCGGCTGCAGCAGGGCACTGCCACCCTGCTTGGGCTGGGGACACCCAGCTACCCTGCGCAGCGTCACTGGCACCGTGGGGTGCACCCGGGAACCCTGCGCCCCATTGCAGGGCCTCCATCCTCTCCAGACGGCCTCCCATGCTTTGGCCTCCACATTCTGTTCCCGGTCCCCTACTCGGTGGCCCCTCTTGGTGCATGCCCAAGGTCTGTCTGTCCTGGACGTCCCCTCGCCTACTGCCTTGCCTTGGTGGTGCAGCAAGGGGAAGGGGCTGTTGTGCACCCCAGTGAGCCCATGGGTACGGCTCGGGGACCTCGTGGCTGCTGTCACCGCCCTGCGGCGATGTGCCTCCTGCTGCCCCCCCATCGGAGCTGCAGCGGGCGCGATGCAGGAGCGATGCTGTGGGCAGGCACCTGCGACACCGTGCTCTGCAACTTCATCAGCCCCTTCTCCAGCCTCTCGATCTTGGCAGTGAGCTCGCTCCGTTTGTTCGACAGCAGGTTTTGGTAGAGCTTTATCTGCTCCAGGAAGGTCTTTGGCGTGGTGCAATTATAGCATCTCTCCACGGCCAGGTAGGTCTCGGACATCTCCTTAACGCTCCTGTGGACGTAGGACATGAACTGGCTGATGGAGACCTTGACCTCGGGCTGCGCCAGGAACACGGACAGTGAGATGCTCTGCCAGGAGCACAGACAGGGACCTGCTGCGCCGCGTGGAGGTGGTGAAATGCCGGGGTAGAACCAAGCTTTCCTCAGCCTTGGTTCTGCATCCAGCCACGAGGTCAGGAGGCAAAGTGCTGCTTTTCGTTAAACAGCTCAGTGCGTGGCTGAGAAACGTCGGTGACCACAGCACTGATGATGCTGGTTTTAAGCCCAGCTCTGGTTTTCCTGGCTCTAATTCCCCAGGTCAACCTGGGCTGCGCTGGGGAAAAGCTGCTGTTTCCAGGCTGTTATTTGTGGTGGACTTTTAAGGACAAACAGGAGCTGAGGAAAGGTTCATCCCCGCCTGCACAGTGAGGGTCGGCAGGCTCTGACTCTGGGGCTGACTGTCGGCTCACCCCAGACCCCATCCCCAGCTCGCTGCCCCCAGGTCACGCCAGACCCCCATCCCCAGGCACGCTGCACCAAGGAGAGCAGCGGAGGGGTGGGTCGCTCCCCAAAGCAGCCCGGTGTCCCCAGCCCCCCCGGGACAGAGGGCTGGGCACAGCCACGGCGTGCACCGACCCAGGATCCCGCTCACCTCGATGCCCCCCGTTTCCTCCAGGAACCTGCTGCTGACGGAGACGAGCGCATCCTTCGGCCGCCGCTGCAGCTCCAGAACCCACTCCAGCTGCCCGGCCACCGGCGGCATGTTCCTGCTGACGGCCGCGCTCCCCGGGCCTGGCTGCGGCGGGGCGGTCTGCGCGTCATACAGTGCCTTCACCATCTCCAGCTCGGCCATGAACATTCCCAGCAGGGCCAAGTAGCAGGGGGAAACCTCAGCCTGTATCCAGGGTCGCTCCAGCCGGGAGGAGAACATCTGCACCAGCTGCGGGGGAAAGACGCGCCGGCTGCCGCGCTCCAGAGCGTCACCGCAACGGCGCGGTGACGGCCCCGCGGTCACCCCCGCGCGCACGGGTGCGGCTGCGGGCACCGTGCTGGCCGCCAGCCTCCGGCGCTCGGGCAAGGATGTGCTGAGCTGGGGCACGCGTACCTTCACAGCGGATGCCAGGCAGTTGCAGTCCTCGAAGCCTTGGCAGAAGACGGTGGCCAGCCGCCTGTCCTTGTCCTGCAGCTTCTTCTGGAACTCTGCAAATTTGCAGTCTTTGTCCCATTGCTGCCAGTCAGAGCAAAATGGTTGAAGCTGGCGCAGCCTCTGCACTTCTTTCCCAAATCCTTCCAGAAGGATTTGCTGAATCCAGAGACCCTGGAGCCCCGCGACCTGCCCCAGAGCGAGCGCAGGTGCTGCCAGAGGACGGCTCTACAGGCAGCTCTCCCAGCGCGCGCTGGCAAGCGATGTTTTTCGTTCAGCAAACGCTTACGCTGCCAAACCGGCATTCACTCACCTCTTCTGCAGGATCCAAGGGATCGTATTTGCAATCAGCAAAGCCCTTAACGAGTTCAGAGACCTCCTCGTAGATCTGAAACACCCGGCTCCCGAGGACGTTTCCTCTCACTTCTCCCAGCTCTGCCTTCTCCAGCTTCAGAAACTCGTCGGCTGTCCGGTAGAGCTCCTGACGAGCACAAACCATCATCGCACCCAGCTCCCCGTGCCGCAGTGCTGCGTCCTGCGAGCTCCCCGCTCCCGAGGAGCATCCTTCCCGGGGACACTTCGTGGCGTGGCTGGGGGTGCCCACCCGGCCCTGGGGCCGCTGGTGTCCGGCTGGGGACGATGCCACTGCGCTCCCAGCAACGCACCGCTGCTGGGCTCCCACCTCCCCTCTGCCCCTCGGCTGCACCCACGGCCCCAGCCCACCCCAGGACGGAGCACAGCTTGCCCCAGGCCACTCTCAGGGGACCACCCCAGCATCCCCAGTGCAGGGGAGCTCACTCGCACCTGGTGCCGTGCCCCAAAACGCCGTGCTGTCACCTCGATGGTCCTGAGCCTGTGCAAGAAGGAGTCCGTTCTCCTGAAGATGAGAGAGGGGGGGAGCTCCCAGAGCTGCGACTCCTCCTGGAAGTGGAGTGGGGCCGTCAGCAAGCGGAGCTGCCGTGGACGGGGCCAGGCAGCCCAGCAACCCCCCTGCACCCACCGGGAACAATGTGGGCATCAGGTCGGAGCAGTAAGTGCTGTAGGACTGGAAGAGCTTCTCTATGGTGGAAATGCTCAGTCTCATTCCCTCTAGGGTCTCCTCGGTTTCTCCTTGCAGCCCCTTCATCACATCCTCGGGGCTCAGGAAGCTGCGGGTCTGCGACAGGCAGGGGCTGTTGGCAGAGGGGAACACGGGGGATGCTCTGGCTCCAGACCCCCTCTGGACCCACAGGCTCTCCGGTGACCGCCTGCAGCCCACAGCCGCCCCAACCCCCCTCCAGCCCTACGCGGGGGCTTTGCTGGTCCCGTGGCTGGGCTGTCTCTGCGTCACCCCTCGCCTGCCCCGTGTCACCCTCCCGCTCACAGTCCCACAGCAGGCTGGAGGGGATGGCGGTGGCTCCGTACTGGAGCCGGCCGCGGGGCTCTACCCTCTCGATGAGGAGGTTGCAGATCTCCTGCAGGACCACGGTGACACGGGCGGGCGAGCCGTAGTGCTGGCAGCGAGCCCGGAGCAGGAGGATGGTGCACAGCGTCTGGTCCACGTAGGGCTGCAGCTGTGGGAGCAGAGCCCCGTCAGTGCAGGGCCGTGGCCGCACTAATGAGGGCCGGGAGAGCCGGGACAGATCCGCCCCGCACACAGCACCTGGGGCTCAGCACCGCTGCCTCTACGCGGATGAGGAAGCCAGCCGGTGCCCGGTTCTTTCGCCGCACGCAGCTTACCTGGGAGTAATCGGCTCGCGGCATCTCTTCCAGCAGGACGCGGAGCGGCTGCAGGTGGAGGCTGACATCCTCAGCTTCCTCCAGCCCTGAGCCAGGGCAGAGACTCCACGTTGGGGTCGGGGATGCCTCACCGGCGGGGCGAGGGGCAGCTGCTGACCGCGTTGCCCGGGGCTTACTGGCATCGACATCCCGGACTATGCTCTGGAGCGCCAGCCAGAAGCAGCTGCCGGCCTTCTGCAGCATCTCGGCCAGCGCCGTCACTCGGGGTGAGAGCAGCTGGCGGGGAAAGGCGGGCTCAGCGCCGGGGCTCAGCACTGGGGACAGACGGCCGCGGGGCGCCCACGGGCCGGGCAGCACCTGCTCGTTGATGCATCGCAGGTCGACCATCCTGGTGTGCCAGAACTCGGACTCGGTCCTGGGCAGGGGGTGCAGCCCCTCCAGCAGTGCCTGCACCGAGTCCTTGCTCAGGATGTCTCTGAGCTGCTGGGACCACTCCATGACGACCGTCTCGGCAGCGTGCAGCACCGAAGCGTCCGCGGGCCCCGCCAGGCTGAAAGGCAGCCGAGTGACGCTCCAGCACCGGGGCTGGCCCAGGACCGCCCTGGGCAGCCCCGCGCGCCTGCTCGTGGGCACCTCTGCCAGCATGGCAGCCTGGCACAAGCCCCCCAAAGGGGCTCTGCTGCGAGGGGCAGCTGTGCACAGGATGCCCAGGGACAGAGCTGTCGTCCCAGCTCCCGTCCCTCCCAGAGGGACCCATGCTGCCCCGGGCCCCTGCCTGGCTTTGCTGTCGCCGAGCGGTGCCGGCAGCACCCACCAGTCCAGGACGGTGCTGGAGCCGTCCCAGCTGTCCAGGCACTCCGGCAGCGGGAGCAGGGGCTTCCCTTGGATCTTCCCGCCCATCACGAACAGCTCGTTCTTCAGCTGGTGGGCTTGGTGCACGATGTCCTCCACCACCACCCCGGGGCCAGCCTGCCACGTTCTCCTCACTCAGGAGCAGGGGGACCACGACCTGGAGGAGAGGGCTCAGTCGGGCCGGGCTCTCCCATTGCCAAGGGCAGGGAGCAGCCGCCCGGCCGAGGACAGCCCCAGCCCAGCCGCAGCTCCGGCAGCCGCTGGCGGGTTGACGACGTTTTTCTCATCAGCACGACCAGGAGTCCCCTCATGCTCTGGTGGGTTCCCAGCTCTCGTGGGCTGGGAGTGGTGCAGAGTGCACCCGGTGGGGTCAGGGGCTGGCATGCGTCTGAAACCCCCTGGCACTGAGGAGGAGGAGGAATCGCAGGGGCCCTGGGCCTGACGCAGCTTTCGGGTGCTCTGGGCTGGCAGTCCCCTGAGCAGGGACATTTATGGGAAGTTTGAGGGAAATCCACTCAGACGTTTCCCAGCTGTGGGGCACAGGGAAAGGGGAATTGCGCTGTTTTTAAAACCACGGGAGCAAGCGATCCAGCTGGGACCCAGGAGAAAACCCGGCTTGTGACCTTGGCCAGCACAGTGGGGTGGGTGGTCAGGAGCCACCACCAGGCCAGGGCCAGAGCCTGGGGCAATTTTTTTTCTATTAATTTAGTTTCTTTTCAAGCCCACCTTCAGTTTCGGCTACAGCAGCCTG
Organism: Opisthocomus hoazin; assembly: GCF_030867145.1. Classification (NCBI taxonomy): domain Eukaryota; kingdom Metazoa; phylum Chordata; class Aves; order Opisthocomiformes; family Opisthocomidae; genus Opisthocomus; species Opisthocomus hoazin. Next base: position 8,699,141 of record NC_134434.1, on the reverse strand, counting down.
CAGCGGGGGTCCAGGCAGCAGCGGCGAGCCCAGGGAGCTTGGCTCGTCCCAAGCCTGTGCCCAGCGCCCGCCCGTCTGGGCGACCCACCTCCTCCATCACGGTGCCGAGCTGCTCCACCGGCGAGGGGCCGACGTCGCCCACCAGCAGCCCGCTCCGGCAGTTCTTCCAGGTGATGTTCTCCCTCTTCTTCCTCACGAAGTAGACGTCCTTGCCCCTGAGGGCGGGTGGGAAGCCAGCGGTCGGCAGGAGCTGCCCGGCAGGGCTCAGCCCCAGCCCCAGCTCCAGCACGTCCTGCTGCTTGAAGAACTCGTCCAGCACGGCCGCGGCCTCCTCGCTGCCCACGAACTTGCTCCACTCGTCCGGCCGGACCCGCAGCAGCAGCGTGGCAAAGCTCTCCAGGAAGCCATGCCGCTCGTCTGGCGCAGCCGACATCACCGGGCTCGGCTCCCCGGCGCCTGGCGGGGGCAGGTGAAGCCCCTCTCAGCTGGGGGCTGTGCAGACCCCACACCCCAACCCCTCCACCTGCCTCGCTGTCCCCACCCCTGCCCCCAGCCTTCCTCTGCACACCGCAGCCTCGCAGGGGCTGCCGGCTCCATGCCGGCCCCATTGCCCCCCGGCCCCACCGCCCCCCAGCCCCACCACCCCCCAGCCTGGCCCCACTGCTCCACTGCCCTGCTGCACCCCTCGGCTCTCCAACCACCTCCGGCCACTGTCCACAGCCCAGCCGATGCCGGCACCAGCCCCAGCCGACACCGGCACCAGCCCCAACCAGCACCAGCCCAACCGACGCTGGCTGCAGCCCCAACTGCCTCGGAGCTGCAGGGCTGTCCCCCCCACCACCCCCCACCCATGCCCAGTGTCCCCTGCCCCTCGGCGAGGGCTGTTTGCCCACAGGTCCACCACGTGGCTGGGCTCTCGACGCGGTGCCCAGGGCTGTTCCATGCCAGGCACGAGGCAGGCAGGGGCCGCAGCGGGGGCTGCCCCGGCTCTGCCATGGCCCAGGCCTCTCTCCGCACAGGCGTGCACAGCACGCAGGATACGGGACCAGGAGCCATCCCACCCCGGCACAGCCACCCCGCGGCAAGGTCCCCGAGACACCTTCCCGGCGGCCGGGGGGAGCAGAGCGGAGCTGGCGAGGGCACGAGGCACGCAAACACCCCCAACACCCCAAGAAACGAGAGGCTCTGGCTGGGAGCAGGCTGGGGCTCAGACCAGGACCGCGCCGGCTGCAGCGCCGACAGCGTCATCCAACGTGGCATCGCTGTGGTGCCGGGCACTGAAACCGCGGGAGAAGTGCGAACCCGGCCGCAAAGGCGGGCACAGAGCAGGGGCTGGCGGCGGGGGCCGGGGGCTCCGGCCCACCCTGAGCCGCACACAGAGCACAGGAGGCTGAGCACGCTTCAGTGTTTATTGGCTGCGGGTCCTCAGCACTACTTCACAAGGCCGTGGCAAAAAAAAAAAAAAAGTTAGAATAAAAAATCCTGCCACCCCCCGCCCTCCGGAGAGACCTCTGCACAGAACGACCCAACATACAAAATAATCTAAAAGGAGAAAACTATACAGGAGTATTTACACCTCTGATAAATAGACTTAATACTGATCCAGACGCCTCTCTCCAGACCATGCGCGGTGGCCGGGGGAACAGGACAAGACACGGGCGCTTGCAAGGCAGAGGCGGGGGTCCGCAGCCCCCAGCCCGGCTGGACCCCCTCGACCGCAGCCATCCCTGGCGCGTCCCACCACCCGCTCAGAGCCAGAGCTCGTGCTCGAGGAGACAACGGCCAGCCCTGGCATGGCCTCCCCTGCCCCGCGCTGCAGGGATCACGCTGCGAGGACACGCCGGGGCAATGCCACCCTGGAGCTCTCAGCCGCGCTCCAACACCCAGGCGAGGACACGTCTGCACCCCATGTGCCACCACAGCACGCGGTGACGGTGACAACTGCCTTCCGCTCAGCCCTCCTGTGCCTGTGGGGACCATCCGGGGTGCGGGGGACAGCTGGCAGGGCCCGAGGCGGCAGCACGGGGAAGCCCAGGACAGACCCAAACCCGCTACAACGAGGGCCAAGTCGTGCCTCCGCGGGGCCCCACCAGCCACCCTTGGGCTGCCGCCCTTCAACCCGGCACCTGCAGCACCCCAAAACTGCCAGCGGCTAACCACCAGCTGCTTGCCTCCCCGACAGGACACCCCAAGTGCTTCAGGACGCAGGTGCTGGGGGTCCCAGCAGCGTGTGCAGCCGCACGCTTGCTGGGGGGATCAGGAGCGGGGAGGGTGCCCATGGTGCCCGGGCTGGTCGAAGCAGGGGGGACGGCACACGCGCCCAGCGCAGGACGGGGCTCCCTGCACGCAGGGGTATCGCTGCCCCAGCTCCAGCCTGTGGAGATGCTGTCCTGGAGATGGGGCAGTGATGGGGGATCCAGAGCTGCCGAGATGCCCGTGCCCTCTCCTCACGGTAAAGAAACTGCGAAGCTGAAGCTGGGTCCTGGGCCCCAAGGGCCAGGCTGTGGCGCAGCCCCAGCCCCGCAGCCCTCCGGTGAGGGGAGACGCTCGGGCTGCCGGGGGCACGCCGGCCTCACGGGGCCAGCCGGGGCTGCTAGTGTCTCTTGGTGGAGGAGACCTTCTTCTTCCTGGCGGCCAGCATCTCGTAGAAAGGGTCCCGGCTGATGGCTGCCCTGGCAGGGGGAACGAGGGCTCTGGTTACCCACACAGCCTGGCAAAAGCTGCTGGCGGCTTGGGTCTGACCGGCTCAGCAGGGCCTTGGGCAGGTCCCTCTGTGCACCCGGGAAAGCCCATGCGCCCCCCATCTTTAGAGGGTGCCCAGGAAGCACTGCCCCCCTCCAGTGCAGCTGACAGGTCCCTGCCCCTGCCCCGCACCCCACTCCTGCCCCGCACCCCGCTCCTGCCCTGCACCCTGCCCCCGGCTCCTCCGAGCACTCACTTGATGCACTTGATCCACTCCTCCTTCTCCTCGGGCGTCGGGGCAGAGATGCGGTACACGGTGTGGTTCCCCTCCACCACGCGCCCGTCCGCCTCCGTCTTGCAGGCCTTGATCACCTGGTCCTTGTTGTCGGGGATGTAGAGCTCAAAGCAGTTCTGGGAGGGAGGAGAGCGTTCAGAGGCAGCCCCCCGCTTCCGAAGGGGACCCCAGGCTGGGGGGATGAGGCAGAGCACCAAGAGCTCCCCTGGCACAGCCTGTCACCCTCCAGTGCGCCGGCATGCCCTGCCATGGACACCGCGGTGAGCACGGCCCCAGGTCTGCACCCAGTGACCGCTGCAGAGCCCTCTCACCTCGCCCGGGGCATCCCCAGGGGGTGCAGCACCTCCTGGCTTTGCCTCCCCACCCAAAGCACCCGCGGGACCCTGCTGCAGTGCTCACCGGCTTCTTCGAGTCCTCCACCTCGCGGATGCTCAGGTTCTCCAGGGGGATGATGCCACGGGGCTCCTTGTCCTGGTGGGGCCAAGCAGAGGCGTTAGCTGCAGACCGGACCCGCCGAACCCCACCGGCACGCCGCGGGCCGGGCTGGCTGCTGCAGCACCCCTCTCCCAGCACCCCTCGGCACAGGCACCCCGTGCTGCCCGGCCCGGGGGCTGCGTCCGGCACCCCAGCAGTCACCGGCACCCCGGCGTGGCAGGAGGCGAGCGGCCAGCCCCGTGCCGGGACGCTGCACCCGGTCTGTGCCGTGCAGGCGGCCGAGCGCTGGGTGGGACCCGCGCCCCTCGCTGCCCCAGCCCAGGCCACTGACCGTGGTGTACTCGAAGTAGTACAGGCAGTTGTCGGTCAGGATGAACCAGCGCCGCTTCCACGTCTTCACCCTGCCTCCTGCGAGCAGAGAGGGGCAGGTTGGGCGCAGCCCCGGCGAGCACGGCCGCGGCGCACGGAGGTGACGGCAGAGCGGGAGCCCCGCAGACGCAGGCAGGCAAGCACCGGGCGCCGGGGCGCAAGCAAAGCCAGGCAGCCCGGCGGGCGCTGGGCGCAGCAGCAGCAGGCAGCACACACCACGCCGGGCACGGCACGAGCAGCAGCGGGAAGCAGACGGATGAGGATGGAGGTGGAGGGTGGCGGGGGTGCCGGGCCAGGACCGCTGTGCCCATTCCCCCCCGAAAACACTGAGCGTGGCCAGCGGACACCGCAGCCAGGCAGCTCTTGGGGGCCGCGGGACCCTCTGCTCACCCCGACCACGGTCCCGCTGCGTCCCGGCCAGCGCAGCCCAATGCCAGGCACGAGCCCAGGGTCGCGGCTCGTGGAGTTTTGGTCGGAGGGAGTTTCACAGCCGCCACCGCAGAGGGAGAAGCCGCTCCCCGGGCTCAGCGACCGCTCACACCCCTGGGCCCGGCTCCCCCTCCACCGCGCCAGCGTGCTCCGGCCATCGCAGCGGCCACCGTGGGACCAGCACCCAGGCCGTGCTGCCCAGAGCTGGCACAGATGCGAGGAGGCACCGTGTGCGCTGGGGCCATGCTCATCTCCCCGCTCCCCTGCCAAGGCCCCATGCCCCCTGCTCCCCCCGCCAGCCAGCCGCCCACCCGTCCCTGCCCCAGAGCCGTGCTGGGGCCAGCACTGCCCAGAGCAAAAGCCTCCTCTGCCCCCTCCAGCCAAGCCCACCCCAACACCGGGGGCTTGACCCTCTCTGGCCCCCGGACCCCCCAGGGCCACCTCCTGTCCCGGGGCTGTGGGCGGGAGTGGGCCACGCGCCAGCGCAGGGGAGCGCAGGAGGAGCCCCGGGTTTGGGGCTCGCAGGGTGCAGGACTCAGTGGGCTTGGACAGGGCCAGCAGAGCCGCACGGCACCGCACCAACGCTCCCTGGCACCGGGGGCTGCAGGCAGTGGAGCCGGGGCAGCGCCGGCACCTGGCACGGGGACTGCCACGAGCCCCCGGCACGGCACAGGGCTCTGCGCAGGCAGCTCCTGCCTGCTCCCACCCAGCTCCAGGCACTCGGCACCCCCGACCCCCCACACGGGCGAGGACCCTTCCCAAGAACACCCCAGCCCTGTCCCCATCCCTCGTGGCAGACCCGCTGCAGCCGGGCGAGCTGCCTGCGAACACGGCAAAGCGGCTGGGCAAGAGGCGGCCATGGCCCCGTCCATCCCCGGGCCGCGGGGTGCCCAGGGCAGCGGAGGGGACCAGCAGGTCTGGGGGAGCGCTCGGCACTGGCGGGGCTGGCACCCCACATTCCTGCACTGACGGCATCGGGAGCAGTGCTGTGCCCTCGTAGGCGAGCTCCCCGGGGCGGTGCGAGTGGTTAGCAGCAGCAGCAATGAGAATAATCACCAGCAATTAAAAACGAAAAGGAAACGAAGCCCCAGCGGCGTGAGCAGAGCGGGGAGAGGGGTACGTACCTCCTGGAGTTGGGGGCAAGGAAAGGAAGAGCCAAAATCATGGAAACATACAAATGAGGGAGAAAAGAAAATTAAAAAAAAAGGAAAAAAAAAAATAAAAAGAGGAAACCCCGAAGAACCCCCCTCGCCCGCGCGGGTCAGTGGGGCAGGGCTGCAGCGGGGAAGCCGTGAGGGACGGGGCCGGCGGCACCACCGCGGGGGCCAACCTGCCCTGGCTCGCTGTGGCTCTGCGGGACGGCTCTCCTCGGCTGGGGCACGGGGCCTGGCTCCCCCCGCCCCACAGCCTCCCCGGGGGTCCCTCCCTGCCCCACCAGCGGGCTGAGCCTCCCCAGCCACTCGCAGCCCCGACGGCGGTGGGATGCCGACCTGCCCGGCACGGCCAGCAGCGGGGCGCTGGGCTCGCTCAGGGACAGGAGAGGCCGGTCTGGGGTCTCCCCCACGTCCCCCCACCCCAGAGTCGGGGGGCAGATGGCCCTTGCTCAGCCCCAGGGCCGGGCTCGGTGCCGGTCAGGGCACGGTGCGGGGCTAAGGCCCCTCTCCCGTCCCGAGGGGGTGGCAATATGGCAAAAACACCCCCAGTGAGAGGACAGAGCCCCGACCCCAGCGAGAGCCCCAGGGAAAGGCCCCCAGCAGCCCCCGCTCCTGCCAGCACCCCGTCGTCCCCCCTCGTTTAACCCGGGCAGAGGGTTCCCCAGAGCTGCCGAAGGAGAAGCCACAGGAGCCAGGGCGTGGGGCGGGCTCGCTGGCCTCGCCAGCCGGGCTGTGCAGCGGGGATGCCATGCACGCTGCCTGCACGGGAGCCGGGATGCGGAGGGGATAATGCTGTGGGGAGGTGAGGCAGGGGCTGCTCTGTGGCATGGAGCGGGGGACGCACGCAGCCTGGGGCAGCTCGCCGCTCGCTCCCGGGGGCCTGCTCCGGCAGGACCCCGCTGTGACTTGGTGACGAGAAGGGCCTTGTGGTCTCTATGCTCCAACACCGGACCCCGGTACCAGCTCTGCACCCCAGGGCTGGCCCAGTGTAGAGGCAGAATCCCCCGGGATGCCCACCCAGCCGCATGGCAGGGCCTCATCAGCTGCGAGTCCGCTCCTGCTGACCAGCCCAGGGAAGACAGAGGGCTGCTGGACCTCCGGACGCCTTCCCCATGGGGGCTGTGCCCCCATCTCCAGCCTCCTGCCCCTCCACAGGGCCATGCTCCGAGGAGCCAGGCCAGCAGGCGAGGCGCACGCAGCCCAGGGGCATCGCACCCACAGCCCAGCTCCTCCCTGGGCCACGTCTGCTCGGCTGCCAGCACTCACCCAGCTTCAGGAGCCAGCCCTCCCGGTCAGGGTTGAAGAAGGTGTGGGTCAGGTCATTGCCATCGTCCTCGGGGATTTTGAAGGGTTCGTTCTTGATGCTCTCATAGAGGTTCTGGTACAACAATACGTGGAGTCAGCTCCGCTCTGCCCCGGAGCCCTGTGGGACGCCGGCCCCGCAGCCCAGCCCTGGCCCCTCCGCGTCCCAGCCCTCACCCGGAGCAGCTCCTCAGGTAGGTCCCCCCCATCGTTGATGCCCCGGTTCATGGCGATGAAGCGCTCCGCTGTGGGTTTGTCCTTGACGTTGGGGTTGTGCAGGCTGGTGTTCAGCATGATGATAGCGAAGGAGAGCACGTAGCAGGTGTCTGCAGGGGCAGAGGGGAGTCAGCCGCGAGGCAGGGGGGCCGGGGAGGGGGGCCGGGGCCCGCGCTCACCTGTGGACTGGAAGACGCCGGGGTTGCACTGGCAGTACCGCTGGGCGAAGGCCTCCATCATCCGGTCGATCTTCTGCGCCTCCCCGGGCAGCCGGAAGCTCCACAGGAACTGCCTGCGGAGAGCGAGGCGTCGCGCGGCTCCAGGACCCCCGCGCCCTCCAGCCCCCCGCCGGGACACAGCCCGGCTCCCGGCCCCTTCGCTCACCGCAGCGCCTGCACGAGGTTGAGGTCGGTGAACTCGTGCAGCTCCACGAAGGCATGCAGGACTTGGATGTTGAACTCGTCCCTGCGGGAACAGAGCACGAGGGACGCCTGATCAGCAAGTCCTGTGACTGCCGAGCAGCCCCGCGCCCCCCCACCCCCTCCAGGCTCCGCTCGTCTGTGGGGGGACACCTGCAGCCGCCCCCGCTCGAGTCCCGGGCTGTTTGCACACAAACAAGCGCCAGCCATGGATCGAACAGCCCCAGAGCTGGCCCTGGCACTCCGGGTCCCCAGCTCCCCGTGTAGCCCCCCCAGCTCCCCCTGTGCCCCCCAGCTACCCGTGTAGCCCCCCCAGCTCCCCTTGTGCCCCCCCAGCTCCCCGTGTAGCCCCCAGCTCCCCCTGTGCCCCCCCAGCTCCCCCTGTGCCCCCCAGCTCCCTGTGTAGCCCCCCCAGCTCCCTGTGTAGCCCCCAGCTCCCCGTGTAGCCCCCCCAGCTCCCCCTGTGCCCCCCAGCTCCCCGTCAGCTCCAGGCGCGCGGCGTCCCGTCTCCCCGGCGGCAAGAGCCCAGGCGCCCCGGGAGCCGCCCCAGGGCAGCGCACCTCTCGCCCAGGTAGTCACCGATGGCCGTCTTGTTGAGGCCCTCTCCCTTGTACAGGAACTGCGCGATATCCTCGCACGTGTTCTTCAGCAGGTCGTTCTCGATCAGGAACTGGATGCCCTGGAGCGGTACGAGGTGCTGCTGACCCCACCAGCCCGCCCGCTGCCCCCCAGCCCCGGCCATGGCCCCGGCGGGCAGCCAGCCCTCTGGGCTGCGAGGTGGCCGAGCCCGGCGTGGCCCCAGACGGGCCGGTGAACTGCCCCGCTCCCCACCCTGCGCACCCCGCAGTACCTTCTTGGGATCCATGTTGAACTTCTTCCTGCCCATGGCCACCTGCTTGTTCCTCTGCATGTTCTTCCTGTGCGGCACACAGCAGCTCTGAGCGCCCAGGAGGGACGCGGCTGCCCCCTGCCCGGCCCCTCGCCCCCGGGCAGACCACCGCGGCGGGGGTCAGCCCGGACCCAACGGGAGCCGAGCAGCTTCCAGGCGGCCAGGGCTCCCGTGCCAAGCCTGCGCGGGGCGAAGCTGGCACACCGCTCCACGGCTCTGCCCCACGCCGCGGCAGAGCGGCACGGGGCTGCTCTCGGCCCCCCATGGGGTCACCCCGCGCAGAAGGGGTGCCGGGCACAGCGTCCCGGCAGGGCCCCCTGCACAGGGGGAGGCTGGGTGCGGCGGGGCTCTGGGGAGAGCAGCCTTCATGTCCCAGTGGGGCCAGCGTGAGGGTGACAGCCTTCATGCCCCAGCGGGTGATTGGAAACGATGCTGGGAGTCAGCTCCCGCCGGCTGCCGGGAGCCCCTAATCCCAGGCTGGCACCGCCTGCGCCAGCTCAGAATAACAAAGTCCGACAAAGTCGCTGCGGCCAGACAGAGGGGCTGAGGCCTGGAAAAACAGACCTTTGGAGCAGCAGGTCAGCCTGGGACCCGGCTACCGCTCCACGGAATTCAGAGTGCCTGGGAAAGCCACCAGCACCCACGGGATGGGGCTGCACCGCTCCGCAGCCGAGAAAGCCAGCACCCAGGGGAGGGGGCTCAGCAGAGGCTCTGCCGGGACCCTGCGACAGCAGAGGACTCACCTCTCCTCCGTGGACCCCAGGTTCTCGATCTCATTCGTCACTTCTGCTATCTCATCTTTCAGTCGCTGAGGGGAGAGAGCACGCTGAGAAAGGAGCTGCCTCCCGCCCTCCCAGACCCTCCAGCCCCCCGGCCACCAGCCAGGACTGCCCCTCCGTCCCCCTTCCCAGAGCAGGCAGGGCATCCCGCGGCTCCAGGAGGCAGGAGCAGGCTCCAGGGCCATTCCCGCAGCACGCCCTGGCAGCCTCTCCTTCCTCCCCTCCTTCCCACCCCGAGAGCTGCCCCGGGGCTGAACCAGCTCGGGGGGGGGGGGGCACTCGTGGAGGGGGTTGGCTGCGCCCCGCTGCTAATCCCCCTGCGGCATCGCCATGCTGCGAGCCTGCAGGAAGGAAGAGATTCAGAGGTTAACAAAATTACCCCCTAATCCTTTTAGATCGTGCCCAGCATGTGGCCGTAATTAGCCTCTGCTGCCTTAATCAGGGACACGGCTGATGAGTGTCCCAGATGAGCACTGGCCTCGCGGTCGCTTGCCAGGGCAGTGGCCTGGCCCAGACACACAGTCCCTGCCCGTGCCAGGAAGGGGCTGGCACGGCGACGCCGGTGCCCTGGGCCGCAGGGAATGGCACGAGCGCACGGCCCGGAGCTCTGCAGGGCGCAAGGAGAAGCTGCGGCTGCCTCAGCCCGGGCCCGTTTCCCCGGGACCCCAGCCCCAGCCCCGCAGAGGCGGTGCAGTTGGGCAGCGGGGCGGCAGATCGCAGGCTCCCTGCAGCGGCCGCTGCCGTCTGCCCAGCTCACCCTGCGGTCCCAGCAGCTCTCATCTCCTGCGCCTGAAGGTTCCCGAGAGCCCCCCGGGCTGCGAGGGGCCAGGAGCTGGCCAGGAAAGGGGACAGGGGCACAAACCCGACCCACGGCCCTGGCTGGGCTGCTCCTGCCCAGGCTCTGCAGGTCTGGGGCACTGCACCCCAATCCCACGGCCGTTACGGACAGCCTGTGCTCCCCGCCTCCCCCGGGCCACCCTGCCCTGTCCCAGCAGCGGGGCGAGGGACCCTGGATGGGGCTGCAGGGACCCTGCCCAGTGGCAGGGAGATTGTCCCCTGCTTCCCAGGGGACAGCCCCTGGCACGAGGCTGCCGTGCCCAGGACAAGGGAGTTGTGCAGGCAGGCGGTGGCCCTCAGCGTCACACCTGTATGTCAGCCAGCAGCTCCTGCTTGCGGCGGCGGATGTTCTCCAGCTCCTGGCACTCCTCCGGGGTCAGGTCACTGGGCACTGAGCAGAGACATGGACAGGTCAGCGCGCGTGGCCATGGCAATCGTCCCCGGCAGGTTCCAGGCACAGGCTCTGCTCCCAGCTGGCAGCCCACGGCCCGTCAGGAGCTCGGATGGGGAGCTGCCGGGTGCCCGGAGCCGCCGGGTGGGCGAGCAGTCCCCCCGGCCCCACACAGCGGCCAAGTGCCACCGCCGGCACGCGCGGAATGCGAGGCCAGGGCATCGCCCGGCCGGGCAGCGGCTGCAGCGGGGGAGCCGGGCACCGTCGGCTCTTGCTGATTCAGCCCGCGGCGGCTGGGCAGCGAGGACTGGCACGGCCCCTGGTCCAGCTCCAGGGCTCTGACCCCTGGTCCCGGCAAGTCCCGTTTAACTCCGCTCTACCCCAGCCGAGCCAGTGCCGGTGCCTGTCCTGGTCCCTGCTGTGCCCCATGGCACCGGGTTCTGCAGGGACCTGGAGACCCGCAGGTGGCTCTGCCGCACCGGGCCAGCCCCAGTGGAAACCAGCTCCTGCCGCCCTCGCAGCCCCCTCTGCGCTGGATCCCTCCTTCCGAGCCAGGGCCCGGAGCGGGTGCACCCTCCGGACAAACTCACCTGCACCCTGTCAGCTCCCCATCACCCCACTGCAGCCAGGCACCCCCACCCCCACACCACCCCCAGGCCACCGCTCACCCCCCCTCGCTCCGGAGCCCAGCAGCTCCCGGGACATTCCTGCTGCTCCCCGGCGCGTGACCTCCCGCTCCGCAGCAACACAGCACCCCATCCCTGCTCCCTCCCGTCCCCCTGGCTCGCCTCTGCCCTGGGGGTGCCGGGGACAGGAGCCTGCAGGGGCTCCTCCAACATCACCGCTCCGCTCTGCCGAGGCCCCGCGCGCAGCCGCGGTCTCCAGGCCACCACTACCACCAGCCCCGACCCACCCGGAGCGTCCCCAGCACGGCCGCCCACCCCGTACCAGCACCCAGGGACGCCACGGCCTTCGGACCGGCGCCGTCCTCGGCCGCCCATCGGCTCTCCCCGAACGGCCGCCTCCCCCGTGGGAGCCGCACGCGCCCCTGGGGCAATCGCGACGACGCAAACCGAATCTCTGAGCTCAGCACTTTCCTGGCTGCGCTCGGGCTTTCTGACAAGCTTCCTCCTTCGCAAAAATCCCCCCCCGCACCAAGGCCGGAGGCAGCCTCGGCTTGCGACACCGTCCCTCCAGGCACCGCAGCAACGCTTCCCAGCACTTCCAGCCTCCGACGCTGGGCAGTGTGAACCAGACAACCCAGCCCGCAGCACCAGGCTGAAAGTCATTTAAACTTCAAATATCGGAGGCCTTGCCTTACGTCCAAGCACCTCTCATGTGCCCCAGAGCCGTTCCTGCAGGCGCTCACCCCCCTGCGCGGCGCCCAGGGCACCCGGCACGCCCAGCCCGGCTGCGGAGGGCTGAGCTGCATCGCAGCCCGTTGCCAGACACAGAAACCTCGGAGTCCCCGGGCTGCAGTGGGCACTGCAGGACCCTCCCGCCCCACCACGGCCGCAGGGGAGGTGAAATTCGGAGCCAGGCTGGCTCACCTGCCCCGAGGTGAGCCGGCCGAGGGCTGGAGGCTGGAGCCAGCAAAGCGAGCCCCAGCAGCAGCAGCGTGGCTCCCCCTGGGCAGGGGTGCTGGCAGGCCCCGGGGCAGGCGCAGCAGAGGACAAGATGCTGCAGGGCGGAGAGGCCGGCGGGTCTGTACCGGAGCCTGGGAAGGTCCCTCCCCGCCTGCGCTGCTGCGGTGGAGGGCGAGCACTCGTGACACCAGCCCAGCCATGTCAGCAACAGCCGGAGGAAGAGAAACCCCAGACGCAAGAGCTTTTCTGGGGAAGGAAGAGGGCATTAACCCTTCCCCAGCGCGCTAACACCCAGCCCGCAGCGCCGAGCGGAGACCAAACGGCTCCCGAGGCCAGCGAGCCTCGCCGCGGGCTGCAGGGGAAGGGAGGCCGGAGCAGGTGCTCGCTGCCCCGGCTTCATCCCGGCACAGGAGCTGGGCCACAGCCACCCACAGGGACTGCGGGACCCCAGCCCGGCTCCCTGCCAGCACGAGGGCCCAGCGCAGGGGGCCCAGGGGCTCCCGCAGCTCCTGCTGCCGGCAGCCGGGCCCAGGGACCCCGCACAGGGTCAGCAGGAGGGCAGCAAGGGGCACCGGGAGGGTCCATCCGTCTGACCGGGGTTGTTGGGCCTGTGGCAGCTGGGAGCAGCTGCAGCAGTGGGAGCAGCAGCGGGAGCAGCAGCAGTGGGGGCAGCAGGAGCAGCAGCAGCAGGAGCAGGGGAGCAGTAGGAGGAGCAGGGGAGCAGTAGGAGGAGCAGCGGGGGCAGCAGCAGCAGCAGGAGCAGGGGAGCAGTAGGAGCAGCAGCGGGAGCAGTGGGAGCAGCAGTGGAAGCAGCAGCAGCAGTGGGGGCAGCGGGAGCAGTGGCAGCAGCAGTGACAGCAGAACGTCCCCCAGCGCTGCCGTGCCCAGCGCGAAGCCCCCGCCATGCGCAGAGGCCGCGCTCGCCCCCCGCGCTCGCCCCCCCCAGCGGCCTCGGAGCCGCCCCCCGCCCCCGCCCGCCCCCGCGCCGCGCTCACCGCCGCCCCCCGCCCGCAGCACCATGGCGGACCGGGCTCCCGGCGCTCCCGGTGAGTCAGGGCCGCGCCGCGCCAATGAGCGCCGGGGCGGCCCCGGGAGAGGCCCCGGGAGCGGCCCCGGCCCCGCCCGGCCCCGCCGCAGCCAGCCCCGGGCCGCCGCCGCCTTAACCCCTCCGCTGCCGGCCGGGCGGGAGCCGGGGGGGTCCCGGGCCGGGGGTCCCGGGCAGGCCGGCGCCGGGGGCTGGGGGCTGCCCGCCCGCGCTCGGCCCGGCCCACCGAGCTCGCTGCAGCATCGCGGGGGTCCCCTCCATCAGCGGGGCCCCCACCCCAGCCGACCCCTGACCCTGCCCCCACCGCCCCACTGCCGGCCCAGGGACCGAGCCCGGGAAGCACTGGGAGGGCTGTGGGGACCACTGGTGCCGGCCGCCTCCGCAGCCTCCCCGGCAGCTCACGGGACCAGCACGGGGATCACGAGCCAGGCCAGGAGCGATGCTGCCCTGGTGTGAGGTTGCTCCCCACTGCCTTGCCCCCTTGCTCTGGGGTGCCTGCATGGACCCCACCGCTCCGTGCGGGACCACCGCGTGGCAGGGGCCGGGGGGCCGTGCCTGCAGCGGGAGCAAACCCCCCGCAAGTCCCCATGCTGCCGTCAGCTGCCTGGCGAGGCCGCGTGAGCCTCGGCCACCTTGACTCAGCTAAATCCTGCTTGACAGCGTGAGATGGAGGAACGGCCCCCGGCACGCCGGCTGCAGAGCGAGGGGAGGATGGGGGCTTCGGAAGCCTCCCGCCAGCCCTTCAGCCCCCCGCTGCGCTGCAGTGCCGGCCGGTCCTCCCGCCGGCCCACACCGCGCCGGAGGGGCAGAGGCACTGGGTTCAGGCAGACGACGGGGACGAGCCCAGAGTGCTGCCCGCTCCTGCCGTGCCCGCGGCTGGGGGGCCCGGGGGGCCCCCAGAAACTTCCTGCCCGCCTCAGCACACCACATCCTGTTTTCACCGCGCCGCGTGCGCATCCTGGGTTGCATCAGCCCTGTCCTTCCCCACCGACGGCCGAGGCGCGTCAGGAGGAGGGTTTGGGGACGGGCGGCTGCAGGAAAGACCCTCCCAGGCGGCCGGGCCCTGCGCCCGCAGCCAGCCAGGGCCCTCGTGCCGCTTCGGCATTGCCCTGCCCGTCACCCCCGTGCCCAGAGCCTGGCAGGGAACCCACGTCCACGGCCGCTGCCTCGCTCCCCGGCAGCTCCAGGCTCCCACATCCCCACGCACGGAGCCCCCGCACGCGGCGTGGCCAGGCGAGCGCCAGCTTGGCCATGCCCCTACACACCGAGCGGGAGCGCAGCCCGGCTGGCACCGTGCTTGCTCTCCGCACCGTTCACTGCGCTGGGCCTCAGGCAGAGCCGAGCCGGCTGCTGCTCGGCCTCAGCAGGGCGCAGGGCCGGCCGGAGGCCTCGCACCACCAGCCACCCCCAGGCACAGCCACCCCCAGGCACAGCCACCCCCAGACAGCGGCAGTCTGCGCGGGCGGCCAGTCCCCACCAGCAGCCCCAGTGCAGCAGGCGCTGGGCTGCCCTGCGCAGATCGGGGTTTGCAGAGAAACGCCCCGAGCTGTGCTCGCAGCCACACACACGCTGGCTGCGCATCGCCCACCGCAGGGCTCGAGGGGCTGGGGCAGGACCTGTCGCAGCCGCACCGGGCTGGGGGCTTCCTCCCCACGGCCGCTGCCAGCGGCTCCCGAGCACCCCGGTCCCGACGCCGTGCTCGCCCTGGCACGGGGCAAAGCCGCGCGAGGCAGCCCAGCGCCTGACCATCCTGCCGGGGCTCAGCGCTTGCAGCGGCCCGAGCCTGCGGAGGCCGGCTGTGCGCGGGGGACGGAGGCGGCGAGGCGGCGAGGACGGTCTGTGCCGCCGGCGGCAGGAGCCATATGGAGCCGGAGCTGCGGGCACTGCCACGTCTGCCACGGGGACGGGGAACCCAGGCGAGCAGAGGGGAGGGCACGAAGCGCCTACCTGGCTTGGCAGCCACCGAGGGGCAGAGGAAGGCCTGGAAGCTGGAGGCACAGAGCTCGCTGACCGTCCCCATGCTGCAGAGGCCGGTGCAGGACGCTGCCGGGTCCGACGGGGCAGGCGAGGCCGGGCAGGCGCTGGGTGGCTCGGCGGCAGGAGGCCGGGTGCCAGGGCCCGCGTGCAGGGTGCAGGCAGGGGAGCTGGAGGACTCCCCGCTCGGCTGGAGCCGGGGAAGGCGGCTCTGGCAGGGGAGCTCCAGCCGCAGGAGCCCACGCGCCAGCCCCAGCCAATCCCCGCCGCTCCGTGCCTGCACACCAGCTCCGCTCCCGGTGCTCCGGCCGGCGGCTCAAAGCCACTTGGAGGACGGGGAGTTTGGGAAGTCCCTGGCAGCCCCCCCGTCCCGGGCCGCCTGACCCCCCCAGCCCCCTTTCCCCCGCGGGGGGCCAGCAGCGGGGTATTTTTAGAGTGGCTTTATCCCTCCGTATTAGAGCATTAAGCATCAGGAGCCGGCGGTCGCGTAGCAACCAGCGCTGCATACGGGAAGGTGCACCAAGAGACAAGGCGGCTCCGGCGAGGCGCGGGGAGCGGGGGGTGCCGCCGCGGCCCCCGCTCGTGGGGCACAGCGCCCAGGTCCCAGCACAGCGCCGGCAGGCTCAGCGTGCCCCACGTGCCGCGCATGGGCAGGCCCGCTGCCAGCCCCCGGCGACGCCGGCCAGACGGCTGAGCTCCGGGCATGCCCTGGCAGCAACGGCTGCGCCGCCCGCTCTGCCGCAGGCCTGGGGCACGGGGGGCTTCTGCAGCAGGAACTGGGGGGGTCCTGCCCCAGATCTCCACCTCAGAGGCAGCTGCAGAGCTGGGGAAAGGCCCAGCCCTTGCGTCCCCCCAGCCCCCCAGGCGCTGACCTAACCCAAACCAGACCGACAGCTCCTTCCCTCAACACAGGAGCGATCCCTGAGCACAGGGCTCAGCTGTGAGTAACAAACCCCAGAGCCTGTCGGGGCACGAGGCCACGTCCTGCGGCCAGCCCGGCTGCCAGGAGCCAGCAAGCTCCGCTCGCCTGCGCCAGCAAGCGCTGGGACGCGCTGAGCCAGGAGAAACGGGAGCCGGGCAGGCTGGAGCCCTGACGGGGCGGCAGCGGGGAAGGGCACGCCGGGAGGAAGCCGCCCTTGCCCTCGCTGGCTGGAGGGTGCGGGGCAGGGGGGACCCTGGTGTGCCGGAGCAGCATGGCTGCAGACGGGAGGAAAGGCGGAGGAGAAGGGCAGCTCGCGGGGCTGCGAGGGCAGCCGGGCGCTCGCTGCTGACGTGACCGACCTGCTGGTTTCGGCACCACTTCCCCTTTCCCCAGGGCCGAAGCGGTGGTTGCCACATCGCCAGGGTGCGAAACGGCTGGCGAGAGGAGCTGGGGGATGGTGGGGCTGAGCCAGGACGTGGTGTGGCAAGCGCCTGCCCGGAGCCTGGACCGGCATTTGGAGAAACCCCCGCGCGGCCAGGGCACCCGTGGGTGCTCCAGCTGGCTTGAGGCAGGGCCAGGCGGTATCTCCCACGCTGCGCAACCCGGCCGCCGCCTCGATCCTCACACCCTGCCTGGGTGCAGCAGGGTGTTTACAAACACCCCGGCATCAGGTTAACCGCAGCTCTGGGCCTGATCCTCTGCGCGCCGGAAAGCAGGGCCCCGGAGAGCAGCCTCCCCCCGCCCTCGGGCCCAGAGCAGAAACTCTGGACCCCCGCCCAGCCGCGACAGCCCGGTGCTCAGACGGGCTGAAACAACTGCTGAGGGAGACGCGGGCCCCGCTGTGTCCCCGCCGAGTAACTGCTGAGTGGCAGCAGCGTGGCTGACCGTGCTCTGCTCCCAAACATCTTGGGAGGAACCAGCTACCTGCCGCTGCCCAACACACGCTGCCGGAGCCCTGCCGGCCGCAGCCCCCAGCCCCGCTCTCCAAGCTGGTGCCATCCCTGCGCTGTCCCCCAGGAGCCCCAGGGCCCCGTGGAGGAGCCGCTCCCCCAGCCCAGCAACTCACCCCAGCTCCATGCAGGGGATAGGGCTGGTGCGTGCCCCCTACCCCAGACCCCTCGGAGCAGAGGTGCTGCCTCCGAACCCGCTGAGCCCGCGCCAAGGGGCCCGCCAGCAAAACCGGGCTGTGCGGGCCAGCAGCAGGGAGAGGGCTGGGACCCCCAGGTGGGGACCCCCACCCTGCCGGGGGGGGGCCCGAGAGCCCACCCCTCTTTGGGGATCTCCCGCACCTCGCACAGCCCACCTGGCACCGGGCATCCCGCCCCAGACAGCGAGACCTCCAGGCACAAGCCGCTTTGTGGGAGGCTGCATCAGCCCTGCTTAGAGAAATCCCTTAATCCCCCGGGCAGAGCAAGCGGTAATCCCTCGGGTGCCGCAGGATTACCGGTGCTGCCCAATCCCTTGCCCTGGGGCTGGGCCCGGCTCGGGACACGGTGCCGGGACGGGCCGGGGCTCCCCGCGGCAGGCTGCTCACTGGTGCTGCAGCTCGGCATGGCAGGAGCAGCTGGGCCAGTTCCCCACCAGGACATGGCCGCCTCGTTGTCCAGAGCCGTGGGCCCTCGCACTGCCGCGCTCAGTCAGCTCTGGTCCATCGGTCTCACCGCCATCCCCAAGGGTGATGCTGGGCAGGGGTGGGAGCGCGGCCCCAGGCCCCGGCGGCAGCGGGGGGAGCCCACATCTGTGCCTCCAGCTGCTCGCCTGGGATTTGCTCTCTGCCGAGGCAGACGGCTGGAGAGGGGCCGTGTGGCACGGGGCAGACAGTGGCGTCAGCACAACCCCACCAGCACGAGCCTCCCCGCCGGGCTCCCACCACGCCAAGGCCTCTGCCCAGCCAGCAGAGCTCCAGGGCTTCGGCAAGGCTGCAGGTCACGATGTCCCCGCAGCATGGACAGCGGGGAGGACCTGGAGGCGGCGGTGCTGCTGGCCCTGTGACTCCGCGGCGTGGTGACGGGCAGTTCGTGGTGCTGCCAGACGGCCCGGGACGTCTTCCAGGTGATTCTGGGAAGCGGCGAGCGGCTGCCCACAGAATCGCTCCCTGCAGCGCTCTCCCGCTGATGGGCCGCATCCAACAGCGCCCGTGCCAGGCCGCGCAGCAGCAGCGCCAGGCACTTGCGCCTCACCTCGCAGGGCAAACACCCCGCTGCCGAGCGCAGTCGCTCCCGGCGTGGAGCAGCAGCCGCTCACCAGCGGCACCGAACACCGCGGCAGGCAGGACGCCAGCCCCTGAGCCAGCGCTGCCGCCAGCAGCACCGTCACCCGCAGCAGTGGCGCCCGGGTGACCTCGGCTCCCGGGAGAGCGGTCACCAGTGCGGCTCGCAGAGCTGGGACCTTGGTTTCAGATCTCACCCAGACAGGCTCCAGCCGCCCTCTCAGCAAAGTCCTCGCCCAGAAAACCTGACCCAGCCGAGCCTGCCCCAGAGGGCTGGGGCACAGGCAGCATCCCCGGGCCCGGTCCTGCTCCTGGGCGCTTGGAGGGAACGCTCTGCGGACCCGGACGATGGCAAGCGGGGCAGCGATCTGCCCGCGTGAGAGAGGGGCCCTGCAGCCCCCAGGCACCTCGCCCTGCTCGGCCCCCCCGGCAGCGGGCCCCGGGTGCTCCCGCGCCCAGCAGACGCGATCCCGGGCTGGGGTGGTTTGCGAGACGCCCAACGCACACCAGCGACGCGAGCCTGCCGATCAGGGCTGCAGCGCCCGAGCGCAGACGGGCGCAGAGGCAGCGCTGAATACGAAATGCGAGCGGCAGAGGGAGGGCGCACGGGCGGCGGGTCCTGGAACCGAGCAGCACCGGCACCGCAGGCAGCGGGTCCTGGCAGCACCAGCTCCAAGGGCAGCGGGTCCCGGAGCCCGGCAGCACCAACACCGCGGGCATGGCCTGAGCCGGGACAGGCGGGGGCTGAGCCCCGGGAAGGCTCGGGGTGGGGTGGGGGGCAGGGGGCCCCTCCCGCGCTGCCCGTGGCACCGGTTTCCTCCCGGCGCTTCCTCCCCCGCCCCCGGGCCGCGCCCGGCCGGTGCCGCGGAGGCCGCGCGTGGGCGAGCAGCCGCTGTCACCCGCGGGCGGGGGTCCCGCCGCCCCTCGCCCCGGCCCGGAGACCCCGCTCACCAACCCGGCAGCGGCGCGGCCCGAACACCCCCCACCACCCCCCCGGGAGAGCCGCGGCCGCCCCACCGGGACCCCCCCCTCCCCCCCGCGGATCACGGCCCGCCCCGGCCGGCTGCGCACACCGGGCCCCGCCCCACCGCCCCCGGCCCGGTGCGGACCCCGCCGCCCCCGGGCGCTCCCCCCGCCCCGCCCGGCCCCGCTGACCGTAGCCGCCCTCCTCCTCCATCCCGGCGCCGCCGCTCCGGCCCCGCCCGCCTGACGAGGGCGCCCAGGCCGCCAGGGCCGGCGGCACGTGACGCGGGCGGTGCCAAGAAGCCCCGCCCCCCCGCAGCGGCCACGCCCCCTTTCGAGCCCGGGTGACAAACAACCGTCCATTTATTGCCCGCGGCGGCAGCGCCCCGCCCCCGCCGGACCCCGCCCCCCCCCGCGCGGGGCCCGCCCGCGGCCAACGGCTTCACTGCGCCGGGGGGGGGGGGGGACGGGGGGCAGCCCCGAGCCCGGCCCCGCAGCCGCACGCACGCTCCCCGCAGGGCCGCCGTCCCTCTCCGCAGCTGCAGGCACTGCCCAGGGGTCCCCCCCGCTGCTGGGCCCGGGCCGGCTCCGCGGATCTCCACCTGGGGGGGAAGGGAGCGGCGTTAGCAGCCCGCGGGCGGCCCCCCGGCCCCCCCCGGCCCCGGCGCTCACCTCAGAGCCGGTGGCTCAGGCTGGCCACCTTGGCGGGATGCGTCACCGACCAGAAGTTGCGCTTGCTCTGCAGCTGCTGGAAGGGATTGAAGTGCCTCTTGTGCTCCCGCTTCGGCTTCCTCGGCTTCTTCACCTGCGCAGGGGCAGGAAGGCTCCTGGGGTCAGAGCGCAGGGGCTGCTGCCCCCCGCCCCAGGACGCGGCCGGCACCCACCTTCCCTCTGTCGAACTCCTCGTCCCACTCGTCGATGACGGTCCTGCTGCGGGCCCACACTGCATCCCGAATGGCGTCCTGGCTGACGGCCGAGGCCTCTCCCGCCCATGTCAAGACTGGGGGGCAGCACGGTGAGCAGGGAGCACGGCACTGGGCTCCGCTGCGCCCACCCTGCGTCTCAGCCCAGCACCCCACGCTGGGGGACCCCCAACAGCCCCTCGGCCAGGCACATCTGCCCAGCCCCGGGAGCCCCGGCAGCTGCCTGGGCTGGGGGAGCTCCAGGCCTCCGGGCAGGGGGGCTGCATGGCCCTTCACCCGCCCAGGCCAGTGGACATTACCTTCTTTGCCATAAGCCTTGTCCAAGGAGTTCCTGAGCAGCTCCTCCACCACGCTGGACTCCTGGCTCCCGCGCGCTGTGCCAGCCCCACGGCTGGGCTCAGGGCTCGGGGCAGCCGGGCAGCGCCTGTGCCCCTCTCCAGCCTGGCTGTCCCAGGCCCACGCTGCCGCTGCAGGAACAGGCGGGGTGAGGGGAAGGCAGAGGCAGCTCCCGTGTCGCTCCATCTCCAAGGCAGACCTCCCCCCAGGAGACACCGTGGGACTAACAAGGTCCTGATGGCGCAGGGCATTTGGGCACACTGGGGCCTGTCCTGGGCAGGGAGGGGCCGTGGGCAAACCTTCACCCCTCGCGGAGCCTGTCGGCGCAGGCTGGAGGGGAGCACACCCTCACCCAGGGTACAGCCGCACAGCCCTCCGGCAGCGGCGGGGCGCAGGCCTGCAGGCAGGCCAGCCAAGGACACAGGGCAGGAGGACGGGACCACCGGGCAGCCGTGGGGGCCAGCACGCACTGGGGACCGCACTCCAGCGTGGAGGGGCTGTGTGGGCAACAGAGCAGCTGGAGGCACAGGGTCATACCTGGGGTGCCGGCTGCGTCGTGGACACCGTTGACAGCCAGCGGCTCCTCGGCTGGGCTGAGGCTCTCCCTCCGCTTGCGCTTGCGGTGCTCGCTCTCCCCAGCCCCAGCCTCCATGCTCCGCTGCTGCTTTGCCCTCCAGGGCTCCAGCTCAGCCCTCCTGGAGCTGGGGAAGGCAGCAGGGGTCAGCTGGCTCTAGCCAGAGCAGAGCAGAGCAGAGCGGGGAGCGTCTGAGCTCCCCACAGGGCAATGGCACAAAGGGACACCCACACCCCAGCGTGGCACGCGGGGAGGAGCGAAACCACCCCCAGCAAGCCGGCGCTTCAGCTGGCTCCATGGCAAGGCTCATCGCACCCGCAGAAAGAGGAGAGGCATCCGGCCGCAGCCTGGGGAGCCCAACATCAGGCAGAACCGAGGTGCGCAGGGCTCTCATGTGACCCTAGCCCCTCACCTGCCCGAGGACAGTGCCCCAGAGCTGCGCTCTTCTGTCTCCTCCAACCTTCTCTTTTTCTTCTTCTTCTTGAGGGGGAAGACGGGCTCTGTGTCCAGGTGAGTGCTGGGGTCTGACACTTGCTGCTTGGGCCAGCTCTCCAGGTCCTGACAGCCCAGCCCCTCCTGGCCACCGCTGGGACCCTTCCCTGCGAGGGACACCGAGCCCTCCTGAGCCAGATTCTTCTTCTTCCGAGGGGGGCTGGAGACTTCATCCTTGCCCTTTGCAGCTGGAGCACGAAGGCTGCTGTCTGCTCCACGATGCTGCTTTCGCCGCTTCTTTTTAGAGGAGCCAGGGGTGACCTGGCTGGGCCGCCTCTCCCTGCTGCAGGGAGGAAGGTGGGGCGAAGGGTGGGCAGTGGAACCGTTGGTCAGGGGGCAGGCTGGGGACTGAGGGGCCAAGTCGAGGGTGAAGCTGAAGGCAGGCTTTTCGGGATTTGGCAGTTTGGGAGCAGATGAGGACAGCCTGAAGGACAGGAAAAGAGGCTGACGTGATCTGAAAGCCAGGTCAGGAGCAGGAGCCCCTCTCTTCCTCCCCACCCCGAGGTGCACAAACACAGCACCCAACTGCTGCCGCCTCAGCCATGAAATCGGCATCAGACCCTGCTCTGGGAGCAGCAGCTGTGAGCGCACAGTGATCCTGCACCCGCCCCGTGTCAGCAACGTGCCGGGCACACGCTGTCCCACCGGGGATTAGGGAAGAGCGCGGGCTGCTGCGGCGCATGCCGATGGGGAAGGTTACAAGGGAGATCCGGGGCAAGATCTAGACCAGGCTGGTGCCTCCTGATCCCACGGGACGCTAGTATGTGGGCAGAGCCCGCAAAGCTCCCTCCTACCCTGTGCCGACAGTCAGGGAAACTGCCCCGCTTCTAGGATCCAGAGCAAGCCCTGCCAGCCCAGGAGAACAGGAGAGCCGGCTGCGATGCCGGAGAGCTGCCTCATGGAGGGCCCCAAGGCTGCCGCTGGCCTTGCTGCCGGGCAGGAGCCTGGGAGCGCCAGGCACTGCTCACCTCGACTTGCCGACAGGCCGGGGAGAGGAGTCGGGGTGGGTGGTGTTCATGGGGTACGTGCGGTCAGCAAATTGTGGGTGAGGTTGTGCGTGGCGGTCACTTCCGCTCGCCTTCCGCGGGGTGCTGCCCTGCAGTTATTGACATAAATAAAAACTTGGTGGTCTAAGGAAAAGAGGTTTCCATGAGCCAAGAGGAGAAAATAAAAAGGGGAGCCCAGAGAAAAGGGAGGGGAACAGACACAGATGGGGGGAGGGAAGTGAGGGGTGGTAGAAGAAGAATCAGAAGTGTTTTCAGTTAGAAGAACAAAGGAAAAAAGGCAGGAAGGAAATTTAAAGAACAGAAACCCCGGCGCACCGTCCCGAGCCCCGGCTGCACGGCGGTGCCCAGAGGGCCAGTCCCACGCTGCTGTCAGGGAGGGGGCACGTCACCCGCTCTCCCTCGCCCCAGGGGACACGCTGCCCCGAGACGGCTGGCGAGGCCGCCGCGCCGCAGGGATGGGCACCACCACCCCTCCGTCCTGGTAAGGCGGCCGGAGCCCCTTGCCCTGCACCACGCAGGGATGCAAACGACAGCAGGGGCCTGGCCCCGCACCCCGACCCAGAGGGAGGGCAGAGCAACTGCTGCAGCCCTGGGGCTGAGGGGCTCTCCCTGCCCACCCTTGGCTTCGCAAGACACCCAGCACTCGCTCTGCGCTTGCCCCCAGCACAAGCACCAGCTCAGAAGGCGCAAGGCGCCGGCTGAAGTCTCCGGGCATCTGAAGTCTCCGGGCTGAAGTCTCCGGGCACTCACCTTTTTGGCAGAGAGCGCCAGCTTCTTGGCCGGTGGCGGGGACGTGGTGCTGCTCGGCTCCAGCCCGGCGCTGGCCAGCAGGGAGGATTTCAGTTTCGCCGGCTTAGAGTCTTCGGCGGCAGCCGGCTCGGCGCTGGGGCCAGCAGGGAGGTCCGTGCCACCATCCATTTCCTGAGAGGTGCAGAGGCTGCCGGTTCCGCTCTTGGCCTTCTGGGATGCTTTGGCCAACTTCCCCACCACGCCATGCGCCGGGCTGGCAGCACTGCTGCCGCAGGAGTCCCTCGTCAGGGTCCCGGCGTTCTCCCCGCTGCCCCGGGGCTCCTGGCTGGGTCTGGGCTCCAGCAGCAGCTTGGGTGAGCTAGGCAGCTGCTTGCTCTCCCAGGAGCTCTGCCGGGGCAGCTCCGCTTTGGCCCCACTTGCGTTGCTGGTGTCGCAGAAGCCCTGAACTGCTCTGGGTGTGGGAGGCAGTTGCGAGCAGGAGAGCTGCTTCTTGGGCCTCCGGGCTGTGTCATCAGGCAGCGCTGTGGCCGTGGGGGTGGCTTTGAGGGGCAGTTTGGGTGACGGGGACCCAGCAGGCAGCTTTGGTGGAGCGGTTCCATTTGGCAGCTTCGGCCCGGTCCCAAACATGCTACGGGCCACGGGGACTCCAACCTCCTCCGGCCCTGGCAGCGTCTTCCCCGGCAGCGCGTCTGGTCTCTAGACAAAGAGAGGTTCAGCGAGGAGAGAATTCAAGGAGCCGAGGACGCACAGGGAGACAGCCCTCCCTGTCCCTCACCAGGCCCACACAGGAACCCTGGCTCAGCAGGATCCCCCCCGCAAACCGCCCTCCCTCCTGCACGCCTGCCCGTTCGGAACGGAGCCCCGGCCTCCCTGCGGAGCTGCAGCCCACCCGCCCTCGCAGCGCAGACGGAGCGGCCACAGCTCCCAGCTCCTGGGAGCACGGGCAGAGAGCAGCCTTCGGGACTCACCCGGCCCATGAGCGGTGAAGACAGGGGCCCGTTGGTCACAGCATTCTTGACCTGACCAGAGACACTGCCAGCACGGCCAGGCAGGCTGGAGGCAGCTTTGGCGATGGGCCCCTCCGAGCTCTTCCTGGGGCCGGGGATTCTGGTGAAGGCAGAGAAGCGCATGCGTTAGCTGCGAGGGTTTGAGCGATGGGAACGCTCTCCTCAGAAACGCACACAAGAAACAGGGGCCAGAAGCTCCGAGGAGGTGAGGCACCCTTGATCTACAGCAAAACCATGGCAAGGGGCTGGGCCTCTCCCTGCCACTTTCCTCCGAGCTGATGCACGGGCACAAGGGCTACGTGGGCCGAGCTCCTTCCCACACCCGGGCACGTGCTGCCAGCCCTGTCCCAAGGGCCGAGAGCAGGGGCAGAGGGGCCGGCAGACACAGGTGCTCTCACCTCAGGTAGAACAGAAGGTAGGCCTGTTGGTTGAGGACCACTTTGATGTTGCTTGAGCGGACCAGGTCATCATTCATTTGATACCACTGCCCGTTGCTGGCCTGTGGAAGAAGAGAGAATGGGCTTAGGCTGTGTCCGGGGACTCTCCAGGCCTGAAGAGCAGCAGGAGCAGCGCCCATTGGCAGAGCTCCTGTCCCCAGAACCCACAGGCGGCCCAGGGCAGGCAAGGGGACTCTGCAGGAGCAGACCTCCACACTTCCTGCAGCAGAGCACAGCCTGTACCCCTCATCCAGTGCTCCACACCACTCACACCTGCTGAGCACCCCCTTCCCTGCACCCTACAGGGACCCCCCGAGCACCAGCAGCCCCTGGCCCAGAGGGGTGCCAAGGGAGCGCCCGGGCTCACCTTCACGTAGCAGTAGTAGTGCCCGGCGTGGCAGCTGTACCCAGAGTGCACCAGCACCGCGTAGAGCCCGTACAGGACAGCATCCCCGTTGTTCTGAGACATGTAAGGGCGGATGTTCAGGAACTCGGGGTACCCCACGTCCTGCGGAGAGAGGATGTCTCAGCACCCTGCACAGCAGATGGCTTTCTTGCTAGAGCCAGAGCAGCTCAGCTGTCCTATGAGTCCCATCTCTCAAGGTCACGGTGAGGAAGATGCCAGGATGAGCCAGACTCCCACCACACAGCTGGGGAAGGGCTGCAGGACCGTGGCAGAGCTCACACTGCGCGCAGGACCACCTCCCGCTCTGCTCTGGGCAGCGAGGCCTCGGGCCAGGAGACAGCCCCAGCTCTGGATTGCCGAGCACTCACCTTTGTGATTTTGCCTCCACCGAAGTCAAAGCGCTTCAGCGAGAGAGTGAGGACGTTGGAGGCCCGGTGGATGGTGAAGCGTTTGCTGGCCGACACTTTCTTCTTGCATCTGCACAGGAAGAGCTCAAGCTGTTCAAGCTGTTCCACCACCCAGACGAGTGCCAGCCCTGGCCAAGCCGCAAACGCCACGGAAATGACCCTGCTGACACCAGGGTCCGCTCCAGGGCACCTGCTCACGGCCACGTCGGCTGCCCCAGGTCCTCCTCAGGAGGAGAGGGAGCTGAGGAGCAGCAGGCTTCATCGCAGGTTTCCGTGGCCACGTGCCTCACAGTTCAGCCGTGGAGCAGGTAGAGAACCCCTCCCGCACCGCAGCAGGCTTCCCACCTGCTTCCCACCAGCACACGCGCAGGCCCCTTCCCGCCCACAGCCCGCACACTCACTTGGCACACATGTAGGCGTCCTCCCCCCCCAGCACATCTGGCCTCACAAACAGCTCCAGCGCCCGCACTATGTCCGCGGCATGCTGCAAGGACAGAGGAGAGGTCAGGGCACGAGCGGCCTGTCCGTGCGGCAGCTGCCGAGACGCTGGCCCCGAGAGACAACACAGAGCGTGAGCACAGGGCCACAAACCACACCAATGCCGTGAGCCTGCCACCGGCCAGGCACCGGCCACACGCCGCGAGGGACGACCACACGCCCCCCCAGCACCCCGGAGCCTCGACAGAGGAGTCGTGGCCCACACTCAGGCAACCAGCACTGCTCAGCCAGGCAGAGAAGGCAGCACAACAACAGGGGCTGCGTCCCTCCTGCCTGCACCGTGCCCTGACACTGGCAGGTTAAGGAGCCTTCAGACAGTAACGGCGCAGGAACACGCCCGGCGAGAGCAGAGCTCCTCCCCGGCCCAGCCCTGCTGCAGTACCTTGATCTCCAGTGCCAGGTCCAGGTAAGGGTCATAGGTGTCCGAGACATTCTTGCACACCGAGCACTTCACTGCAAACGGAAGAGCAATGAGCACACCCTGGCACAACACCCGCACCCACCTCCACCCCGCGCAGCGCAGGCAGCTGCCGTATTCCCCCTCCCCGGGTCTGGGCTCCGGGATGCGAGCACCAGGATTCACAGCCTGGCAAGGAGGAAGGCTGGCGATTCCACTACATGCTGGGACAGCAAGTGTCACTAGACAGCTGCCAACACAGGTTCCTTTGCTGGTGGCAGCGAGCTGGGGACCCTCAGCCAACAGCTTTTTCCATCCTCACTACAGGGGTCACAACTCACAGGTACCACAAGACTGACCAGCTGCCGCTCCGGGCAACTCACACATGCTTCACCATTCTCCCGAAAGATTTTTACCGTCAGGCTCTCAGGGAAACAGCAGCCCTGAGTCACAGGCCCAGGACCGGGCCACCAGCACTCACCACGGGACCGCAGGTAACCGCCAAAGATCTGGTGAACCAGCGTCGTGGCCTGGGTCTGGCGATCCAACCTAGAGACAGCAGCAGCGGATCTCACACCGCCGCTCCGCAGCGGCCACCCTGCGTCCCCGGGACAGCCTCCCAACGGGCTGCAGGGCACGGGGAGCAGGGGGGAGACACAGCCTCTGCCAGCCTGCTCTCCCAGTGCCAGAGCTCGAGGGGCGGCACCAGGCTCCGATGCACACCTTGCTCTAGAAGGAGCAGAGACTCCTGGCCAGAGCTCAGAGTGGGGCAACGCAGGCTTCCCGGGACGGAGGGCCCAGGGGAAGCTGCTCCCCCACAGCCACAGAGCTGGGGCTGATCTAGCCAGCACATCTGGATTGCCTGGCAGCTGGGACAGGATCCAAACCCAGAGCAGCCTCAAGAGCTGGGGACAGGACCACAGTTATGCTGGGCTGGAGGAGTCAGAAGGGAGTAGGCAGACAGCAGCCCAGAGCGGTGACACAGACGGGCAGGGAGTTGGGCCATCCACCCGAGGCCCCTGGAGCCAGTACCTCCCTCTACAAGTCTGAACTGGGGGACACATTTACCCCACAGCCCCCGTCCGCAGGCACAGGGGACCAACGAGGGGACGGAGAAGAGCAGCAACGGGCCCTCAGAGGCCCCACGTACTTGGTACAGCCACTGAGGCAGGCCCTCTGCATGGCGTCGATGGTGTAACGCAGGAACTCGTGCGCATCCTCCTGGCTGCCGAAGCGGATGTGCCGGGCAATCTCTGCAGGAGAGGGAGGAATCAGTCTCAGCACGTGCTGGTGCTGCAACAGATGCAGGCCCTCCCTCCCTGCCTGCCTCCTTCCCTCGGGGCAGGGACGCCAGGGTTTGAGCCCCCCCAGCCCAAGCCAGGTGTCGGACTCACGCCGGCCACTGGGGAAGCCCCACGCAGCCCCTGAAGTCCCCAACCCCGGCAGGCTCAGTGAGTCATCTCAGGAGAGCCATCTGCCACGACCTGCCCCGAGCTCCAAGGCCCTGCTCCTGCATTAGTCACCGCTCTCCTGCACAGCTACGGGAGGGGAGAGGAGGGCAGCCATCCTTACTCTTGAGGTCTCGGATGAAGGACACTGGCTTTATTACGTTGCCGCTGTTGGCAAAAGCCTGGATCATGTGGTTCTGCATAACGCACATCATGCAAAAGCCTCCTTGCTGACCTGGAACAGGAAAGGAGAAGACAGGATGCTGGGGAAAGACGCAGGAGGAACGGAAGCAGTACAGGGGACGGGGCATCTCTGGTCCCACACAGCTCAGCCGCGTTCGGTTTTCCCTACGAGCTCGGTAGTACGTTACAGCTCAGGGGCACCCCGGGGACAGGGGGACCAGCCCACCCCACAGCGCGAGCCACTGCACCCCCCCGACGAGACAGCACCCACGCGCCTGGCAAAGCGGTCACAGGAACTGGAGGAGCCCACAGGGGCCAATCCCGCCGGAGCCCTACGGACAGGGCTGCGCATCCCGCGTGCTCCCCGCAGTCGCCGCTCGGAGCAGTGCCCACCCAGCTCCCTTTCCAGGTCACCCAGAAACGCGTGCTGCCTGCAGGCAGCCTCGTGCCCTGCCCTCACTCAGCCCCACGGGCAGGGGCTGCTTAGGACCCCCAGCTCAGCCCCCCGGGAAGCCAGCAGACCCCGCTGGCAGTCCGGCTCTGCCCAGCAGAGACAAAGCCTCCCCGACACACAGACGGGGAACACTACTGCAGCCAGGAAAA
This sequence comes from Opisthocomus hoazin, assembly GCF_030867145.1. Lineage (NCBI taxonomy): Eukaryota > Metazoa > Chordata > Aves > Opisthocomiformes > Opisthocomidae > Opisthocomus > Opisthocomus hoazin. The sequence continues at coordinate 8,670,777 of NC_134434.1, read as the reverse complement.
GGGAGCTGCGCGCCGGAACAGCCTCCGGAAGCAGGGATGGACAGGAGGGAGCCGAGAGGGCGCAGCCGACCCCCACCCACCCCTCGCCAGAGCCCTGGGCAGCAGTGGGAGCAGGGCAGGCGGGCGCTCCTCCTGCCCGCCACCCGGGCCCCCCACTCACAGCTGCGGCCGTGCTCGCGGGAGAGCAGGTAGCTGGCGAGCGGCGGGGTGTAGGTGAGGCACTGCACCGTGGCGTTGAGGAAGCAGGTGTTGCCCAGGTTGTGCAGCCCGGCGCCCACCCGGTAGATCCGCTCCCACTTCATGGAGAGGCGCTCGGCGGGGAACAGCACCTTCTGGGGCGCAGGGACCCCGTCCCCCGGCCCACCTGGGGCACGGCCGCTGCCTGCGGGGAGAGCGTCGGTCAGCGGGGCCGCGGGGTGCGGAGCACAGCCCCCCCATGCCCCGGCCACCTACCCTGCTTGGCGGGGGGCCCGTCCCGGGGCCGGCGGGGCGCAGCGGGCTCGGCCCGGGGGTTGAGCAGCACGTACTTCCCGCGCAGCAGCTCCAGCGGCCGGGAGACGCCGCGGCTGGCGGGCTCGAACTCGATCTTCTGCAGCAGGACCCTCCGCGCCGAGGCGGCCAGCAGCCGGGCCAGCTCCGCGTCCGCGCCCGCCTCCCGCCGCCCCGGCCTCAGCGCCTCCTTCAGCTTCTCCACGATCGGCATGGCGGGGCCCGCCGGCCCGGGCTGCGGGGGAACGGGGCCGGTCGGGCGGGGGCGCCGGGCCCTGCCGCCCCGCTCCCGGTGCGGGGTCGCGCGCTGCCGGGGAAATGGGCCGCGGCCTAGCACCGCCGCAGGCCTCAGCGGGGCCCGGCCCGCCGCTACCGGCACCGCGCCCCCGACCTTGAGCGCCGCCGCCACGTGCGGCCCGCCCGGTGCCCGCGCTCCGCCGCGCCCGCCCCACAGACAGCGCGGAGGCCGCGAGGACCCCGTCCCGCCCGGTCCCGCCGGGCCCCGCGGCCGGGCCGCACTCACCATCCGGGTCCCCGCCACCGCGCGCACGTGCGGCCGCCTCACAGCGGCGCCGCCGCCAGGCCCTTCCGCGCCGCCCGCCAGCACCGCCCCCGGCCCTGCCCCCTGCCCCGCCCCCGCCACGCTCCGCCGCCCCGCGCGCACGGGGACGGTACCGCGCTTGCGCGCTGGCTGCGACGGCGAGAGGGTGGGGCCTGGCGAGGCGGGTCCGGCGGGGACTGTGGCGCGCTCATCGTGCGCAGGCCCCGGCCACGCCCAGGCCCCGCCCCGCTCCACCCCCGGCCACGCCCCACGCCGCCGAGGGGGGCGGAGCGTAACGCCGCGGCCCCTCCTCCCCCCGCCGCCCGCCTCCGCGTTCCGCCGGCCCGGCCGGAGGAGGGCGACCGCCGCCCCGCAGCCCCCGCCGCCCCCCGCCCGGTGCTCCCGGAGCAGCCCCATGCCCGGAGCGGCCCCTGCCACCCCCCTTTGCCCCCGCCCGGAGCTCCCGGTGCGGCCCCCGTCCCCCGCCGGGGCAGCCCCGCGCCTGACGGAGACAAACGGCACAGGGACCCACAGCCGGTGGCAAACAGTGGCAGTATTAACTGAAGGCAGACTACCAGCAGGCAGAGGCAAACGGCACATAGGCGATAACCATACAGTAAGCGGACAGGAGCCGTGTGTGGGACCGAGGAGAGCTTGGGGGGGGTTTTTTTACTTTTTCTCTCTGTTTAATTTTTCTCTTCAATACGTTGAAATTGCCCAGACTGGTCCAGCACGACACCTCAAACCTCACGGGGACGCACAGCATGAAAACGCCCCGGTGCGGGGCTGCGGGGCCTGCTCCCAGCGCTCCCCGAGCTGCGGCACGACGGCACGCGCCGGTGGCGTGGGAATGGCGCAGAGGCAGCGCAGGGGGCTTCGCCGGGGGGGATGGGGCTCCCCACGCCGCAGAGGAGGGGGCTCAGCTGGCTGCCATGCCGCAGCGGTGCCGACGGCCGCGGCACGGCTCAGCCAACGGCTGCACAAGGCGATGGCGAACACCCCACACCCGTGTCGCTGGAGCTCCGGCCTCGGGCGCGCTGCCGGGGGGAGCTCCCTGCTGAGCCCCCCACCCACTCGCCTGCCGAGGCCGGTGGTCCCAGCCCATGCGGCGGCTGCAGGAGGCTGCAGTGGGAACGGACCCCCCGCCATGCCGGGGAAGGCGGTGAACCCCCCACGGAGAGAGGGGCAGCAGCGCCCGGGTGCACGCGGGGGGGGTCACCCAGCCACGCTGGCATGCCCCTCCAGCTTTTCGGGACAAGGCATCTGCGCAGGAGCCACCCGGCCCCGGGAAGGGCCCGTAGCCCCCCGCACAGAGCCGGGGGCTCTGCCACATGGCCAAGCCCCCTGGAGCCCCGGCATGGAGCGCTGCACCCCTCCGGCACCCCAGAGGGAGGGACGGGCAGCGGGTGGGCAGGGGGACAGCGGGGTCCCCGGCGCTGGAGGGCAGCCGGGGACGCGGCAGTGGGGAGGGCTGTCTGGCGGGAGCTGCTGGGGCGGCGGCCCCGCGGCGGGGGCACTGGTAGACCTGCTACGCAGACGGGGCAGCTCCCGCCACGCACGAGGGCTCAACTCCTTCACAGCGGCCGGGGCAGTGGGGCTGAGCATGGCCAGACAGGGCCACGGCCGTGGCAGGGGGTCCCCCCGCGCCCCGCTCAGCCCTGCCGCGGGACCACCCAGCACAGCTGCGGGCTGCCGGGTGCTGGCGACAGAGCGGGTCCCCGTCCCCGCCCGCTGCACGTGCGTGGCAGGCGCCGCAGCCTGGGGACCCCCATGGCCGAGCGGATTTTCATGCTGTCTCCAGGAATTGATATCAGCGTGGACCAGTCTAACATCTCGCAGGATTTTTTTCTACTGGCTACTGGAATGCGCTCGCTTGGCTTAGGGGTCCTCGATGTCGAGAAATTCTTGCTTGGGGGGGGCCATGCCGCGGTACCAGGCGCACGAGCCGTCGCTCCTCTTGATGCAAGCGTAGTGCTTCGCCTGCCGCCCGTCCACATTGTTCTTCTCCATCGCCCAGTCCGTCCAGAGACACTCGTCCGAGGAGGAGACGAAGCAGGGGATGGAGAGGCAGCGCGAGATCTGCGCACGACAGAGACCGTCAGTGACCACCCCGCGGCAGAACGCCGGCGCGCGAGGAGCCAGCCCAGGGCAGCTGGGGCTGGCGGCCCAGCTCTGCACCAGGGATGCCAGGCTGCCCCATCCCTGCGGGGCTCGGCAGGGACATGACCCCGATGCGGAGGCACTGAGGGAACCCCTGGGTGCGGGTCCCAGGGCCGGCCTTGGTTCCCAGCCGCAGAGCCGGAGGCTCGGCCGCCCTTCCCGCATCCCCGGCCGCGTGCCGTGCCCCCTGCACAGCCTCATCCTTGAAGGACGGGGAAGAGCATCCTGCCTTGGAGCCCCCGCCTGCCCTGGGGCTGCAGCCCCCAGGGCACGGGGAGGGGGCACAGCCCGTGCCCGGGGGCAGCCTGGCCGCTCACCTTGCACTCGCAGCCCATCTGGTACCGCTGGTTGAGGCTCTTCTTCTGCGTGGGGCTCAGCGAGTCCCAGGTGGAGACCAAGTCACAGAGCGTGATGTGCATCTTGCCGTTGCCCTCTGACTTCCCTGGGGAGAGGCCAGACAGCGCCGCTCAGAGGGTCCCCCCGCACCCGACGTTGTCTCGGGGTGCTGGGGCTCAGGACCGCTGCAGCCAGCCCCTCCTGCCACACGCTGTCCCCAGAGAACCCCGGGGAGCAGCTCGTCCCCCACTGCCCCTGCCACAGCCCGGGCTGCGGAGCATGGCCAGGATGCAGCCAGGGGGTCCACCAAGGGCTGGTGGTGTGGTGGGGAGCCCCGTGCCTGGGGAGCGGGCACACACGTCACAGGCATCGCGGGCGGCACACGACGTCCCCCGAGAGCCCTCCCTCTCGGGCACCCACCTGCGATGAGATACTCCTTCTTCCCGCCGGTGTCCAGCAGCCGGCCGCACACGGCAGTGGACGGAGCCGTGTAGATGAACTCTATGTCCTTGTCGGGGCCCTTAAACATCTGGGGAGCAAGAGCGGGAGTGAGCGGCTGGCGAGGAGGCTGCCCCGTCCCCCCATCTCCTGCCCCGACGTGCCCCCTTACCTTGATCTGCTTGATTTCATACTGGATTCGCTTGATCGGGTTCCCGTATATATCATTCCCCGAATCCACCTCTTTCGCAGAGACGGCCTTTGCTCGGATCACTGCAACGGAGAGGTGTCGAGGTCAGCAGGGTGGCCGGGGACCGGAGGTCCCGCTCAGCCCCCCCATCCCGCAGGGGCTCCCACGCTGGCGCGGGGCCGGCTGCCGGTGCTGCCCACACTGCCCGCAGCGAACCCAACCACAGACAGACAGCCGCCCGCAGAGCTGGCTGTCACACACTGTCCCCAAAGGGACAGGGCTCTGGCACAGGCGGGATGGCAACGGGCAGCATCACAGCAGCACCCTCACGGCGGGTGATAAGGAAAGGTCACCCCGGGACCGCCCGGCCCCACCGCCACCAGCCCTGCTGGACCGGCTGCCCTCAGCCAGTGCTGGCTCGGTCTCTGCCCAGCCCCGCCGGATTCGTGGGCGCAGGCTGGCCCTGCCCGGGCTCGTGCCGGTCACCCAGATGGCACCCGGACAGCTGAACCCTGGGAGCACGGCGGTATTTGTCCCACTGTCATTAATTAAACCAGCCGAAAGTTGGTGCGGCCAGGCTGGGCTGGAGGAGCACAGGGAGCATCTGGGGGTCACCTCTGGGCGCAGAGCGAGGCCGGAGCTCACGCCGGGGTCCCCAGCCCCACCAGGCCCCCGCCAGCCCCTCCACACCCCCACGCCACGGGAGCGGGGGTCCCAGGGCCAGGCTGCCCTCGCACCCCACAGCCGGAGCACAGGGTCCCCATGCTGCCGGGCGATGCTCTGGCTGCCGGCTCCCTGCCAGAGCTCAGCTGCTGCCACGCGGAGCCCCACGCCGTGCAGGCACAGCCACCGCATCCTCCCGGGGCCAGGGACCGCAGGGGTCCCTTCCTGCCCTCGCTGCCCGCAGAAACAACGCGTGGACGCTGGGGGCTGGGGCAGGGCGAAGGCACGGCGCGGCGAGCAGAGGTAGCAACTCTGCAGCCGGAGGCACGGACCAGCCCGGCCGCACACGGCCGCAGGGCAGCGTGCCGAGGGACAAGGTCGGGTGTCCCCTAACCGCTGAGGCCGTGGCACCCTGGAGCCCGGGGACAGCTCTGCCACAGAAGGGTCCCTGCGGTCACGCTGCCAGCACCGCCTGGGGACGTGGTGACGGGCGCGTGAGCGCTCAGCACGTGGCAGCGAGCCGTGGCGGGGAGGCAGCGGGCAGCCAGCTCACCCTTGCTCACCAGCTCGGGACACGGCAGCTTGGCAGGTCGCAGCCGCTCAGCGTGCGGGGCCTGGGTCCCTGCACCACGACCCACCGCTCCCTCCGCTGCGGTGGGACATAAGCTCCCGGCCGGCCCCAGGGACGACGACAGAATCCCAGCATGGTGGGGGTTGGCAGGGACCTCTGTGGGTCACCCAGCCCAACCCCCTGCCCAAGCAGGGTCACCCACTGCAGGCTGCACAGCACCGCGTCCAGGCGGGGCTGGAATATCTCCAGAGAAGGAGACTCCACAGCCTCCCTGGGCAGCCTGGGCCAGGGCTCCGTCACCCTCAGAGGGAAGAAGTTCTTCCTCATCTTCAGCTGGAGCTTCCTCGGCTTCAGTTTGTGCCCGTTGTCCCTTGTCCTGTCGCTGGGCACGACGGCTTAGGGAGCAGTGGCAGCCCCAGAGCCGCAGCTCCTGCCCAGCACCCCCAGCCGGGGGCTGAGCCGGGAGGGGTCCGGCTGCGGGGCAGGGGCTCGCAGGGCTCCCTGCTCTGCCGGGGTTCTGCATCCCACGGGGACGCCAGCTCCCCGGCCCTCGGGGGCACGCCAATGCCCTGCCAGCCCCCTCCACGTGCGTGCCACGGGGCAGGGACCGGCGAGCCGTGCGTTGGGCAGGGCAGCAGCCAGTCTGGAGACACGGCGCGTGTCCCCTACCGAAAGGTGCTGGGATGGCAGCAGCCGAGGGCTGCCTGGCACAGACCCGCTGCCTTTCACCTGGCACAGCAAGGAGGGGGAACCTGACCACGCTCTATAAATACTGTGGGGTGCCTGCAGACGGGCTGTTTAAGCCGAAGGTCAGGGGGGCACAGCCCCACGTGGGTACCGGTACGTGCCAGCCGAGTTTACTCCAGGAAGGGGAGGGCGGCCAGCAGCACGAGCAGGGCCCGGGGACGACCCCCCAGCACAGCCGGCCCCGGTCGCAGTGGGCACTCAGCTGCCAGCAGCACGCCTGGGTCAGCGCGGGCACAGGCAGCCCCTCGCCTGCAGCCCCGCCGTGCCACGTCCTCCCGCGTGCCAGCCCTTCGCTGCGCCGCGCGCCTGCGGTGTCACTCGGGTACAACCGAGCTCCGGCCCCGCGGCTCCAGGCGCAGGGAACGGTTACTGGTTCAGTGGGCTCCAGCCTTTTCCATTCACGTGCTGATGAATCACTTGACAAAAATGCAGCCCAATTCTAGGCGGATTTATTCCGAACAGTGCGGCTTTGTGGAGGGGACGGCTGCGCTGCGCTTTCCCCGCCAAGACCCCAGCAGCGCGGCCAAGCTGCTCTGCCCCAGCCAGGAACCGGAGCGGCGAGGAGGGTGATCCACCGGGATCGCCGAGGGAGCCCCGGAGCTGGGATCCCCGGGATGAGGAGGCAGGGCCGAGGGACGGAGGAAACCGCGGGTGCTCACAGACCGGCAGCTGGACCTCCCCAATGGCAATGCCCCCATCAGCAGCGTCACCCACCGCTCCTGCTGCTGGCCTGGACAGCCACCGGCCGTGGGACCCCAGAGCCCCCATGAAGCTGAGCCGGGGCTCTCCCGGGGCGCACGGCAGGCACGGCACGCCGCTGGCTCTGGGAGACGGAGTGCGACCATGGCCATGCTGGAACCGTTCCCTCCCCGGGCAGGACAAGCCACGGCGAGCAGGCGCATCGCGGGGTCACCCCGTCCTGGCAGGGTGGGAGCCCCACCGGTGAGAGCCCCCATGCTGGTCCCCAGGGCTGCAAGCCACGGCCACCCCATAGCGAGGACCCCAGACCCCTGCGAGGCAGCGGGTCCCCTCGTGGCCCTCTGCCCCCTGGGACCAGTCCCACTGCCCCAGCAGGGCAGGGGGCTTCGCCCGCGGGCCGGGGCTGCCGGCTGGCCGCTCCCTGCCTCTGCGCAGGGACAGACGCCAGCGTTCGCCTTGAACTTCGCGCAGAAGCCACCGCACGAGCAGGGCTGCGCTCGCAGCCAGGGCCTGGGGAGCGGGGCTGACCCCGTGCCAGCTGCCCCAGGGCACGCGGGGACGGTTCCAAGGGCTCTCCATCACCCCCCCACCTCGCCACAGCCCATCCCCAGCACCGCTCCTCACCGCCTATCGTGGGATGCGGGAAGGGGCACAAGGGTGGGCAGGGAGAGGGGCAGGGGTCCATGGGGGGGCGGTGGGAGGAGGTGACTGCCCACCCGGAGCAGCTGGGGCTGCCCGGGGCCAAAGAGAACCGGGCACCCCGCAGCAGAGCCATCCCCACGTCCCTGCACCACTCCCCACCTGGGCTGGGCGATGGGCACACGATCAACTGGGACCAACTGGGACTGACTGGGGCTGCGGTGCAGCTCCAGGAGCAACGCGGGGGGCAAACAGAGTCACCCAGCGCCACAAACCCACCGGGACGTCTCTGGGCTTGCCAGCCGGCGGGATGCTGCCCCCCCTGACCCCGCCGCGTGGCTGCCCCAGCTCGGGGGCTGCACCCGCGTTCCGGGCTGCCGAGCGGGGCTCCTGCCGGGGACAGCGGCCATCGCGGCAGGAGCTGCTGCAGGCAGCCGGCGGGCAGCCGGGCAGGACTCTGCGGGGAGACGCGGCAGCCCCAGGCACTCCCTGGGGAAGGAAGAAAGGGGGTGTGGAAGCGGTGAGAGCTGCCGAGGGGGGAAGTTGCGTGGGTGCTGCCCTGCGGTCGGGGTGGTCCTGCCATCACCCACCCTGCCCAGGGCAGCTGCTGAAAGGCCCCTGCCACTCTGTGCCCCCCGGCAGAGGGGCAGCACAAGGACCCTCGGCCGCAGGACTCCCCTCCTGGCCAGAGACCCGCCGAATGGCCGCCCCTTCCATGCCACCCCAGCCTGGACCCCGCCGCGCAGCCCCACCAGCACCCGCCCGGGAAGCGCCGGTGCCCACAGACCGCGGGGGCCGCGGCCGGGCTGCGTGGCCAGGGAACAAAGCTCCCTTCTCCGGGGCTGCTGGCAGCCGGCTGAGCCAAGGGGCCGGCTGCCAGTGCCAGCGCTGCCCGCTGCCCACCCGGCACCGCCAGCCCGGGCACCCAGCCCCGCGGCGGGGTCAGCCCCTGGGTCACCCCAGCCCCGCGTGTGGCCGGCGGGGAGGCAGCGTCAGCAAACCACCCCGGGAGGGGCTGAGCCCCAGCCCTGCCTGGCACACGGGCAGGAACCAGCCCCCGGTGCCTGCCCGCACCCCGGCGCCCGCGGGGGCTGCCGAGCGGGGCACCCTCGCCCCGGCGCAGCGTCAGGGCGGTGCTGCGGATGCGGAGCCCGGAGGGACGCGGAGCCCCGCGGGGAGAAGCGGCGGAGGCTGTGGAGGCTCCCAGGGCGCGTGGCAGTGCCCATGGGGGGGTGGGACGCAGTGCCCGGGTACCAGGCCCCGCTCGCCCGCCCGCCGGGCTGCGCGGGAGGCGCGGGTTACGCGCTGCCATGGCCGCGTGCGTCACCGCGGCCCTCTGACGGGAGCGTGCCGGGCCCAATCAGCAGCAGCCCCAGCAGTCAGCCCACGGCCCCTCGCGCCAGCCGCACGGAAGCGCTCCGACCACCGGCGCTTGGCGGGGCCACACTGGGGACCGGCTGCTCCCCAGCCCGAGCGGGGCTCGGCAGGGCCCACCGGCCAGCTGCGCTGCCCCGGCAGCCCTCCGCAGGGACGGCTCCCACCCCTCACCCCAGACCCTCACCTCAGCCCCTGCCATTCCTCCCCTGCACCCCGTCCCGAGGAACCGAGCACTGGGACAACTGGGATCGGCACAACACTGCCAGGGGCCGCACCCAAGGTGCCCCCATCCTAGGGGGATGCATCCAAGGTGCCCCCATCCCAGGCGGCACACCGGCCCACTCTGCCGCCCCGCCGCCCCGTCCCGGAGCCGTCACCGCTGCACGGAGCCAAAGCCCCGGCCGTGCCCGGCAGGGCTGAGCATCACCCCCTCCTGTGCACCCCCACGCTGCTCCAGGGGACACCAAGCTGGAGCCGGTGTCCTGCTGCAGCCCGCGACCCAGCCACGTCCCCACCTGGCAGCCGACATCTCCCCCCGCACAGCAAACCCCCGGGCAGGTGGGGAGCAGCCCTGGCCTCTGCTTCCCCGGGCACGGCCCCGGTGAGGAACGGCCGACGGGGCAGCCCTCAGCGCTTGGCCCCCGCAGAAACCCACCGCCCACCGCAGAAACCCACCGCCCACTGCCCAGGAGGGGCACGTGCAGGCAGGCCAGGCCACTTGTCCCAAGTCACCAGCTCTGGGGACACGAGTCCCAGCCCCCCCATTACCCCCAGCCCCTCCAACACCCCACGCCCGAGGCAGAGCCGCATCCGCCTCGCCCCGCTCCGCCTGGAAACACGCTGGGCTCTGGCTGCCCCGGTCCCGCTCCGAGCTGCGGAGCCTCGGAGGTGGCCGCAGGGGTGCGAGTGAGGGCAGAGGGGCCCAGGGAGGCACAGCCGGACGCGGCAGGCGCGCCCCACGCTGCAGAGCGGGGGTCCCAGCCCCACGGGGCCAGGGCCAGGACCCTGCGCTGCGCTCGCCCAGCTCCCCCCTGCTGAGGACTGAACGAGAGGAACCCCCCAGCCCCAGAGAGCACCCGGGGGCAGAGGAGAAGCAACAAGCAGGCCAGGGATCACAGGCTGCAGGAGATGGATCCATGTTGTGTGGGAAGAGAAGGCTGGGGAGCTCGCCCCGGGATGAACCCTGCTCCCCCGAGCCCAGCACTGTCCCCACCCGGGGTCACACAAGACAGGACTGATCCAGGGGAGCCGCACAGGGCACTCGGGCCGGGAGGCGCCAGGGCTACGGGCAGCACAGCGCGGGGGGAGGCTGCCCAGGCAGGACGGGCTCCGGTACCCACAGATGAGCACCTGGCGAGGGCCGCGGGGCAGGCTGACCCGCCGGCAAGCACTGCCTGGCCACGCTGCGCCCTGCCACCGGCCACCGAGACAGCCGGGGCCGCGAGACAGCCGGTGACTCAGCAGCTGAGTCACGGCTGAGCCAGCACCCCGGGACGGGCAGTGAGTCACGAGTACCCCGGAAAGCTGAGCCCGACGGCAGCGTGACGGGAAGCCGCAGCCCCGCTCCCGGAGCGGGCGTGGGGGATCCCGCGGTCCAGAGGCACCGGCTTGAGCAGCGGCTCCGAAAATTCAGTGCTCCATTTTGTCTAGAAACCTTCCTGTCCCCAACACGCTCGGTGGCTCGCCATGCCGAGCAGCAAGGCCGGGCAGCGGCGGGGCAGCGGCCAGGCGCTGCGGGAGTTGCCCCGCAGAGGGGGAGCGACGAGAGCGGGGTCTGGAAGGGGCGAGGGGAGCCTGGGAATCCGTCAGGAGCATCCTGGCTCAGGAGTGGGGCGTGGGGCAGGGCCATCCGGAGGCTGGGGCTGGCTAAGTGTTTGGGAATGCCACCGCTCCAGCTGAGCCTGGGAACAGCCCTGCAAAGCCCAGCACCGGGAACTGGGGCTGGCCTGTTTGTTTAATATGTTAAAATTTAATAAGGGCATTATTCATCGAAAGAGGAATCCAGATCCCGGCGCTGCCAAGCCCTCCCTTTCAGCAGCATCCAAGCCGAACAAAGTGGGACGGGGGAGAGGAAATGCCTGGGAAGAAGGAGCAGACGGGAGGTGACCGAGCCGGGGCAGCCGGCTCTGAGGGGCTGGGGGCTGGCGCTGCGGGGCCGGGCTCTGCAGGGCTTGGGGCTGGCTCCTGCCCCGGGCCGGGGGCTGGCGCTGCGGGGCCGGGGGGCTCTGCGGGGCCGGGCCTCTCCCGCTGCCACGTCCCCCCGCGGGCCCACCGGGACGGGCAGGCCGGGCTGGCCCGGGGCACCGTGGCTGCGCAGCCTGGAGCCCGGCCCCGACGGCCCCTCCATGGCCCAGCCAGCAACGCCGGGCGCGGCCGAGGGGCGCGGGGAGGGACGGACACAGGCCGGGCGGACCGACGGACGGACCCACGGACGGACGGACCCACGGGCCGCGCGTCCGCTCCCGCCGACACGGCCCCGGGGCTGAGCGGGGCGCGGAGCCCGCACCGGCGCGGGGCTGCGGGCAGGTGCCGGGGGTCGGGGGGGCTCCGCCCGCTCCCCGCCAACTTCCCGCCCCTTCCCCCGCCGCGAAGTTGGCGCGGGCCGCGCGCGGGATGCGGGGCTGCGGGGCGCTCACCTACGTCCGCGTTGCAGAAGGCCTGTTGCGGGTGGATGGGCGAGCAGCTGCAGGCGTCGGCCGGGCGGGCCCTGCCGAGCAGCAGCACCGCCAGCCAGGCCAGCAGGCTGGGCAGCGCGGCGGGCATCTTGCGGGGGGCTGCAGGGGGGGGGGGCGGGGGGCTGCAGGCTCAGCGACCCCCCCGAGAAAGCCGCATCCACCGCCGGGCCCGGCCGAGCCGCCGCCGCCGGGAAGTGGGGCTGGGGCGGCCGCGGGCCCTGCGCGGCGATGCGGGCCCTGGGCGGCGATGCGGGCTGCTCCGCCGCTGCTGCTGCCGAGGGGCCGGCTCCCGCCCCCGCCCGGCCCCGCTTTTTAACGCGCTCCGGGGATTTGCTGCTCCGCCTCTGCGTGGCGCGGGGCCCGCCCCCCCCGCACCGGCCGCCCCCGCCCCGCCCCGGGGAGACAACGGGAGCGCGGGGCCGCGGGTTGCGGGGGGGCTGCGGTCGTGTCCGTGCCCCAGCGCTTCCTCCACTCCCGGCCGCCGCAGCCCGGGTCACCCCGCAGCCCCTCGCCCGGGGGTCCCGCACCGCCGCAGCACCCCCGCGGGGCTCGGGCCTCTCGCCCTCGGCCAGCGGCCGCCCGCACCGGGGCGCGTCCCCAGAGACCCCCGCCTTGTCCTCGTCCCGGCTGTGTCACCGCGGAGGGTGTCCGGACGCTGCGGGCGTCACCGCAGCCGTACGCCCACGCCCGGCCGGCCGCACGCGTGTGGCCCCGCTCGCCGGCGGTGCCTTCGTCCCGGCGAAGCGGGCAGGGAGCCCAGCTCTGCCTCCGGGCAGGGACACGGCTCCCGAGCAGCACTGGGCACCGCAGGCAGACGATGGCGGGGATGGCCAGCACCGCGGCCACGCCACCGGGTCCCGCGCCAGCCTCTCGCCGCAGAGCTGCCCAGCCACAGCTACTCACGTCCCGGAGCGGCGGCGGAGCTGCCGGCCCTGCGGCGTGGGAAGGAATGGCAGAAATGCGGCCAGGCGAGCCTGGTCCAAGTGCTGCTCAAGCCTGCAGGAAACCCACGGGAGAGGACCGCGCTCATGCTGCGGGATGCTGGATGAAACCTGGAGAAGGGGTTCCCAGTCCCCAACTCCGCCGCGAGGCATGCAGTTCGCAGATGCTTCGGTGGCAGTTGCCAGGAGTCCCGCCGGCCCGGGAGCCCACGGCGCTGGGTGCTGACGTGCGCCTCAATGCTGCTGGGTGCTTGCTGGGACCCCGGGACGCTGCAGCCCGGTCCCATTTGTGGCAAGGCAGGGGCTGATGGCCCTGCTGCCTGCGCTGCCCCGCACCCCGGCAGCCGCCAGGGCCCCGATATCCCGCCGGCACGAGGAGGGGCGAGACGGGGTCCAGCCAGATCGCCAGGAAAAGGGCCAGGGCACCAGCAGGCAGGGCAGCCAGTGAGATGGCCTTGGGGTGCAGGGGGGCACGGAATGGAGAGGCCCCACTCCCCAGCGGGGCGCAGAGCCCCTCGCTTGGCTGAGCCCAGGGGACAAGAAGGGGCCACGCAGCAGAGACAGCCACCGGCACAGCCCCAGGGCCAGGCCAGGAGGGCAAGCGAGGCCGGGAGAGGCTGTGCCAAGTGAGGCGCAGGCGAAGGCAGGGCGGCCGAAGAGGCCCGTGGCCAGCTGGCACCCAGCACGGGCTGGGGACTTGCCCCGGGTGCCCTTGGCCGGGAGCTGCGGCCCTCGGCCGGCTCTGCCTGCAGTGCTGGGGACGCGCCCGTGCCCAGGGCAGAGCTGCCCGCAGGGACAAGCGCGTCCGCTCGCAGCCCAGGGCCAGCGCGAGCCACCGGCCGGGCTGAGCGAGACCTCGCGTCCAGCCTCCACCCGCTGCTCCCGTGACTCACAGAGGGCACCGCAAACAGGGGCAGGGGGGACAGGGCCAGCCCCCCACGGCTCTCGGGAGGGCCCCCATCCCTGCCGGCTCTCTGCACCGTGGGTCCAGCTGCCGCAGGAACAGACCCCTCGCTCCCCCAGCACGGCCGGTCCCCGCAGCAGGGCAGCGCAGACACGCGGGGGGGAGGGGGGGCCCCAGGACCCCCTGCACCGCAGCAGCCAGGCCCAGCTCCCTGAAGCCCTGCCTGCTGGCAGAGCTGCCTGAGGGGCTGGGGGGCAACAGGGACCCCCGGCTGCAGGGAGGCACCCGGAGAGCCCGAACGTGCGCTGGGGGCTCGAGCCCGGAGCCGCGAGGCAGCGGCTCGTCAAGCTGCGCCCCTGCCTGCTCCCACCCGCACCAGGCGCAGCGTCCCGCCGGCAGCACCCCGCCGGCACCCGGCGCTGCCAGGAGCTCGCCCCGGCACTGCACTGGACCTGCTCCGGCACCAGGGGCTGCAGAGGGTCCTGGTGCCGCAGTCACCCCGTCCCCCGCCTGCCCTGCGCCCGCAGCTCTCCCCTGCCAAGCCGGGGGGGCACGGCGGAGCCGAGCAGCGGCCCCTCGCCGGTGGGTGCTGCGACGCTGCGCTGCCCTGCGAGCCGGGGGAGCGCAGGCCAGGCCCGGAGCCGCAGTCCTTGCAGACGGTGGGGTGGGGTGGGAAGGAGGCCCTGGGGCCTGTGGACGCCCGTGTTTTGCACTTTTGGCTCCCGAGACCTCAGCAAGTTCCTCCCGGGGGGCCGCAGGCTGCTGCGATTTCACAACACTGCTGGCGAGCGCGGGGAGGGCTACGCGGCCAGCAAAGCCCAGGGCTGCTGTGAGCATTTCCCAGCTGCTGCTGGTCCCGGGAAGCCGAGCTGGTGTTTCTGGCTCTCCCTCCCACGGCCAGCACGGCAGCCCTGGGAGCAGGCACGGCCACACCGCCCACCGGCTCCAGCTCCCGGCTGCTCCCGGAGCCAACCGCTCTGCGTCGAGGCACCTCCGCGGCCGAGCCGTGCACAGCCAGGGCTGGGGGAAGACACACGACCAGCAAACCCCGCACCGCCTTGGTGTGCGGGCCGGGAGCGGCGCAGGGCCAGGCGCAGGGATGTCCCCACATGATGCCCGGCCACGGCCACTGGCCCCCGCAGCTGCTTGGGGCCACATCTGGCTCCCTGCCCCGCAGGCACAGCCGCTGTGCCGCTAACGCAGCACCCAGCATGGCCCCGCTGCCGCTGCTCCGGTGCTACCGGCGGTGCAGGAACTGCTGCGTCCCCCTTGGTGACAGGGCAGAGGGACACGGCCGCCGTGCCCTCCTGCAGGAGACTGTCCCCAGAAAACAGCGCCCAGGGCCACCCGTGCCCCCGGTCCTCCCCTCACCCAGCTGACGGGGAAAAGGGAAGGAAAAGCAACGTCTGGGGGAAAAGCCTGACGAAATCCCCCGCGGCTACGACATCGCAGATGGCCCTCGCCTGCCCTGGCTGTGACGCCCTGCTGTGGCCCCGGCCCCCTGCGTCACCCTGACCCCCGGAGGGTCAGGAACGGGGCAGGATCCGGGCAGTCGTGCCCTGGGATGCTCCTCCCCCCAGGGATGCCTGTCCCCACGTCTCCGGCACGTTCCCAGACAGGTACTGGGACACAGAACAGAGGTTCTCCTGCAAGGTGGCCCCAGGACAGGCTGCCAGGGCCCAGGCCAGAGCCGCTCCCGCAGGTACCGGGACGGGCCCGGTGCTCCGGCTGGACACCCCCCTGCGCCCGGGGAGCCCGGCGGCATGGCGGGACAGGCGCAGCACTGCAGAGCTGGCGCTCAGGCTCCTCCTCGGCTGCAAACGCAGAGCCAGGACGTCACCAGAGCCACCGACTCGCCGCAGAGGGTTCCCGTCGCAGCCAGGGGCTGGGCGCTAGGGCGGCAGCACAGGGCCTGCCCGGGGACATCGCGGCGGGGCTGGGGGTCACCGCACCCTGTGCTGGCAGTCCCTTGCCACCAGGTGCCACTGCCGAAACACTCGCACCACGCCTGCTGCAGCAGAGCCAACGCTTTACCGGAGACGCCAAGGCCAGAGCTGGGCGCGCTGCCCGGCACCCCTCGGCCGCCCGCACCCCGCTGGTCCAGTGCAGAAGTCGGTTAAATAAACTCAATGCCCTCGTATTTCACGCTCCCGATCCTGGTCTCGGGCAGGAGGAAGCGCCCGTCCAGCGTGAAGGCCATGATGTAGCTGGCGATCTTGCCGTTGTCCTCTTCCGATTTCAGCGCCACGATGATCTGGTCGTCTGTGTCCGGGATGAACTTGAAGGAGGAGAAGCCGTGGGTGGGGACCGCCTCGCCCACGCGTCCCACCGTCACGTCCCCGAAGTCCTGGGTGGAGCTCAGCAGCAGGTTGGTGCCTCGCCGCTCGTCCGCCTTCTCGCTGTAGCGCTCGTGGCTGGCGCGGCGCGGCAGGAAGAACCAGCGCTGCAGCGTGTCGCTCCAGGAGGCCGACTCGTGGATCAGGTAACCTGCGGCAGGGAGCGGGGTCTGACGGCACGGGGCACACGTGGCCCCCCTGCCCCACTGCCCGCCACAGCCGCCCTCCCAGCCCCTCCCAGCGCCGAGCCCGGGCACCCCAGCACGGCCTCCTCTGCCCCGGGGCCCGGCTGCCAGGCACAGCGCCGGCTGAGCCACCCCCCAGCTGCTCGTGGCACAGGCTGGGGACAAAACCGGACAGCGCAGGGGAGAGTCTCCGGCCTCCAGCATCCTTTAACTCTCGCTCCAGTCCCGGTGTCTGGTGGGGGGGGAGCCCTCAGCCCCGGAGCCCGCAGGGGGTGTGGGACATGGGGTGGCAGGAGGGAGCCTCGCTCAGTACCTGGGGGTCGGATGCCCGCTGCAGCCCTCAGCGCGTTGTAGTTCGCCACCCAGTTCTCGTGGCCCACGTCACCCTTGTAGCCAATGACCTTCACCCACTCGGGGTTCTCGTTCACCACCTCCCCCGTCGTCGTGGTCCACTCCTTGCCCAGGCCCCCCACGTAGAGGTGCTCATCCTTCACCGCCAGCCACTCCGCCTTGAAGCCTGCAGTGGAGAGAACGCACGAGCCGGGGCTCGGCCAGCACGCGGGCACCACAGCGGCCCCCGCTCCCCTCAACGCCACACCGCATGGCCCGGTGCTGGGCACAGCCTCCCGCACGCAGCCAGCCACCACCCCCGGCCCGGCCGGGTTCACAGGGTCACCGAAAAGGTGCACCCCACCCCCTCGAGCCCCCTGAGGGGCAAGGACAAGGGCTCTGCGTCTGCAGGGCGGGACGGGAGAGCTCACCTTTCCCCACCGTGCCGTCCCCATCCGGGAGGATCACCCAGGGCACCACCTTGTTGCCCTCAATCTGGTAGACGACTCCCGTCCGGTCGTCCACGGTGTACAGCTTCCCGTTGAAGACCACCAGCTCGGAGAGCTCCATGCCCCTGCCCTTCTCAGCCAGGTGGGACTGCAGCACGCTCTCATCTTCGTCCCACTCCACCCTCACCCTGTCCCCGCTGTCCGACAGCACCAGGTAGCCCTTCTTCAGGTAACTGAACCAGGTGTGCTCCTCAGAGCCCCGCGACTGCGTGTCCAGGTCCGCGATGACGCCGATGCGGTAGCGCACGCCCTCGGGGTTTCTCTGGGGTGGGGACAGCGGGTAGGTGTCATTGTAGCGGTCCCCTGCCTGCAGGCTGAGCCGCCAGTTCCGAGGATTGGGTGGGACGGGCCGTGCCGGGGAGGACCGGTGCAGGCAGAAGAGCAGCAGCACAAACCCCACGCAGGCCGACGACAGCACGATGGCCTTCCAGCGCAGTCGGAAGCGGGGGTCAGCGCCCTTGGTCATGGACGCGAGGACCGGCAGACCACCCACGCTGATCCGGAGGGGGCTCATAGACTCATGGCAGGGCGGGCCGGGCATCCGACCGGGGGCGAGGAGAACCTGGAGGCCAAGGCGGGAGGACGCAGGTCAGAGCTGGAGCCCGGCACGGCCCCGCGCCGGGGCCCAGCCCCTCTCCCGCAGCAGAGGGGGGCCGCTCTGCTGCTGCAGCCGCTCTCAGCCCCAGCTCACCCCCTCCGCACGCCCACACCGGCACAAGCCCCAGGCAGGGAGCCGAGGCACCCCGGCACGCAGCGAGCCCCCACGCCGCTGCGCAGCGTCCGGCACAGCCCCAGGAGGAATCAGGGTCCCGTCCGGCGGCGGGGACGACCCTCACTGCCTCGGGAGCAGCCGGCCGGCCTGGCCCAGCTCCGGCAGCCCCCAGGAACCGGCCCGGCTGCCGAACGTGTGCCCAGGCCCCAGGGGACAGAGGGGACGCGTGGCAGCCCCGCCCGAGCAGGGTGCCAGCGCCGCAGCAGGAAGCGCAGCGCCCGGGTCCAAGGGACGCACCCCGACCTGCCCAGCCTCAGGGCCCCAGCAGCCCCCCCCATCCCTCCATCCCCCCCCATCTCCCCGGGGCAGGACGCGCCCGTGGGCACCTCAACCCACCCGGGCTGTGCCCACCCGCAGGGCCAGGACCCCTCCCCGCAGCACAGGGGAGCGGGCACCGGGGCCGGGCAGCGGGCAGCGGCTCCCGGGAAGGGAAGGTGCCCCCGGGTCGCCCGCTCCCACCCGGAGCCGCGCAGCCCCGGGCCAGGACCCCAGCCCCGGGCGGGGGACCCCCGGGCCGGTCCCCGGGGCTCTCAAGGCGCCTTTCCGCAGCCCCAGGCGCGAACAGAGGCGGCATTGAGCGCGGGGGGCCCGGCCCGGAGGGGCCCGGCCCGGGGGCACGGCTGCTCGCCCCGGGGCCCCGCTGCAGCCGGGACGGACCCCGCGGGAAGGGGGAGCCGCTCCGTCCGCCGGGACCCCGCTCGCTGCACCGGCCCCCAGCGCGGCCGCGGGACCCCGGCACCGCCCTGACCACGGCCGCGGGACCCCCGGGCCCTCAGGCACGGCCACGGCGACCCCCGGGCCCGCTCCCCGAGCGCGCTGCCAGGAAGGCGGGGCAGCGCCGGGACCGAGCGGGCCCCCCCGGCCCCGGATACGGCCCCGGGGACCCCGGCGCTCCCGTCCCGGCGGGGTGCTCGGGCCCCGCGGTGCCACCGCCCCAGCCCGGCGGGGAGTCCGGTGCTGCAGGCCCGGCCCGGCCCCTCGCCCGCCCCTGTCCACGGTGCCCGATCCCCGCTCACCGCCCGAGCGCCGCCGCCCGCCTCCTCCCCGCCGCCGCCGCCTACAGCTCCCGGCAGCCCCCGCGCGCCGCCACGGCAGCCGGAAGCGCCCAAACCACCGCGCTCGCGGCGCAAACGACAACTCCCGGCAGCCCCCGCGCTCCACTGCCCCGCCCGCCGCGCCGCGAGGGCTGCTGGGAGCTGTAGTCCGCCCCGCGGCCTGCTCCGCGCCCGAATCGGGCCGGGCCCAGCGGGAAGGGTCCCGCCAGCCCCGAGCTCCCACGCACGGGCGGCTGCAGCTCAGCGCCGCGGAGCCGCGCTGCGGGGCCCGAGCCGGCCTTGCGGTGTGGCATCCCCCGCAGCCCGGCCCCGGGTGGGCCTGTACCCGCTGCCCGGCGCTGCCCCGTGGGCATGGCCCCGGGGCAGCCCCCGGTGCAGGCCCGGCCGCAGCCCGCAGCCCCCGCCGCCGCGCCGGCGCTGCCCCGGGTACCCCCGTGTGCCCCCACCAGGCGGGCTGCGGGAAGCAGGGCCGGCCCCCGCCGTGGGCCCCGCGCTCGGGTCCAGCTGCCAGCGGCCGCCCGCCAACGGCCCCCCCCCCCCCCCCCGGTGTCCCCAGGGCTGGGAGCGGCCGGCGGCTCCCCCGGCCTGGGGCAGGGCCCTGCCCCGAGTGAAGCGGCGGCCTCCAGGGTCACAGACCCCGGCCCTGGCCCCTGACCCCGATGTGGCACCGGCCGTGGCCGCGGGCCCGGTGCTGGCCGGCGCCGGGAGCACACATGGTTAACGCCGGCTGCCGGCGCGCTGGGCTCCCATCTGGCAGTGGGAGGGCTGCGTGCCTCGTCCCGCTCCGCCGCTGCCGCCCGCGCTTTCTAGAAAGTGCATTTCCGCCCGGGCCAAGGGAGGAGAGGCGGCCGCGGAGCGGGCGGCAGGCGATCGGCCGCGGGCAGGCTCTGCCCCGCGCCCGGGGGGATGCTCTAGGGACGGGAAGGCAGCGCCAGGAGGGAGCGGCCCCTGCCCTGGAGGTAGGTGGGGGGCGGCTTTGGGGGGGCCCTGCAGGCCTGGGGACCAGCGCCCCAGAGCTGCACCTTGCTGTGCGCCCGTCGGCGTCGGGTTCTGCGGCATCGGTGCGGACTCACCCGGGAGGCAGCTCCACCTCGCCGGGCGCCGCGGGGCACGTCCAGCGAGGGGGACCCGGCCCTGCCTGTGGAGGGGGCCATGGGGACCCCAGGGTCCGCCGAGGCACAGACCCACCCGCGGCAGCCCCGGGAGGGCAGAGCCTGGGAGAGGGCTGGTGCTGGAGCCGGCAGTGCGGGCTCGGCGCCGTGCAGATCCCCCAGCCAGGCCTCCGCCTGCACAGCCAGTCCCCACCAGCACATCCAGCCCAGTACTGGGCCAGCCCCGGGCACGTCTGCGGGGACGTGGGGACTCCTGGGGTCCCCAGCACATCTCATCGGTGCTGCTGGGTGCCACGGGACCTGGAGGGCTGTGACCACGCCGCTGGCCCTGCTGCCTGCTAGGTCTGCACTGCTGTGGGAGTGAAGGCAGGGAGCCGTCCCACCAGCACGGCCCCGGTGCCAGCGGCATCCTGGCTCCAGCCGCTGCAGCCAGCACCCGAGTGGGGAGAGCGAGGAGGGTCCTGCTGCCTCCACACCACCCATCCCAGCCCCCTCATCCCTCCCCCGGGATTTGCGCGTGTTTCATCCTGGTCTTTATCACCGCCAGGAATGTGTTTCAGGATCTTTTGGCTTGCAGTCTCAAGGCTTTAGCACCCACTGAACTTAAATCTGCAAACCCAAACCGCTCCTGGAGAGCACCCAGCCCTGACAGGAAAAACAGCGTCCCTTCCGCCGAGCTGTCTGTGCCCCTGCGTGCGCAGGCACCTCCCGCCCCACACGCTCGCCTCCGTTTCCAGCCCTGCGACAGCCGGGAAGCGCACTGCCGTCCTCGGTGGGAATTTCCTGCTGAAGGATTTCTTCTCCCTGCAGAGCAGCTCCCTGCAGAGCTGCGTTTTCCCCAGGGCTGAGCCTGCTGCAGGTCCCAGGGGAACGTCTGGTTTGACGGTTCCAGCGCCGAGGGACAGCCACGGGCTTCCCCAAGCCCCGGCGGGCTGCGTGCCACGCTCACTGGAGGCCAGGCAGGGGGAAGAGGGCCAGTGCCGAGGCTGCCCTGGATGAGACCTGCTCACCAGCCCCTGCCTGGCCTCCTCCGCGCTTCCATCCGTGGATCCGCTGCTCCCCTGCCTACGGAGCTGAGCACGGGCAGGCACGAGGCGTGGGCAGGGGGACATGGCGCCAGGCTGCCCACAGCCCTGCCTCTGCCCGTACTCGGCAGCGCCAGCGCGACGTGGGCCCAGATAACGACGCGAGGCAGGGGACAGAGGCAGGGGGACCCAGGGAGCGTGTGAGGGGACGGGCCCTTTGCAGAGGGTGCGAGCAGCGGGACAGGCCTTCGGAGCCTGGCCCCGTCCCTCCGCCCTTCCCGGCCCTGGCGCAGGTGACTCATAAGCCAGGCATCCGTCCTGGCGTCGAACGCCCTCCGCGCCCGCTGCCGGAGCATGCCCGCCCGGTCCGCGGACCCCACAGCCCCCGCCCTCGGGGACGACGGGAGCAGCCGGCCCGCAGGCTGGCCCAGCCTGGCGACCGCTGACTGGGGACCCTGCTCCTCGGAGAGGGCATTCACCATAACACCAGGATTCTGCCCCCAAATCCTTCCCCGTGGCCTGGCCCACCCCAGGACGTGGGGCTGTGCTGTGCGGGGCCCTTTGCCCCTCGGGGCGGGCGCTCCGGGATCCCGGCAGAGCCCACGGAGCACGGCCGGTGTGGGGGGAGGCTGTCCGGGGGGGAGAAAGGCAACGGCCGTGCCCTTCAGGGAGGCACCTGACCGAGACAGCAGCCTGGCAGGCAGCCTTCCCCACCCCGGCGCTGCAAGGCCGCAGCACGGAGGGCATGGGACCGGGCAGCCCACGCCTGCAGCCCTGTGCCCGGCTGGTCGTGCCCCGGCACTGCCTCGGACCCTGCCGCCGCGGATGCCGAGCGGCTGGGCAGTGCCGCATGCATGTGTGGCCGTGGCTTCGTGGCGCCTGCGGGGCTGCGGTGCTGCGTGCCCGGCCCCACGCCTCGAGCGGATACGGCTGCGATAAGGCAGGGAAGGAAGCGGAGCTGCCCGGGTTGGGCCATGGTGCCACCGGCAACTGCAAATATTAGCTTTGGCCCCACGCAGGACGTGGGCTCCCAGGGAGGTTTCTCCCCGTCACGGCCGGCTCCCCGCCTGCGTGCACCCCTCCAGCGAAGCGGGTTTTGTCTCCCTGCCGTGTCCCCAGGCACAGGGGAGGGCTGGCAGCTCCTGGGGCGCAGCAGCCCCTCTCACGGGGCCGGTGCAGCCCGAGCTGCAGGCATCCTTGCATGTCCTAGGGAGGGAGGAGGGCTGCAGACCCCCTCCAGGCAGGGCTGGGGTCCCTCACGGCAGGCAGGGCTGCACCCTGACATTTGCCCTGTGGCATTTGGAGCTGCCTGTAATTTTCTCAGGCGCCGAGCCGCTGCTCTTGGGTGTCCATGGGAGGCAGCCGGAGCCGGGCTGCGTAGGAGCAGTCATGCTTGGCGCAGGGCTTGGCCAGTCCGCCAACGGCTGCTGCTCCGCTCCACCCTCGGCTCCCCGGGTGATCCCTCTTCCACGGGTGCCAGGGCTCTGGAGGCTGCCTGGCCCCAGCTCCCAGCTTGCTGGTGAGCCCCAAGCCCCTGCACTGCCCCAAACACGGGGCTCCGGGCGCTCGCTGCAGCACCGCCGAGGCACCTGGCCCAGCTGGAAGCGGCTCTTTAGGTGCAGATGGTCCCTGGAGCTGCAAGAGCTGCGTGTGCCCACGCTGCAGGCTCTGCTGGGGAAGGGCTGCTGCAAGAGCAGCCTTTTGGGGCTGGAGGCCTGGGGCTGCCTGGTGTGCCAGGTCCTGTCCCGGGGACGGCACCGGGTGCAGCCAGGCTGGCACGGCACGGCACGGCACGGCATCTCTGCCGATCATGGCTCCGCCAGGCCTTGCTCTCCCCCTCAGCCGTCCCTGGCATCTCACAGGGCACTGCCACAGCATGGAGGGGCTTGGGGCACTTGGTGTCCTGCTGCTCTCCTGCCTGCTGCTGCCCTCGCCTGCGCGGAGCCAGCCCAGCCCCAGCCCCAGCCCCGGCCAGCGTCCGCAGACGGACCCCACGGAGACACCGTCCCAGCACCACGCAGCCAGGTGAGGGGACCCCGGGGCTGGGCCCTTTCACAGCGGTGGCCGGGGCAGCCCCGGCACCGCAAAGGGCTCCGGCCCCCACCCGCAGCTCCCCGTTGCGCTTTGCTTTCTGCCCTCCGCAGCGTCTCGCCAGAGCAGGCGGCTGGCGGTGCCCCAGAGCGGCTGCCCCCGCGTCCCCGCTGCGTCCGCTGCTGCGAGCCGCCCGAGCAGCGCTTCTCCTACCCCCAGTACCAGCCCCTGCCTCGGATCAACGTGACCATCCTGAAAGGTGAGGGCTGGCAGGGCCCCGCGCTGCGGCACGGCAGCCTGGGCACCCGCAGCCTGCCCAGCGCACAGCTGGGCTCCCAGTGCCAGCTCTCGGGGGCACCAGTCTCCTGCAAACTGGGAAGGAGGGGCTGGGTGCCTGGGCAGAGGGGGGTGGGCAAGGGACCCCCCGGGGCGTGAGCTGCTCCTGCGCTGGTGGCCTCTGGGCAGCAGCTTTGGAGGCGGCGGCAGAGCCAGGGAGGGAGCGGGGCTGGGGGGTCCTGGCTGTCTCCGTCCCCCTCTGCCAGCCAAAGGGGCTCCCTGGGCACCGGGTTTGGAGGTGGCACCACCTCTGACAGCACAACTGTCCCTCCTGCTTGGCCCAGGCGAGAAGGGGGACCGCGGCGAGCGGGGCATGCAGGGCAAGTTCGGCAAGACGGGGGTGGCTGGCAGCAGGGGCCACGCGGGGCCAAAGGGACAGAAGGGCAGCGTGGGCGCCCCGGGGGAGCGCTGCAAGAGCCACTACGCCGCCTTCTCGGTGGGCCGCAAGAAGCCCCTGCACAGCAACGACTACTACCAGACCCTCATCTTCGACACGGAGTTTGTCAACCTCTACGAGCACTTCAACATGTTCACGGGCAAGTTTTACTGCTACGTCCCCGGGATCTACTACTTCAGCCTGAACGTGCACACCTGGAACCAGAAGGAGACGTACCTGCACCTGATGCGCAACGGGGCAGAGGTGGTGATCCTCTACGCCCAGGTGAGCGACCGCAGCATCATGCAGAGCCAGAGTGTCATGCTGGAGCTGCGCGAGCAGGACGAGGTCTGGGTGCGGCTCTACAAGGGCGAGCGCGAGAACGCCATCTTCAGCGATGAGTACGACACTTACGTCACCTTCAGCGGCCACCTCATCAAGTACAGCGGGGACCCCTGAGCGCCCCGGGGTGGGTGTCCCCTCGCCCCGGGCATGCCACCCGCTGTCGCGCTGCTCGCGCTGCTCCGTGCCGCTGCCCCAGCAGCTGCCCGAGCGCGTGAGCCCCCCACTCCCAGCCCCGCGAGGCCGATCGGATGCGCCCGGAGGAGTCGGAGCCGTTTCCAGCCTCTGCTGCGTTTGCGACGCAGGCAGCGGCCGCTCGCCTGGGGCGGGCACAGGGCTCATCCCCGCCTGCGCCCGCTGCGGAGCTGGGTTTGCGGGGGCACATGAGTTCGGGGCACTGGCTGTGAGCCGGCACCGGCCGAACGGGTTTGCCTGCCCGTGCCCTGGTGCCAGGCAGCGCAGACACATGCGCCGTGTTCCTCCCTTCCCCCCTCGCGCTGTGATGTGCTCTGCAGGCTCCTTCTCCTGGAAAGGGGCAGAGAGTGCTCAGTCTCCATCAGGAAAGGCAACAAGACCACTGAGGGCCCTTCTTTCCTCCCGTGGCGATGGGTCCCAGCAGCACGGGCGCTGCCGCACGGCGCTGGGCACCCTCCGGGCCGACGCTTCCCCCAGGTGCTCCCCGGGGCGGCGGATTGCATCAGTTCCCCTCTGCAAGGCCCCGTCACTGTTCCCCGCATGCAGCCTCTGCTCGGTGCCGATGCTGCCGAGGAGGGGCAGGCTCCCCACCGGCAGCCCTGGGTGTGGGGCCTTCGGCCTCAGCTGCTTCCTCTTCGGTTAGGTTATCTGCTGGCCAGGCTTCGTATTTTTGTAGACGCAATGGCAAAGCGGGGCGCGGGGCGGTGTGCCGCCCCTCGCTCTCTGCGCAGCTTGCGACCACATTAAACACCCCGTGATTTCGAGTCCTACTCACGCTTTCGGCGCGTCTGCTTGCGCTGTGTGTGCGGAGGCTCCGAGCGGCTCAGTGCAGGTTCCCGCTCCCAGGGTGCGGGGTCTCCCCGAGAGCCGTGGGCTGGCACGGTGCTGCCGAGCTGGTGGTGGGCAGGGAAGGGCAGATCATCGCTGGAGAGCCGGGGAGCCCTGTGCCAGTCTCTGTGAGGCCTGGCCGCTCCCCACGGGCCAGGGAGCTGGAAGCTGAGCACAGTAACAGAGCCGTCAGCCCGCAAGCAGCGGGGGCTGGGGGTGGTGGCTGGGTTTGCCAAGAATCCCGATGATCCAGCACGCCCACGGTGATGCGGCAGGTCTGAGGTCAAGCTGGGACGCCGGTGGGTCAGGGTCTGGATCGGTGGGTCCATGGCTGGGCAGAGCAGGGCTGCAGCTGGAGACCAGCACGCGCCCAGCAGAGCAGGGACGGGAGCGATGGCCCAGGGCTGAGCTGAAGCAGAGCCTCGGCCCCACGGGTGGGTGGTGAGGGGGGCCCGGTGGGGCTGGCAGCACCCTCAGGGCCCCCGGGACCCGGCGGCAGGGGTGGGGGCAGCTGCCCCGCTCATGGCCGGCCAGAGCCCGGTCCCAGCCCTGCGGTGGGGGCAAAGCCCCGCGGCAGCTCCCGGTCCCTCGGGCAGTGGGCAGCGCTGGGGCTGCCGGCGCGGCTGGCACACGGCACGAGGGGACGGCTGCCTGCTGCGGGGCGGCTGCCGGCACCGGCTCTGGCCCAGTCTGCACAGCACGGCCTGTTCTGGGGCACATGTCCCACCCCGGGACACATAGTCCATTCCAGGACACATGGCCGTGTCCCAGGACTTGCAGCCTGTCCCAGGACTCACGTCGCATCCCAGGAGACACGTCCCCATCCCGGGATACACGGACCCGCCGCGGGACACACGGACCCACCCCGGGGCCGGGCCGGGGCGGGCGGAGCTCCTGGGGCCGCGCCTCCGGGCGAGCCGGGCCGGGCCGGGGCCGCGTCAGAGCGGGCGGCAGCAGCGGCAGCACCGGCAGCAGCGGCAGCACCGGCGGCAGCGGCGGCAGAGCCATGGCGGAGGCGCAGGAAGGGCCCGGGCGGCGCGGGAAGAGGGCCGGGGCGGCGGCGGAGGAGCCGGCGGAAGCGGGGGCGGAGCGCGGCGGGAGGCGGCGGAGGAGGAGGTGGGCGCGGGGTCCGGGGCGGGGGTCTGGGCCGGGGCTGGGCAGGGATCGGGCAGGGACCAGGGCAGGGATCGGGACCGGGATCGGGACCGGGAACGGGACCGGGATCGGGCAGGGATCGGGATCGGGACAGGGATCGGGGCTCGGACCGGGCAGGGGACCGGGCAGGGATCAGGACCGGGATCGGGACCAGAATCGGGACAGAGGCCGGGATCGGGGCAGGGACCAGGCTCGGGGCAGGGACCAGGGCAGGGACCAGGCAGAGATCGGGACAGGGGCCGGGCTCGGGGCTCGGCACCGGCCGCGGTGCCATCCCGGCCCGGCCCGGCCCTCACCGCCCTCCCCGGGCAGCTTCCAGCCGGCGGCGGAGCCCCGGGGAACCACCGTCCTGCACGACACCGTCAGCACCGACCCGCAGCCGCTGCCAGGTGAGGCACCGCGGGCACCCGCCACGCTCCCCGCCATCCCGTGCCGGTGCCGACACCGACCCGCACGGGCAGCGCGCCCCGCTGACCCCGTCCCCCATCTCCCTGCCTGCGCCAGCGAGGCACTTCGACACCAGGACGACGGAGCCCATCAGCTTCTTCTTGTCCGGCCTGGAGGAGCTGCTGGCCTGGCGCCCCGACAGCAACGATGACTTCAACGTCTCCACCGTGCCGCTGGCCAAGCGCCAGCCGCCGCTCCGCAGCGAGAGGCCCCGGACGCTGGTGTGCCACGACATGCGCGGCGGGTACCTGGAGGACAGGTACGTGCTGGGCAGAGGGGAGACGTGGCGGCGGGGCTCAGCGCCTCAGACCCCAAACCTCTTCTGCTTCTGCCTGATGTGTTTCCTGCCGGCCCGGCCGCAGGCGGGCAGGGACGGAGGGGTTTGGGTTTGGGCACTGGAGCGCGGTGGCCCCGCTTGGGCCAGCCCTAGCCGGGGTGCACAGGGGTGGCTCGGTGCCACAGCTCTGCCGCGCTCCCAGGACGTGAGTCAGGCTCCTGCCCAGCCCCGCAGCCGTCTGCCGGCATCCTTCCCGCGTTGCCCAACCCTCCTTGCTGCTGCAGGTTCATCCAGGGCTCCGCCACACGCAATCCCTACGTCTTCTACCACTGGCGGTACATCGACATCTTCGTCTACTTCAGCCACCACACCGTCACCATCCCGCCCGTGTGCTGGACTAACGCGGCGCACAGGAACGGCGTCCCCGTGCTGGGTGAGGGCAGGGCCGGCTGCGGGGCCGGCGGCCGCAGGACCAGGTCCTGGGGAGCCCCGGGCACACAGTGGTTTTGCCGGGGTGCGCGGCCGACGCCGCTCCTGCCGCTTCCCCAGGCACGTTCATCACGGAGTGGACGGACGGGGAGAAGCTGTGCGAGGCGTTCCTGGGCGGCGAGGAGGAGGCGTACCGCGCCGTGGGCGAGCAGCTGGCGCGCGTCGCCCAGCACTACCGCTTCGATGGCTGGCTGGTCAACGTGGAGAACAGGCTGAGCGTGAGCCGCCGTCACGGTGTACCCCTCCCCCGCCCCCCCGCTGCTGCCCCGCGCCCGCCCCGCGCCCACCTGCCCCGCTCTCTCCTGGCAGGCAGCAGCGGTGGGGAACCTGCCCCCCTTCCTGCGGCACTTGACGGCGCAGGTGCGCAGCGCCGTGCCGGGGGGAATGGTGATCTGGTACGACAGCGTCCTGCGGAACGGCGCGCTGAAATGGCAGAACGAGCTGAACGAGGAGAATAGGTGAGGCCGGGCCCTGCCCCGCCGCCATCCCCGGGCGGGGGGCATGAGCCCACCCCCGACCCAGCTCTCGGTGGGCAAGGGATGGTCTGCACAGCCCCTGGCGGGCTGGTCTGCAGGGACAGCCACCGTGCCTGCCTTGCCACCCTGACCCTGTCCCCAGGGTGTTCTTTGACGCCTGTGACGGGCTCTTCACCAACTACAACTGGAAGGAGGAGCACCTGGAGCGCACGCGCCGGCTGGCCGGGCCCCGCCACACCGACGTCTACGTCGGCATCGACGTCTTCGCCCGCGGGGATGTGGTCGGGGGTGGCTTTGACACTGACAAGGTGGGTGTGCCGGGCCGGGCAAGAGCAGGACCCTGGGTCCCCTGTTGGCACGGGGTTCTGAGCTCCGATGGCTGTGCTGTGCTGTGCCGGGCTGTGCCGTGCCGGGCTGCCAGCCTGGGGACACAGCGGTGAGGAGTGGGGGAACCCGGAGCAGCCGGGCTGCTGGCCGTGCACGGAGAGGGAGCCAGGGGATCCCCGTGCCACAGCCCCTGCAGAGGGAGAGCCATAGCACATCCCCATGGTGTTGCCCTCCCCCACCACGGGGCCAGTGGGACCTGGGGACGTGGGGACAGGGCAGGTGACAAGGCGACCGCTCACCGTTCCTCTCTGCAGTCCCTGCGCCTGGTCCGCCAGCACGGCCTCTCCGCCGCCATCTTCGCTCCCGGCTGGGTCTACGAGCACCTGGGGGAGGAAAACTTCCTGCAGAACGAGAACAAGTGAGGGCGGCTTGGCGGGGTGGGGGCTGTGGCAGGGAAGTGGCCCTGGGGGCACCCCAGGCTGGGAGGGCTGCGGGAGGGGGCTGCTGGGAGAGGGCGGCTGCGTGCTGGGACCAGGCTGGCCCCGCTCTGCCCTGGCTTGGGCAGTGCCCAGTACCATGCCAGGGCAGCAGCCGTGGCGGGGGCTCCGTTCGGACACTCGCCTGTTCCTCCAGGTTCTGGGCCTCGCTGGCTGAGCACCTGCCCACGCACAGCATCTGCACGCTGCCCCTCGCCACCTCCTTCAGCCTGGGCATGGGCACCAGCCGGTTCCTGGCTGGGAAGGTGGGTGTGGGGTGACGGCCCGGCTCCGGGGGGGGCTGGGCAGGCGGAGGGGGTCCCTGCAACAGGCTCCCCACCTGTCCCTGCTTGCCCTGTCCTGCAGGAGGAAGAGGCCGGGCCCTGGTACGACCTGAGCGCGCAGGAGATCCAGCCGCTCTACCCGGAGAGCGCGGGCAGGCTGAGCACCGGCTGCTGTCTGCAGGACGCCTGGTGCGGGGGCAGCTCCCTGCGGGTGCAGGGCACCATCCCCGCCGGCCAGCAGCGCGTGGCCGTCCGGTGAGTTGGGGGGGGCCGCGGAGCCCCTTCCCACCCCCTGTGCACCGAGCTGGCACTGTGCCGGCACAGCTCACGTGGGCCGGGCAGAGCGGTGCCCAGCGGTGAGCGTGCCGTGGGGCGCGCTGCCCAGCAGACCTAACCCGATGCATCTTCTCTCTCTCCCCCCTCTCTCTCTCTGTCTCTGGGTGGATTCGGGGTCACCAGCCTCTTCTCTTTGCAGATGCCGGCGCCCCCCAAGCTCTTCCTGACCCTGCTCTACAAGCTGGAGGGGCCACACCCCGACGAGTTCGCCATCGCGCTGGAGCTCACCACCTGCGACTCGGGGACCTGCCACGAGGGCAACGTCGCCTCCCTGCCCGGTGAGGACCCTGCCCCCTCCCCCACTCTCTCTGCCGTCAGCACCCGCTGCGTGGAGCGGGGCCAGCTCAGCCCCCCCGTGACCCCGCTCCCTCTGGCAGAGCCCACTGGCCGCCACCACCCCCGGCTCCTCCCGGCACCGCCACCTGGGCTCGCTGCGCCGCTCGCCGCCTGCGACCGCGGCTCCAACGGCTGGACCAGCCGGTGAGTGCCCTGCCAGCCCCCAGCCCCCTGCGACCCCCCGCTCTGTGCCTGCTCTGACGCTCCGCTCCCAGGTGCTACGAGCTGGACCTGCAGGACTGCAGCCTGCGCGACCTCTCGCTGCTCGCGTCGCGGCCGCAGCCCGGCCCGCGGGAGATGCCCTTCGCCTGCCTGCTCGGCGAGATGCGGGTGAGTCCCGGCCGCTGCCGCCCCGCGCCGGCGCATGGCGGCCCCCTGGCTCCCCGCCCGACGGTGCGGCCGTTCCCCTTCCCGCAGGTGCTGGACGCGGCGACCGTGGCCGTACCCCCGCCGCCGGTGCAGGGCCTGTCAGCCTCGCAGCTCCGCTGGCAGCCGGGCCCCGGCCCCGAGCAGCTCTCGCTCAGCCTGACGCTGCGCTGGGCCTTCCCGCCTGATGCGGCCGACGCCTTCCGCGTCCTCCGCCGGGACCCGGGCCCGGGCGCGCCGCAGCTGCTGGGGCTGGCGCACGGCTGCCGGTACCGCGCCGTGGGGCTGCCGGTGCCGCGGCCCACGGTGGGGCGGCCCGGCCGGCTGGAGCTGCTGGTGGAGCCGGTGCTGCGGGACGCGCTGCCCGCCGGCCCCGACGGCTGCGGCCGCCTGCTGCTCGTCTACTCCGTGCCGGCGGGGCCGGGGCCTTGACGCCTTGGCGAGCGGGGGAGGGGCTCCGTCGCTCTGGGGGTCCCTGCGCCCAGCGCCGTGGCCGGGGTGCTGGGGGGGCCCTGCCCGGGGACCCCCCGCTTCTGCTCCCGCAGCCCTCGTTGCCAGTGCGGGGGGGACTGCCCCAAATTAATTATCAGACGGTCTGAGAAATGGAGGGAGGGTTCCCCCCCCCACCCCCTGGGCCAGCCCCCAGGACAGCACCGTGCCGGGATGGCCGGACCCCCACCCGGCGCCCAGTCAAACCCTGAGTCGCCCTGGTTGAAGAAAGAAATCTTTATTAATAATTTCAATAATAATAATAATAATAATCCTTGTAATAATAATAATAATAATAATAATAATAATAATAATAATACTGTTTATTAGAATGGTCACACCTTCGAAGCATACAGGAGGGGCCGGCGGCCGGCGCGGGGGCTGCTGTAAGGAAGAAGCCAGTACAGCGAGGGGGGGGCTTTGTACAGGGCGGGGGCCGGGGCTATGTACACCGGGCGTAGAAAAGGGGGGAGCTCGCTGCGGGGCATCGGGGGCCTCTGCAGGCGGCAACGTCAGGGCCGGGGGGCGGCGGGGGGGGGCCGGGCAGGTCCCCCGGGGTGGGCTCCAGACCCGGCTACTGCAGACCGACCCCGGGGCTCGGGCCGGTCGAGACCCCGCGCCGGGGGCTGCAGGAGCGGGGCTGGCGGCGGGAGCGGGGCAGGGTCCGGCGCGGGGCTGCTCCCTGCGGGGTGGGAGCGCCGGGGGCTGGCGGGGGGGGGGGGGGGGGGGGAAGGGACCGCAAGCGAGTCGCAAGCTCCTCTTAACAAAAGTTCCCTTTAAAAGGCAGAGGCTCGTCCCCCTGCAACGCCCACCGTCCCGCAACCCGGCCCCGGCCCCCGCGGGAGCCGAGGCCCCGCACCCCCGACCCACCGGCGGCGGGGCCGGGCTGGGAGCCCCGCGGGCCGTCCCGGGGCCGGGGCCGGAGGAAGACGTGGTCGTGGCGGGCGGGGGTCCCGCGGCCCCCCCGCACTCGCTGCTCCGGGGCTCGCTGCTCGGGGCGTGCGGGCTCTCACGGGGCTGCGGCCGCTTCGCTTCGTTTCTTTTTTATTTTTTGTCGCTTTGCTTTTAATTTTTTTTTTCTATTTTTGAGGGTTTTTTTTTTGGGGGGGTGGGTGTTGTTTTTGCCCTTCCTGGTCCCAGAAGGAAACGGCCGCGGTTTCACTACAACAGAAACAGAGAGGCAGGTCCCTCGCTGGAGCGGCGTGCGGGGAGCGGTGCGGGGGGTGGCCCGCTCCCCCGAGCCCCCCCCCCGCTCCGCCGCAGAGCCGCTGCTGCCCGGGGCCGGGGGGCTACCCCGGGAGGGGGGGGGGGTCCCGTCCCCGCGTCCCGCACCCGCCCCAGCCCCGCGGAGCGCGCAGCAGCCCCCGCCGGCCTCTGTCTCTCCTACGGGGGGGGCAGAGGGGCTGCCACCGGCCCCCCCCCCACTGCGGGCGACCCCCCCCCCCCCGCGCCTCCAGGGCTGGAGGTGCCCGGGGCCCCGCGGCGCGGGCTGGCGGGGGTCGGGACGCGGTGACCCTGCGGGCTGCGACCCCCGCCCCCGCTCTGCCTGCCTGCGGGGCTGCAGCTAGGGAGCGCTCAGGGTGGTGGGGGGGGCGGGCTCTGTCTTGCTAGTAGGGAGTGAAGCGGCTGTACCCTCCTCGGTATAGACTAGCCTGCAACATCAAAGATGAAAAAAAAAGCCAATCAGTATTCGAGAGAGAGCCAGAGCCCAGTTCTTCCCTTTTTTTTTTTTTTATCCTTTTTTTTTTTTTTTTTTTTTTCTTTTTATAATGACACCAAATCGCTTGTCCTTGGGACGTGAGGGGCAGGCAGGGCCCAGCGGTGCCCGGGTGGGGGGCTGCAGGGTACCCCCCGCACAGCACCGCCATCGCCAGGCCTCCGCGTGCCTGCGGTGAGCGCGGAGGAGCCCGTCCCGGTCCCGCTGCGGCGCTGGGCCGGCTCCCACCCTGCCCCTCCCTGGGGACGGAGGGGCTGCAGCCCCTCGCGAGCGGTTGCCCGGGGCTGGGGGTGCCGAGGGGGGCCTGGCAGCCCGACCCCAGCCCCAGCCGGGATGGAGCGGGTTAAAAAAAAGGAAGAAAAAGACGGTTTGGCTTTGAGATGCTGCCCACGAGGGGGATTTTTCATCTTTGATGCTGGTTGTGAAGCTCGCTAAAAGCTGTGGTGCGTGGGTGGGCTGCAGGCGCCGGCGTGCACACGCGTGCTCCCAGTGCGTGGCTGCACACCAGGGACGAGAAAGGGGGTCCCGGGCCCCAGGAGGGGCCCTGGGGTGCTGCGTGGGGGGCAGCTGGGCCCCGGGATGTGGCACGCTGGGAGGAATGGGGCTGGAGGGCTGCAGGCACGGGATGGGGGGGTCTCCTCTCTTGCCTGCCTGCGGACAGAGCCAGGCAGGGGCTGCGCTGCTCCTGCCCCCACCGCCAGCCCCTGGCTCCCCCTCCCCCAGCCCCAGCCCCTCGTTTGCCCCGGCACCCCCTCCCCGGGCAGCTCGCGCCGGGAAGCAAAGCCCAGCCGCGGCGGCCGCTCTTACCATGGTGCCGATGCTGTACGTGGCGGCGGGGCCGAGGGTGTGGTGGTAGGGGTCTGCCGCTGCATACACTCTGCCGTAACTGGAAGCGAACAGAGCGGTGGGCGTTGGTGACCGGGGACGGGGTCCTGCTCCCCTCAGCAGCCCCCTCCACTCCGGACCCTGCTACCCCCCTGCTGCACATGGGACTCCCCCAGACCCTCCCTGCCGGGGCTCCAGTCCCTGCCAGCAGGAGCCCCAGGGGAGTGCGGGGGCCCCGGTCTGCAGGACACCCGCATCGAGCCTGGCTGCGTCCTCATCGTGCAGGGCACAAAAGCTGGGGTGCGTCAGGCCGGCGGTGCAGGGGGCGAACGGGGCTCCCCCCCCCACCCCGGAGCGATACCCGTGGGGCCGTGGCGCTTACCTGTCGCTGTACGCTGCCGCTGCTGCCGCGGGCTGGGCGTATCTGTAGGCGGCATAGCCCCCCTGCGCAGAGGGGAGACTGCGTCAGGGAGGGGGGCAGCACCCGCCAGGGGAGGCTCGGGGGGCCGGGGCAGCCGGGCACCCGCTGGGCACTGCCACAGAGCAGCGGCGGGACCCCACGGGAAGCCGGTGCCCGTGCCGCCAGGCACACACCGGCCTCATTACCATTCCCCAGGGGCTTTCACAAACATTAACCTTAAAAAATTAAATTTCCAGAGGAGAGAATGTCACCTCCCTGATCGCTTTAATGAGGTGTCACATTAGATAAATCCTTCAGCCACCCGCCTGAAATATTGCCAATGGCTTCTTAAATATGGAGGTTAAACGCCGGTGTAAGAGCGCGCCGGCGCTTGCCGAGGCCGTAAATCCCACGCGGTGCTGGCCCAGCGAGGGGCCTGGCTGGGGACACAGGACCCACGCGGTGCCACCCTGCTTGCTGCGGAGAAGCCACGCTCGTGTCCCCGCTCACGCCGATGCCCTGCCTGGGCTCCGGCTGCCCTCCCTGAGGAAGGGGCTGCCCGGGGGATGAGCCCAGCGCGGAGCTGCCCGGTGCCGCTTGCCCCCCGCCCCGGCACAGGGTCCCAGGTGCGGCCCGGAGCTGGGCACGGCACTTACGTAGATCTCGGCTCCGTAGAACCCGTCCTGGTAGACGACCCTGCAAGGAGGCGGAGGCGTCAGAGCCTGGCCCGTGTCACCGGCCGAGAAGGACCGGGGCGAATCCGGTGAACCGGGGGAGCTGCTTCCAGCAGCGCAGCCGACGGGCGAGGAGCGGCCGTCCAGGCAGCCCGAGGGCACGTACCGGGCCGGGACCCCTGGCAGGGAGGGCAGGGACGTGGGGACGGGCAGAGGGCATGGCCGAGGGCAGGGGAGCCACAGGGACGGAGGGGTCCGCGCCACGATCGCTGCTGTGAGCAACCGAGCGGCCACAGATCGCCGCGGCCGTGCCTGATGCCAGAGCGGCCGCGCGTGCCGGGAGAGCGAGTGTTTTTATCAAACCAACCAACGCGGCTGGCACACCCGTCCGTGCCTCAGGGCGCGGGAGGCTGGTGAGCGTGGGGGTCACGCCGCGGGGCAGCGGCCGGCGAGGCCGCCCAGAGCCCGGGGCCAGGCAGGTGCCGGGGAGCTGCAGCCCGCTCCCGAGGTGCGAGAGCCTGGCAATGGACGCTGACGGCAGCGGAACGGCGCAGCGCAGCAGCAGCCGCAGCCCGCGCCCCGCGGCAGGCAGAGCCCCCCGCACCCGGGTACTCACGCGCCGTAGGCGGGGATGGGTGGCGGCGGCGGCGCGGCCCGGAAGGTGTTGTAGACGGCGCGTCCTCGTCCCCGTAGGTGTGCCCCTCGGTAGGCCACGGCCGTCCCCGTGGCAGGGTACGGGAACCCCGTTACTGCAGGAGGGAGGGGACGGTACGTGGGCTTCCCGCAGCAGCGCCTGACAGCGCCTGGCTGGGACCCCCACAGCCGCCACGGCGCAGGACCAGCCGGGGTCACGGCCCCCCGGGGATGCTGGGGCGGGGGGGCTGCGCAGGCAGGGGTGCGGGACGTGGAGAGGGGCTGGGGGCTGCTCAGAGCGGCGGTGGGGTGGGACACGGCGTGAAACCCATGTTCGGGGGGACGTGCGGCAGGGCCGGCCACGACCCGACGTTACCTGCGTAGAACTCGGGGCCGTAGACTGCTCCCACCACCGGGTTCAGCTTCCAGCCTGCGGGCAGGGAGAGCCGGTGAGCCGGGGCACCCCGCGCGGCGCTCCCCCCCGCCGGGCTCCGAGGGGCCGCAGCTCCCGTCCCGGGGCAGCCGCAGGGCGTGGGGTGCCCGGGGGGGGGCTGTGCCCCTGCATGGTGCAGGGAGCGGCCGCTCCCCCCTCTGCCAAGGAGGGTGCTCGCAGCGGGGGCTTGGTGGCGGCGATGCGCCCGGGGATGCCCCCGCCCGCCGCAGCTCCGGCGCCGTTCTTACCGTTGGTGTAGGGGTTGGCAGCCTTCTTGTTGGTCATGACCCGGGCCGTGGCGTTGTTCACCTGCGGGGAGAGCGGACGGGGGCTCAGCGCCGGCGGGCAGCAGGGCTGGCGAGGCCACGGTCCAGGGCCCGCTCGGCGCGCGTCACTGCTGCTTCAGCCGCCGTAGTGAAGGACGCCGGCCGCGGGAATTGTCTCTGCCCGCAGCCGCCCTGCCGTGCCGCCGTCCCTCCCGCAGCCCCGGCCAGCCCAGGCCTCCCAGCTCCTGCCCGGGCTCCAGCCGCGAGCGTCGGTGGGGCTGGTGGCTGACGCCCTGACTGCTGCCGTGCCGTGCTCCGGCCGAGCCCCAGCATGCTGCCGCCAGGCCTGGCCACCTCCTGTCCCCACGCCACGCCTGCCCCTGCCCGCAGGAGGAACTTGCTTGCTGCAGGAGCCCTGGTCGCTCCTGCAAGCCCCCCAAGCTCCTGCCCGGCTTTTGCTGGACCACGTTCTCCTCCGACAGGCAGGGCCCGTGCACAGGGCATCGCCGTGCCCTGCCAGGCTGCCCTTCCCCGCGCTTGGCACTGCCGGGGACGTCTGCGTCCCGCTCCCCACACCACGCGGGGCCCTGCTTCCACCGCTCGCCGGCCATCAGCCGCGTGCTGCCAGTGAGTGGGCAGAGCCTGGTCCCTCTGCCCAGCTTCAAGAAGTGCAACGGGCACGGGAGCCCTGTGCAGCATCCTTCCCCCTGGGCGCAGGGGAGGTGGGGATGGCACGCGGAGCAGAGAGCCCCTCTCCTCCCTGCAGAGCTCAGGGCGGCTGCATGGCGGCCATGGGGGCTGTGGGCAGCCGGGGTCCACCAGACCCCTCTGGAACCGGGCAAAACGCAGCCGGAGCCCGGGCTGGTGCCGCCGCTCTCCCCGCGTGCGGGAAGTTCGTTTGAGCTGGACGCTCCTTGCGCCAAGTGCAACCTTCCCTGCAGCCGGCACGCACGCTCCTGCGCCGCAGTCGCCGATGCATGCACGCGCCGGGCAAGCCTCCCGGGGGGCACGCGGGACCGGGGCTGGGCCTGGGGCTGCTCCGAAGCGTCCTCTGCCCCGGCTCTCCCTGCCCACGGTCCCCGGGCAGCTCTGCCCTGCCTGCAGCCCCGGGCAGGGCGGGGGGACGCACGCACATGCAGGCATGGCACTAGCACACTTATCTGAGCACCTCAATCTTCCGGCCCTCTACGATGGTGCCATTCAGCTTCTCCCGTGCCCGGTCGGCATCTGTGCTAGTTTCAAAAGTTACAAACCCAAAACCCTGTGAGCAGAGGAGAAAAGGAGAAAGAAAGAGACAGAGACAGAGAGAGGGTGCGGGGACAGAGAGAGAGAGGGGGTGAATCAGGAGAGCTGGCGCAGGAGGTGAGGCTGCCGCAGTGCAGAGATGGAGAGCCTGGGTCGGGGCCCCCGCTGGGTCCGGGGGTCCCGGCTGAGGCCCCGGCATCGCCCGCGAGCAGGGAGAAGAGTCTGGGAGAGGGGCACAGAAAGCAGGGAAGATACAACAGAGACAGCCACACACAGAGGGACGCGAGCTGCCTGCGCAGAGCGGGGCAGGGCAGAGCGAGACCCCCCCTCACCTCTGGCACTCAGGGTGCAGGGACCCGCACGGCCCCCCCAGCCGGGGCAGGGCCGCGGGACGGGGCGGCCCCGAGGTGGGGTACCCCATGCCTGGGTCCCGCAGGGCAGGAGAGGAGGAGAGAGCGGGCAGAGGAGCCCCCAGGCCTCCCAGCTCCCCCCGGCCCCCTCCCCGGGGCTCACCGTAATGGTGTCGGCCGCGGGCAGCACCCACCTTGGAGCCCCGCTCGTTGAAGATGATCTCCACGTCCAAGATCTTCCCGAATTGCTGCAAGCAGAGAGAGCAGCAGGGTGAGCGCCCGCAGAGCCCCCGGCCCCGCTGGCACAGGGACGGGCAAGGGGCTGCCTCGGGGGCCAGACCGGGGGACCCTCGGTGCCACGCAGGGGAGAGCCCCCGTCCCTCCCATGGCACCCGCTGTTCCAGGACCTGCGGAGTATCACCCATAATCTCATCAACCCGCGCTGCTCTGAATGCTAATGAGGGCTGGGGACGCGGGGAGGGGGACAGAGGCTCTGTGTGTGTCCCCCCCCCACGCAAGGGCCTCAGTCCGACAGCCCGGCTGCTAACCAGGGCGCAAACCCTGCAGCCCGCAGCTCCTCGCCCCGCACACGGGCCCTCGGGAGCGGACGATGCCAGGTTGCTGCGGTGCCGCTGGGCAGCACCCGAGCGCCGGGGACGGGGCCGGACTCACCCCGAACATCTGCCGCAGGTCGGGGTCCCGGAATCGGAAGGGGATGTTGGAGACGTGTAACCGCTTGGGCTGCTGCTTGTCTGTGGCATCGGGGGGGTGTAGCTGCTGGCTGTCTGTCTGTGCCGCCTCGTCCGTCTGCTGCGGGGAGCACCGCCGCTGTCAGCCCCCCGTCCCCGGGGGGGGTCGGGCTTGGGGACTAACCCCTGCCCCAGGGACAGCCCGGACCCCGCAGACCCCAGGCTCAGGGCAGCACCTCGCAGGTCTCCCACCAGCAGCCGGTGCGGCACGGCAGCCCCGCCGTCGGGAGGGGTGCGGGGGGGTCCCAGCGCTCCCTGCACTGCCCGGCGAGCTGGGGGGCTGTGAGAGGGGGTCTCTGCCTGCAGGGTGTCGGGGAAAGCCCACCCTGGGGTGGCATCACCCGCCCCACGAGCAGTGCTGGGGGGCTCGAGCGCTGCAGGGGCGTGGGGAGCACGCCTTGGGGAGGGGGAGGCGGGGGGCTGGAGTGCCAGGGGCCCTGCGAAAGCCCACGGGGTGACCCGCTGCGGAGAGCCAGCCAGCGTTGGGTGGCCTGGCAATGGCCTGTGGTCCCCCAGCGGCACGGTGCCGGGGGCCGCGACAGCGACCTGGGGGTGTGGGGGGGGGTGGGGGGCAGCAGACCCCCTGGGCAGGGCAGGGAAGCGCCCTGCTCAGTGCTTTCTCCATAATTGAGGCTGGCTGGTGGATCACAAGTGATCAGAAATGGTGGGGAGGCTGCGAGGGAGGAAGCCAGTGGCGGGGGGGACCCTCAGGTCTGACCTCAGACCCTCGCCCGCGCCCCCTTACCGGTACCGTCTGCGTCCCTGCTATGGACTGTGTGCTGGCGTCGGTGCCCGGCGGCTCGGCGTGGCTCTGTGCTGGTGTGTAGAGGCTCATGGCGTGCTCCGGTACTGTGCTTTGCCCCGAGTAGTCCGGCGCGGGGTGGGGGGGCGGCGGCGCGAACTCTGCGGGGATCCCGTTCTGGGGGGGCGGGGGGTACTGGGCCGGGGGATAGGGCTGAGCCATCGCGTCCGGCGGGGCCGTCGCGTCCTGGTTACCCTGCCGAGACAGCGGCACCGGCCCCTTACCCCCCCACTGCCGCCCACCCCAGAGGGGTCCCACTCCCCACAGCCAGACCCAGCCCCCCAGTCCCCCCACTTCTGGTGTCCCCCCAAAGCTGCCTCAGGGCCGCAGCATCGTCTGCAGCTGAGCCCCCAGCCCCTCCCGGCTCCAGGGGACTCCCTGCCCGCTGCGCTGGGACCCGGAGCCCCCCCTGCAGGGCTCAGCTCGGGGCCCCGCATGTCGCCCGCTCCTCAGGGAGGGAGAGCATGGCAGCCCAGTGCGGGGCAAGGCACAGCCGGGCTGGCAGCATCGCTGCGGGGGGCTGCGCAGCGTCAGCCAGCAGCAAACCCCACGTCCCGGTGACAGTGGTGACAGCAAAGGGGAGCGGGGCTGGGGCAGCAGAGAGAGGCAGCCAGGGAAAGGAGCGGTGCTGATGCCCCTTTGGGATCAATTAACTGCTAAATACTTGATTAGGCCATTTGCTCTAATGCAGCCCACCTGGCTGCCCCGTCAAATGGGGTGAGCTGCACCTGAGCCGTGGGCTGGGGGCTAAGTGGGACGGGGGGTGCGGCGTGGGGCTGTGGCATGTGCCTCCTACACACCCACCTACCCACCCACCCACCCGCCGTCCCCGCCGTCCGTCCGTGCTCACAGCCCCCGGGCTCTGCCCCGCACCCGCCTGCGCTGCCCTCGAGCCGCGAGGCTGCGAGCGCCTGGGCCGGTGCCCGGGGCAGGGCTGGGGGCCCTCGGGTGCTCCACAGCCCGCCGCGGCAGCCCCCTGCCCCGAAACGCAGCCGTGGCGCAGCCCACCGAGACGAGCCCCCCAGTCGTGTGTGCGGCCGATTCACGGGGTGGGGGGGGGGCGGGGGGGTGGGCTGTGCCGTGCCCCGGCTGGCAGGGCTGTCGCGCCTGCGAGGGGGCACCGGAGCCCACGCCGGGCCCACGGGCGAACCGAACCCAGCGTAGACGATCCCACCACCGACCCGCAAGCCACCGGCCAGCCCGCACCTCTCCGTGCTGACTCAGCACCCGGGCCCATGCCAGCCCGGTGCCGCAGGACGGGGAGCCGCGAACCCCGCTGCGCAGCCGGGAGGGCTTCCACCCTGCGCCCAGCCTGGCCCCCACACCTGAGCCCGCACCAACCGGGCACTGCGGGCACGCTCCCACCGCCTGGCCCTCTCCACCCGCATCCCTGGTGCCCAGGGCCCGATCCTCCCCACCGCATCCCTGGTGACCACTGCCCAGCCCTCCCTGCCCCATCCCCAGTGCCCAGCACCCGGCCATCCCTGCCCGCATCCCGGTGCCCAGCACCCAGCCATCCCTGCCGCATCCCCGGCGCCCGGCCATCTCTGCCCGCATCCCGGAGCCCAGCGGTCCCTCCCGGTGTGCCCGGCGCCAGCAGCCGGAGCAGCTCTGCGCTGGACACTTGTCCTTGCTGTCACCACTGGCAGATTGGGGCCGGGCGCTGCTGCCCGGGCAGGGGGATGCAGCCGGGTGCCGGGGCAGGGACTGTGCCCGCCTGCCCAGGCCTCGGGCCCCTCTGGCTCCCCGCCAGCCACGTTCGTATCTGTTATTAATTGGGGCTGT
This sequence comes from Opisthocomus hoazin, assembly GCF_030867145.1. Lineage (NCBI taxonomy): Eukaryota > Metazoa > Chordata > Aves > Opisthocomiformes > Opisthocomidae > Opisthocomus > Opisthocomus hoazin. Next base: position 8,630,638 of record NC_134434.1, on the reverse strand, counting down.
CGCAGTGCTTGTCAGCCCGAGTATGATCTCGTTCAGGGACCATTAGGCTCCCCTGCTCTGCTGCGCGCTGCCACTGGTGCTGCTGGTGCTGCAGAGGCGCAGATCTACGGCTCCCAGTGCCCCCCTCCCCGGCCCGGGGGTGGGGGCTGCTTGGCTTGGGGCTGGGGGCTGGGGGGAGCACACGCACGGCTGCAGCTCGGCTCCGTGCCCCTGCCTCTGGGCTGCCTGCCATTACCGGGAGGGTCACCGGGCCCTGGCCCCACGGCAGCCCCTTCCCCAGGTCCCTCCCTGCGCTGAGTGCCGGGGGGCTCGGGGACGCCTCTGCGGGGAGCCCCTGGCATGGTGCTGGCCTGTGGGTGCCGGGGACGGGGGCTCTGACGGGCGTCCTGGGGGCACGGGGGATGCTCCCGCATGGTGCTTTGCAGGGCAACTTTCCGCACTTGCATTAAAAGAAATTCTCATTATTAGTGGCCCGCAGCCCTCATTTAGTAAACGAGATAGACGAGATGAGCGCGGTGCCCGCGTGCAGAGCACAGCCGGTGGTATTTAACATGGCATGGGGGGCAGAAGCAGCACCCCACCACCCGTGCTGCCCGCCTGCCTGGGCAGGACGCCGGCAGGGCCGTGGCACAGCCCGGTGCCGAAACCCCACAGCTCTGTGCCGAAACCCCATGGCCCCAGGGATGGCAGCGGAGGGGCTGGGACGGGGAGCCGAGCCCTTTGCCGTCCAGCAGAGAAGTGGCTCTGGGAAGCGTGGCACAGCCGCAGCGTCCCGCAGGCTGGCGGGCGGCCGGCCGTGTCCTGGCTCCTTGGCACCGCGCTGGGGAGCCAGGGGCCAGGGGAGACCCCCAAGAGCGGCTCCGTCCAGCCGGCTGCGGGGTGCCGCTCCCCGAGCCCAGCCCTGCAGGGCAGAGCCGGCGGGACCCCCTTGCGTGGGGTCCCCCGCGTGGGGTCCCCTGCGTGGTGTCCCCTGTGCGGTGTCCCCTGCCCACGGCTCAGCCCCACGCCACCAGCCCTGCGCAGCAACTGCCGCAGCAGGCAGGGGGTGGGTATCATCTTTAGCTGATTAAATGTCCCTCATTAACGAGTTTCTTTAATTAATGAAGTTTTTTTGTTTGCTCCACTTGCTTTCTCCCCACCGCACTCTGCCTCCTCAGCACAATCCAGGCCATTTCCTTTCAAGTCATTTAGCGCGTGGGGCCGGTTCCTGCCGACACCGCACTTTGGTGATTGTGCCTGTCAGCTCGGGGCTGACGACGCCATTTTTAACATTTGCTCCTTTTTAAGAAAATAACGCACCAGGAGCCCCCAAATGCAGAGGACACGTCTGAGCAATTAGCCAAGCGCAGTGCGCCGGCACTAATGAGCGGGCACCCTGCAGTGTGCCGCCACACCTCGCCCACGACGGGCGTCCTGCCGGCACGCTGCGAGGGTGCAGCGGGCGAGCTCCCCTCAGGTACCAACCGCTCCCAAGCACCCATCACCCACTGCCACCCACCTCCGGCCACGGCCGGGCAGCGCGGTGGTCCCATGGTGGTCCCGCAGACGGGCCAGTGAGGCGTGCCCACGCTCAGCCCAGCCTCTGCCTGCACACACGGTCAAGATTCACAACCACGCAGCCTGTCCGGGGCTGCTCCCCTCCCCTGCCATCCCCGAGTTTTCTCCAGCAGCCCCACGGCCGTCCCGCCGCCTTGGCCCCTTCCTGCTCGCGTCCCCGGTCCAGGTCAGCCCTGGTGCAGCCACAGAATCACAGAATGGTCGGAGTTGGAAGGGGCCTCTGGGGGTCACCCAGTCCAACCCCCAAGCCAGCTCTGTCTGCGGATGGCCCCTTCCCGCACGCTGCGCTCTGGCCATCACCGCCTGGTCATGGCATGCGTGAGCCCCGGTGCAGCTGGGGACGGGGCACAGTCCCACCGCTACGCACCTCCCCAGCGCCCGCGAGAAGGGAGCCCCGAGAGCAGCGCGCGCCGAGGGCCGGTGGCTCCCTCCACCGGGAAGCAGCCACCAGCTGAGGGGTGCAGCGAGGGGCCGGGGTCCTGACCCCACCACGGCACCCGAGGAGGCCACCAAGATGTTCCCCCAAGCTGCAAAGCCTCAGCGGGCATTGTGGGCAGGGCAGGCAGGGCAGGCAGGGAAGGCAGGGCAGGCAGGGCAGGCAGCGCAGGCAGCACAGGCAAGGAAGGCAGCACAGGCAGCGCAGGCAGGGCAGGCAGCGCAGGGAGCACAGGCAAGGAAGGCAGCACAGGCAGCGCAGGCAGGGCAGGCAGGGAAGGCAGGCAGGGAAGGCAGGGCAGGCAGCGCAGGCAGGGCAGGCAGGGCAGGGCAGGCAGGGCAGGCAGCAAACGCGTTACCCTGACCCAGACTGGCTGCTGCTCGCTCGCTCACTGGCAGGGTGAGACAGCCCGAGGCAGAGCTGAGCCCGGAGCAGGGTGCTGAGCAACTCCCCGAGGGTGCCTGCGCCCGCCTGCGGCAGGGCAGCTGCTCGCTGCTGCAGCAGGTCTGCAGCGCGTGGCTGCGGCGGGACCCGCTGGTGGGACGCAGAGCTGGGCTCGGGCCGGGGCAGTGCCCGGGGACGCCGATGGGCACAGCCTGGGAGCTGGGCGCTGCCGCAGTGCCATGCTGTGCCGGGCGGCAGGGGTGGGCTCGGCAGATGCAGGATGCAGGAGGGTCCTTGCGTGCCCACCCGTGCCCGCCAGGCGCTACGCAGCCGGGCCATCAGCGTGGGCTGCCACGAGGCCGTGCCCGGCGTGGCTCATCGGCGTGACAGCCCCGACGTCCCCGCTTCGATCCAGCCGCTCGCTCATGCTCATGACTGTCAACACGCGGCAGAGGCCGTGGAGGGGAAGAAAATGACTCCCTGAAAAGGGACTGACTGATCCCCGTCATTTCTCACGGAATCACTGACCTGTGAATATTTCATTACCCAAAATGCCGCGCCGTCCATACCAAGCAGCGCGCCCGGCCCCGCGCAGGCACCAGCCCCGGGCGGCAGTGGGGGAGCGGGCTCGGGGTGCTGGGGGGGGGACACCGGGGATGGCGGCCGCTCGCTTCTCCTCTGCTCCCCGGAGCGGGGGCCAGCGCGGCCCCACGGAGAGCTGGGGGGACAGCGGGGGAGTCCCCCCCTGGGAAGGAGCCGTGAGAGGAGGCGAGGAGCTGCGGGGCCGGAGGCAGCAGCCGCGGCGCTTCAGGTCTTCATGGGGGGGGAGGCAGGGGAGGGGGGGGAGCCTGCTAAGGGGGTCTGCCAGGGGTCTCGGGCGAGGGGGTCTGCACTGAGCAGGTGCTGGGGAGGGCAGGCGGGACCCGCGGGGCCAAGCTGCGGTGCGGGAGGAGGAGGAGCAGGGGGAAGGCAGGGCAGCCCGCTGCCACAGGAAAAAGACCCTTTTTCCAGGCTGCCACACGCTGCCCTGGCACCGTCGGCCCCCCCAGACCCCGCAGGAGGGCAGGGGGCTGCTGGGGCCCGGACCGGGACCCCCAAGGGATGGAGGCGGCGGGGCCAGCAGCTGGGTGACACCAGGGCAGGGGGACCCACTGCCAGCCGGAGCGCAGCCCCACCACGCGTGGCCCTGTCCGTCCCGCGCGGGGCAGGTGGGCAGCAGGGTCCGGCCCCGCTCCCGGCCCCGCCAGCCGGAAACTTCGGTGCTGAGGCGGCATGAAATATTCATGAAGTAAATGGTGCAATTTCATCTGCATTCAGCCAACTTCATGTATATTTCAGAGTATTATGAAATGATAATGTTGTGTAACCGAGGCAAGACAGGGGTGCTGGGGGGGCTCCCGGCTGCCCCCCGCGTGCGCGCGGCCAGCATCTCCCCGGCTCGCAGGTACCTGTGCTGCTGCGCCGCGGAGCGACGGCTGCATCACCGCCAGAGACGCGCCAGGATCAGGCCCGCAGCGAGCAGGAGGACGGCAGCTCTGGGACGCGCGGCACTCTCCTCCCTCCTGAGCAGAGCACGACAGCTCCGGCGGTGCTGGTGCTCACCCAACAGCAGCTCCCGGCATCTCCGGCGGTGCCGGTGCTCACCCGCAGCAGCTCCCGGCGGATGCTTCTGGAGGGCAGCAGCCAGGCCAGCGCCCCGGCACAGCTCTTCCCACAGGCACACCGACACAACGCAGACCCAGCGTACGCAGTGTTGGCCGGCATTCCCAGCAGCACCTGGTCCCCATCGGCCACCGAAGGGTTTGGGACAGGCGGGCACGAGGCACAGCCTTGGCTGCAAAGCCCGCAGATGGGGACGGGCTGGAGACGACCGGAGTCCTCAGCAGCGTCCACCTGAGCTACCTGCTCCTCCTGAGCCCTGCGGACACCGGAGCATCTGACACGGGCGCCCACGCACGGCACGGCTCTGCGCGCCGGGATGACCCTGCCATGCCAGCGGCTGGCCCGTCTGCTGCTGCCAGCGGCGCTGGGGCCAGCCATGATCTCCCCACTGCTGGCAGGGGCTGGGGGCTCTGGAGAGGAGCTGCTGCTCTGTGGGGTGCGTCCCTGGTGCACCCTAAGAGGCACGGAGCTACCGGCAGCCGAGTCCAGCCTGGCTGGATCCGGACAGCTCAAGACGCAGCGAGCGAGCAGGAGGAACGGCCACGTCCACTGGCCTTACGCCTTCCCACGAGCACCACGCCAGCTCCAGCCGCCATCCCCGCACCCTGCCCCACAGCTCGCGGGCTCCCGAGCAGCCCAGCCAGCGCTGCCCGGACCCTGGCCCCGCTCCTGCAAAGCCCACCCACAGCCCCATCACCGTCACGCCGCTGCCGCACCAGGGCTCTGGCACAGCCGCACGTGGTGCTTGCGCGCACGCAGCCTCGAGAGCGCGCGCGTGCTCGCGCCGGCCAGCGCGGGCGCTGGGGGAACCACAGACCCGCATGCGCACCCGGACAAGCTCTCTCCCACAGCCCTCTCTAATAGGCAGTCAGGAGCATAATTTTTCCTCTAATTACATATTCAGCACTTCTGAGAAAATGAGATTTTGGTAATTCAATTGGACTGAGAAGCAGGGCTATAATAAAATGAAATTTGTAACAATCGTGCAGTTAGATTAGTTAAATGGAGAGGAAGGAGCTGTGGAAAATTGACCCCTCGATCTCCTAAAGACTAATCAGACATTTGAACCGAGCTGTGCTAACAAAGTCCCCGGGGTGTTGCGGTGGCAGAGCGAGGGGGAAACCGGAGACACCACAAGGGAAGAGCTGGAAAACAGCCGGGATCACGCGATGCCGCGGAGGGACAGGGTGGGATGGGTTTGGTGGCGAGGGTGCCGGGGCATGATGCCAGTGCTATGCCTGCTGCGGCACCGGCCATCGCCAGGACCTGGCGGCCAAGGCCCAACGCCGGGACGGCGTTGGGCCTTGGCCGCCAGGTCCTGGCGATGGCCGGTGCCGCGGAGGCCACTGCCCCCACCAGCTCCCGGCCACGTGCCGCATCCTTGCCAGGCAGCGGGTGCCGAGGATGCATAGGGGATGGCGGGTGGTCCCTCGCTGCCAGCGGGGACCGCAGGGACGTGGGCAGCCGTGCCCTGCCGTGGGACCAGCCATGAGTGGGGACAGACACCGGGACAGGGACAAGCACGGCACGGCACACCGCACCGGGCAGGCACGTGGGTGGGGAGAGGGGCATCCGGCGAGCTGGAGGGGTTCTGCAGCAGGTACAAAGTAATTAGCCTCAATATTTATCTTGTTGTTCATCTTCTTTTTATTTTTTTTGTTGTGGAAGAAAAGGAGAAAAAGACGAGTTTCTCATTTGCAAGTTAATTAGTCTAATTAGCTCTAATTAAGAGCTCCCCACACAATGCAGATCACAAATAAGCTGCCACTGTCGCCTGCTCCCGCTCCTCTCTCCCCGTTTTTGATTTTCTACAGGAGCCGTTGGACGGCTGCGGAAGGCGCCGTGGCAGGGAGATGCCGAGCGGGCGCAGCTGGGGCGGGGGGCCGGGGGTTCCCCCCAGGCTGGGGGCTGCTCCCCTCCGCAGCCAGTGCCAGGGCTGCTCTGGGTGCACTCAGGGACGGCCCCGCTGCCCCCGTCCTGCGGGACCCCGTCCCGGAGCTCAGCTCGCCCCGGGCTCTGCGACCCTCTGCACCGAGGCAGGACCCCCATGTCCCTCCCCTGCTTCCCTGCCCCCATGTCCCCAGTGTCCCCACTGCCAGGGCCCGCTGGCCACACACCCGGTCCCCGCGTACCCACCGGGCAGCCGGAGCGGGGATGCAGCCAGCACGGCCCCGGCTCGCAGCCCAGACCCCAGGGCTTGAGCTCCAGCCCTGCCAGCGCAGCGCGTCCCCAGCCACGTCCCCGGCCATGTCCCTGGCCAGCCTGGGTGAAGGGACGGGGACGGGAATCTGCCGGTAAACACCAAGCCTGGAAGCCGCTGAAGGGGTGCCGACAGCTGGGGGTCCACGTGCTGCTGGGGCTCCCCAGCCCCGCAGAGAGCTGCAGGAGGCCGCGGGGACGCAGGGGAGCGGCGCGGTCCCTGGCACGGGGCAGGACGGGGCGCATGGGCAGCTGGTCACCGCGCTCTGCCCTCCAGCTTTGGCGACGTGCCGCCTCGGCACTGCCGGTGCCCACCGCTCTGTGGCTCGGCTGGAGGGGACACAAGGGCAGCGGGGGGCAGCGGGTGAGGGCTGGGGCAGGCAGCGTGCCCCGAGCCCTGCCCGAGCCCTGCGCCGCCAGGGAGGAGCTGCACGGGCGCTGGGAGCCATGCAATCATGTCAGCTTACGCATCATTTTATAGTCGGGCACTGCGAGCGCTGAGGGAGACGGGGGGAAAATCATGAGGAAGTGCTGCAAGCCTGGCGCAGGGGAGCGGGAGCAGCCAGGGCCGCCTCCCCCCACCGCAGGGCCACCGCCGGCTGCCAGCCAGCACCCCGGCATCCCGCAGCGAGCCCCACCGCCGGCACAGCATGGCCCCGCTGCTGCGCTCCGGCCACTGCGCTTGGGTGCCAGTCACAGGGACCGGCTGGGCACCGGCCACCGAACCAGGGTGCCGGCCACAGGGACCTGCTGGGAACAAGCCACTGCATCGGGGTGTCAGCCACAGGGACCTGCCGGCCACCGGCCACCGCACTTGGGTGCCGGCCACAGGGACCTGCCGGACACCGGCCACCGTGCCGGGGTGCCGGCCACAGGGACCCGCCGGGCACACGGCCGCTCTGGCTCTGCAGACACCTTCCAGCCCCAGCACCCATTTCACGCCGGTCGGAGCCCTCCCGGGAGTGGGGTGCGGCAGCCCCCTGGCTCTTTGACGGAGGGGGAATGGCTGAGATCCCCGAGGGTGGGTGTGGGACCCGGCTCCGCAGGCACTGACCCCGATGGGTCCCCAAAGTGACCAGCCCTCCCTGCCAGCACCGGCGTGTCCTGCACGTCGAAACCCTGGCAGCGCCAGCGCGGAGGCAGGGGCTGCCCAAGTGCTGCTCCCCACAACCTGCCTCCTCCGCCTGGGTCCCTCCCAGCGCCCGTCTCGTGCAGTGTAATGGGCTCCTGCTGCCAGGGACCGCGTCTCAGCAGCGCTGCTCACGCGGGGCTGGAGCGAATCCTGCTGATGCTGGGCAAACCCCGTCTGGGAGACCGGTGCAGCGCAGCCGGGATGTGACGGCTGCAGGGAGGGGGCCCTGCCCTGGGGGACACTGGAGCTGGGCACCGCCAGAGCCGGCTGCACGCTCGGGAAGGTGCCGGGGGGGCAAAGCGAGAACCCGGGTGGGGGGACAGTGGCTGGGGACAGCGGGGCTTGTGGGGGATTTGGGACCCGCAGCTGACCCCGCCGCAGGCAATGCCAGCAGCCCCGGGGGATGCCACCACAAACCCTGTCACCTGCTGGGACGTGGCCTCCCCTACCTGCCCGGCTGGACCCTGCAGCCCACCGAGCTGGCATTGGGGGGAGGGGTGGGCTGCTCGCCGAGCCACCAGCCGGGCTGCAGTGCCAGCGGTGCCACCACTGCCACGGCCCCCGCCCCGGGGAGCGCGGGAGGACAGCCGAGCGCCGAGGAAGGCGGCGCAGGCTGACACCCTGCTCGTGCTGCCGGCGCCACGGCCACGCGTGCCTGTGGGCAGCGGAGCTGCGAAGCCAGCCTGGCGCGCCGAGCCTGCTCGACGGCAGCAGCGTTTCACTGAGCCAGAGTCACGGCACGGCCGGGACCGCGGAGCCCCCCGGTCACACGCTGCCGGCTCGCACCGGAGCCCGCCGTGGCACCGCGGGGCTCACCAGCCGGCAGCCGTTGCTGCAGGGAGCAGCCTCAGCGCGCTGAGGCCCTGGCACAAGCGGGGATCTGCAGGCACTGCCTCGAACCCTGCCCAGCACACGGGTGCCCGCGTGTGCCCTGCAGCCGGGTGCTGGTGCCCGCGCTCGCTCTGCACCCCCGGCTCTCGCTGGGAGCTGCCGTCGCCCGCAGCGCTCCCCGCTCAGCCCGGCTCCTGCCCTCGCCCCGCCGCTGCCCGGCGGCTGCGGCCGCAGCAGGAACACCGACGCCGCGGCTCTCCTCGGGCTGGGAGCCTGCCCTGCCCCACCGCCCCAGCCCCCTCCCTCGGCTCCCTCCTGTGCCAGGGCACCTTTCCCAGCCGGGAAACTCCCCAATGCCGGCGCTTTCCCAAGCCTCCCCGCACCCTGCCAGCAGCCAGCCCCACGCCTGCCCGCTGTGCCCGCGTGCTGATACCAGCTGCGCCGGGGTCTAATGCCCTCTCTGGAGGGGCTGCTGTGCCCCTCGGTGTCCCCGCCACTCGCCGGCTCCACCACGGAAGCCGGTCACCTCGCAGACCCCAGCCCTGGGAACGGGGCAGCATCCCTCCCGCTGCCCGCGGCGCTGACGCCGGGGTTGGTGCCGGCAGGGCCTCGCTGCCCAGGTCACTCTGGCGCACGGACGCAATGCCCCCGCGCGTGGGTCCCGTCCAGGGCCGGCAGCAGGACTCGGGCAGAGCCGTGGCAGCGTTCGCCCCGTGAGGAGAGCGGCCGGGAGCCACGTCACCGCCGTGACTCTGCAGATCCCCGGCGCAGCGAGGCGCCCGGCGTGCCCAGCGCCGGCACCCAGGTCCCTGCACCCCACCGGCCCCGGCCGCACACCCTGGGGTTGTCCCGGCCCCGGGGCAGCGCAGGAAGATCTGGGTTCAAACGCCCTTTCCCGTCTCACGCTGGGCCCTGAGCACGGGCAGCTGCGGGATGGGGCAGACGGGGGCCGGGGGCAGCGGGAGCCGGCGTGGGCAGCCCGCGCTCCTCATTAGCCTTTCTTCTTCGTTAAACCGAACCCCTCCACCGACTGCCTGTAAGGCTTCAAAGAATGACAGATACTAAATCTAATTTCATCTACTCCTTCACCCATCACTATAGCACTAAAATAGGAATACACCTATAAAAAGAGCATCGCCAGGCAGCGTAGGCCTAAATTACAGCTATTGTGGGAAAACCAGCTTTGCAAAGCTAAAATTAATATCAGTGTTTTCAATATATTAAAAAAAAGGAAAGCCTGTCTTTGGCGGCTCTCAAGCCTGTCCTCCGCTGTGCGAGCAACGCGGCCGCTGCAGTGCGGGCGCTCGGCCGGAGCCGGGAGCCGCCACGCCGGGTCTCGCACCCGCGCAACGCGCAAGCAGGGGCAGAAACCAGGTTCGAAAGGAGCCCGCTGCTGCGACACGCCACAGCGCTGCTCGGGACCAGCTCGCTCCCCGAAAACACAACGCGCTAAACCCGGCAGCAGCCCTTTCGCAAAGGAATTTTCCAAGCCGCCTTTTGCAGACGCTGCTTCCCAGCGGGCTGGGTGCCGCTCCGAGGAGGCTCCTGCGCCGCGGGCTGGGCAGCGCGGTGCCACCGTGGGGACGCCCCGGCGAGCGGCGTCGGGTCCCAGCCCACCTGCACACCAACCTGCGCGCGCATCACCACCTGCGCTGGGGTCTGCGCCGCGCTCCCGCGCCGACGCTGAGCCTCAGAGCCCGGGTCTGTTCCAGGCCAGCAGCGCACCTTGTCCTGGAGCAATTAGCTGCTCTCTTATAATTACGGTGGAGACACTGTTTCAGCAGGTACCGAATCCTCTTAACGAAATGCAGCCACCAAAGTCTCTCTGCGCTGAGGTCCTCCCTGAGCAAGACCCCGACGCCACCACCAAGCCCACCGAAGGACGCGGTTCTCCCGCCGGCCCCGCCAGCGCCGGCCGCTCTGCCGCAGGTGTGCACCCACCCTCCTGCTGCCCCCGCAGCCCCCTCCCCTCCCGGACCCCCACGCCGGAGAGCGGCAAGGCCGGGGGGCGATTCCTGCACGCAGCCGCGCAGCTGTGGGGGGGACAGAGCTGGGGAAGCTGCTGGGCCCGCAGCCACGTGGACGAGCCACTCGCCCCGCCGGAGCCCGCGGGCAGCCGGGCTCTCCCTGGCGCCGGGTTTATCGCAGTTTCGCAGACGACTTCATTTCTTGCTCACTGCTTCACAGCCGGCACTGCTGAAAATCCTGGGGAGCGACGAGACGTGAGCAGCCTCCGTGGAACCAGCACAGCGATCGCCAGTGCGCTCCCCACGGGGAGAGCACGTGCCCGACGGGGATCAGGCCAGCGGCCACGCGCCGGCTCCATGGCACCCCAGCTCTTGGTCCCCCCAGCCCGGCAGGAGCCCCCGCAGCCGCGGGGCTCAGGCACTGTCCGTGCGCATGTGCTCACCCCAGGTCCAACACAGGGACATCGGCCTCCCTGCGTACACACACGCCCCGGACAGGGAACCGCAACCCTGGGGGTCTAAACCGAGCCCCCCAGTCCCCGCGTCGCAACGCCTTCGGGGAGAGCCGGTTACACCCCTCCAGGCCTCTCTGGCATCGAGGGGACGGGCGGTGGAGCCAGCCGGCCAGAGCCGAGCTCCGGGACGGGCGCAGGCAGCATCGCTCCCCGCGCGCTCCTCCAGCGCAGGCGTGACAAAGCAGCGCAGGTCCAGATCCCAGCGCGAATTCAGGGTCAAACCGCGACGCACCAGGCAGGCGCATTGCTCAGCCGGGCAGGTCGAGGCGCCCGGGCCCCCTCCCCACGTGACGGCTGCCGGCAACGTCCCTCTGCCGATGCCTCGCCACGACACACACCAGGAACACCCCGTCCCCAAGTGCTGGGCGCGGAACCTCAGCAAGGGACAAGGCCTGGGAAGAGGACGGAGGTTTTGGCCTCCACTGCACTCATTAGCTGGGTGAAAATCCAACTCCAAATCTCCTGATAAAACCCTCCTTGCTGGCTCGCGAGCGCAGAGCTGCTGCCAAGGAGCCCGAGGCCTCTGGGAAAGCGGGGAGAAGAGACGCTAAACACGACGGTCAAATTAAAACAAACGGGACGCTGGGGGAACCCGGAGCTGCGGGGAAAGGCTGCTCCTTCCCAGGCACCCCAAACCCCCTGTGCACAGCCCGGCTGGGTGCCGGCAGCCCATGCCTGCCCGCTGCGCTGCCGGCCCCGCTGCCCCGGCCAGCAGCACGGCCGCTCCGTGCCGGGGTGCTCTGCGGGGCGAGCAGCAGGGCCCCGCGGTGGCGGGGTGACAGGGGGATGCCGGGGTACAGGGGGATCCCGGAGGGATGAGGGGATCCCGGCTGGAGAGGGAAATCTCCCATCCTGCCGCCCACGCCAAGAGCGGCTCTGGGCCCCGCGCTGGCTGCCGGCTCAGGGCGTCCGTGTGCTCCCTTCAGAGGGACTGCAAACCTCCCCGGGGACGGGCAGGGCGCAGGGACGGGCTCTGCTCGGCGTCAGACGTGCCTGGGCAGCCCAGCAGCGGCCGCGGGGACCCCGGCGCAGCCCGGGGAAGCCGAGACTGAGATCCAGTGCAGCCCCAGCTCCCCCCAGCCTCTGCCTGCAGGAGGGTGCAATAAATCACGCACCCGTCTCGGCCGGCCTCTGCAGCAGCCCTCGCGTGAGCCCCGGCCCCGCGCGCATCGCGGCCGCCGCCGCAGTTGTGTAACCGGCAGCAGCACCGGCTGCACCAGCCCCATCTCCGGCGTGCCGGACCGAGCCACCCTGCGCCTCGCCGTCCCCGCCGCTGGCGCAGCCACGCTCCGGCCGCAAGCCCGCTCGGACCCCCCGAGGGACCGAGAGGCTCCCCAGCCCTTCCCCGCCGGGGTGGGAGGCTCTGCGCCCGCACCGGCTGTCCTCGGCTGCCGGGTGAGCTGCGCAGGCCACGCCGAGCGCGGTGAGGATGCTATGAATTTTTAAACTCCTGAAAGCACAAATGGAGCAGTTCGGCTGGCTGGGAGACGGGATTTCCGATGCAGCAAAGAGGCTTTTGAAGAAAACGCCGCCTCTCCGGAGCTGCGCTTCCCCCGGGATGATGAGCCCGGAAACACGGCGAGCGGGGTCCGGCGTGGGACCCGAGGGCAGCCCCGCGCGGCAGCACGCCCTGGCCAGAAGTTCAGGAGCAAACCGCCGGCCTTGGCACCCTCCAGCCGGGCTGCCCAGTCCTGGGGCTCACCCGGACCCGCTGCCGCTGCGGGTCCCTCTGCAGCACCTTCCCACTGACAGCGAGACAAACCCACGCACGCTCGGCCCCACGGCCCGGCTGCAGACACGCATCACGCGACGGCACACGCACAAACACATGTACACGCACACGCGTGTGCATGCACTAGCTCATCACCTTCCCTTCTCCGCGGAGGCTGCTCGGGCCACGCAGGAGTCTCACGCCTTTATCCGAGCATCCATCATCCTCCCTCGCCTCCGCCGACCGGCAGCAGCGCCGAGGCAGGGAAAGCGCTGGACCTGCGCCGGCGGCTCTGCCTGCCGCACTGCCCGCGCCTCAGCCCGCTCGCCAGCCCCGGCCGCGCTCCCAGCCGCCGCGGCAGAGAAACCAGAGGAACCCCAGGGGAACCGCAGCCGAGGACCACGAGCCACCACTGCAACACGAGTCCCCGGCGCCGCGGGGCTGGCGCTGGAGAGAGCCCGCAGGCGGGGAGCGAGCGGTTAAGCTCTGACCCTCTGAGAGAGGGAACCGGCCAGAGACACGTGTGAACCGGAAAGCAAAAAAATCCCCCGGAGAGGGTGACTTACCTGTTGGAGGTAGAGGAAGGCTGGAGGACAGGGGAGAGAGTGAGGAAGCATGCCTGAGTTGGAGACAAGGAGGCAGCCCGAGTTAGCCATGGAGCACAGCATGTGTCGACAGGTAGCCGTGAAGCTGCTCGCGGGTCCGTCCTCTTCCGCACACCGCGATCCTCGTCTTCCCGGCTCGCCCCTCGGGCTCTCCCCTCCTCGGCCGTCCCTCCCGACCCCTCGGCGCGAGTTAGGAGGGATGCATCTGCGGCAGGCCGGCTGCGCCGCGCGCCGGGAGCAGCGCTCGCCTGTTCACTTCGGTGCCATTAGCCACTGGCACTGAGCGCACGGTCTGCAAAGGGTGTGCGTGAGCCAGAGCGGGAGCGGGAGAGAGAAAGGAAGGGGAGGAGGAAGGGAGAGAGGGCGAGGGAGCGAAATAAAAGGGGTGGGAGTTGGAGGAGGAGGGGGAGTCCCCTGTGCATTCAGACATCAAACAGAGCTCTGTATAAAATGAAGAGAATCCGTAATGACATGAGAACAGCTGATCCCGCACTTAACCCCTCCGCCGCCGCTCGCAGATGGCTTCCCCGCCGCCCGGGCAGCCCCGTCGCAGCCCCCGGCCGCGCGCTGCCGCGCCAGGGAAGCAGCCAGGCAGGATGGGGCGCAGCGGGCAGGACCCTCTCCCTTCCCGGCACCAGCTCCCAAGGGAAGAGGGGTCTTACCGGGAGCTGCGGTGATGCAACACGGGCACCCCGGGAAGCCGCGCCGAGCAGCCGGCACTTGCAGCCGCGCAGCCCCCCGCAATGGCAGCGCCTCGCCGCCACGCCGCGGGACTCCCCCCTGCACACACAGCCGGACACGTGCACACGCGCCACGCTCTCCCCGGGAGACACGCATGCAGCCGGCGACGGGCAGGGAGCCATGCAGCAGACCCGGCCCCGCCTCCCCGGAGCGGCACGGACCCGCTCACGCCCGCAGCCCCGCAGCACCACGGCCCCGCGGCCACGCGCTGCGCCGACATGGGCTCGCACCACGGCGAGCAGCACCGGCTGCCCGCGGGCCTTCTCTGCGAGAGGAGCCGCGGCTGCAGCCTGGGTGCTGCCCGCAGTCCCCGACCACGCCAAGCGCAAGGGCCGGCGAGCCCCCTGGCTGGTGAGGGGGGCTGTGGGGAGCCCGGCACCCTGAGGTGACATGGAGGGGTCCAGCGTGCCGGCACCGACTTCCCCGCACTCCCCGGAGCGATGGGGACCCCCGACCCCAAGCACCTCCCGCCAGCAGCGGGCACGGCATCGGCCCCGGCAGAGCTCCAGAGGCGTTTTGGCATTTCGGACCGGCCGGTGCCGCCAGCAGCCCTGACGCATCAGCACCGCGCACACCTCTGCCACAGCTGCCATGGCAATCGCCTGCGTGCCGGGGCCCGCCAGGCGTAGCCGGCATGGGCACGCACATGCGCTCGTTTGGGTCCCTGGTCCCACCTCGCGTGTCATCCTGCCTCGGCCCCGCGGCTGTGCCGGCACGCTCGGGTGCCGCAGAGCGCAGCGCTGGTGCGGGGGTCCCTGCCCCAGTGCCCCGCACCGCCAGCACTGCCCGGCGCCCGGCCTCAGAGCCACGGCCAGGGACGGCGTTGTGCTTGGGTATGTGGGAAGCGAAACCTGGGCTCGGTTCAGTTTCCATCTTGGCCAAATGTGATGCACAAAGGCAGGGCTGTGCCAGCAGCTGCTGCTGCTCCGGCTCCGCCGGAGCCTCCAGCACACGACCAGCCCTAGTTGGAGGCTGGGATTTTCCACAGTATCCCCAGACAGAGCGACACGCTGCAGTGTCCTGCTACGCTCGCAGCGGTTCCCGTTTCTGCTGCAGACACTCCACAGCAGCGGCGTGCGGCACGGCCGGCCCGCAGCCGCCGGCAAAGCGGGCGGAAGCAACCAGCTCCGGGAAGAGCCGTCCCGAGGCAGCAGTGGCCAGGGCCAAGGGGCTGCCAGCCCCCCTGGGGTCCTGCTGCTGCGGTGACCACACGCCAAAGGGGAGCCAAACTGGGGAGGGGACGCCAGGCTGGGGGGAGGGCTTCTCACCGCCACTGCCCCACGGTACTGAGAGCCGAAAGGAGTTTGGCAGCGACAACCGCTACCCACAGCATCCTCCGGCCGCCGCTCCCGCGTCCACCACAACCGCTCGCCCTCCAGCTCCCGGGGGACGATGAGGGATCCCGACGCAGCGGCCCGATCCCGACGCAGCGGTCCGCCCTGCAGACCTTGTGCTCAGCCCCCCTGCTCCCTGCTCGCCTCCCGCTCCCCTTCCCCAGGGCCTCCTGCTGCCCCGGTGCCACATGCTCCAGTGACCAGAACAGAACATGGGGCAGCTCTGCAAGAGCTGGGGGACAAGAACGTCCTCCCACAGCCCTCAGGGAGCTCTGGGAGAGGAGGGGGCCCTGCCAGGCACCCACGTGCTCCTAAGCACCGCACACACCCCGGCACGGGATGAGGGACGCACTGGGCAAGGTGACGGGCACCTCCGAAGCCAGTCCGGCTCCACCGCGGCTCCGGCACTGCTCTCGGGCAGAGGTGCAAGGGGAAGGGCATGGCCCGATGATCTGGGCTTGCGGTGCCCAACCAAGCAAACCACGTGAGCCGAGAGCCAGCTCCAGGATGAGGTAATCTGCCCGTCCTCCCCCGCGCCGGAGCCTGGCTCCCGGCAGGGTGACGCAAAGGCACTCCTGGCTGGTGGCAGCGCCCCGAGCCCTGGCACGGCCGCCAGCCAGCGGCCCGCGTCGCAGGAAGGTCTGGGCTGGCAGCGCAGGGCAAGGAGAGACACTGTTCTGCTGGAGCAACGCACTGGGCAGACACCTGGCCCTCCAACCCGGGCGGTGCAGACCCTCGGCACCACCGGCAGCGGCAGGAACTGGCTGTGTTTCCCCAGGATAAATGCCTTGGCGGTGGGGGAACCGGGCACGGCTCTGGGAGCTGAGAAGCGTCCAAGTCTGCTCTCTCCATCCCCAGCCATCACCGACACCTGCCCGGCCGCAGAGATGCCCCCATGGCAGCGGGGAGTCCCCCGTCGGCTGTCCTGACCCACTGGCTGGCTCTGGGGTGGAGGACATGTCCCCAGCCACCACCAGCTGATTCCCCTCACCCTGCTGCTCCCGGCTGTCGCGGCGGTGACGCCGTGCTGCAGCCCTGGCCGATGGCACCGGCGATGGCACCAGGGCTGTGCCGGGGCAGCCCCATGGCGCCCAGTCCCAAGGAGCCCCGGCCAGGGCTGCCCAGCCCCGCGGAGCCGCAGCCCCGGAGGAACCCTTCCGAAACTGAAGCATCCTGGTATGAAAGTTTATTTATCTGTTTAATTAAGATGTGTTCACCAGGCGCACAGACCCCGTTCCATCTGTCTCACTTACAGCCGCGTCCCAGTAAAATTAAACCTAATAAATATCAGACGAGGGAAAGCAAAGGGCACATGTAAGATATATGATCAAAGGCAGAAGTTGCACAGGGCTGCAGTTCTGAGCACATCTCTCTCTCTGCCCTTCGGGGCCGGGCTGGCGATGCGCTCCCGTGCACAGGATGGGGCTGGCTTTCCTTCAAATCAGCACTATTTTCATTTTTTATTTATTTTAAATGAACCCTTGAGGGCTCCTTGGTTTTGTTTTCTGGAAGAAGGAGAACACAGCGGCACCGGGACGGGAGCAGCCTCGGCCGCTGGTCCGGAGCCCAGCGAGGCGCCGGCGCTGGGGGGCAGAGCCTGCGCTGGGAGAGCTGACACGCGTGCGCCCGCGCTTGGGACCGCATCCGACAGCCACGAGGGCTCCGAGGGCTGCCTGGAGCCCCGGCCGGGCCCTGCCCCGGAGCCGCCCGGTGCTGCGCAGGCCGGTGGCGTGGCACGGCTGCGGCACGCTCCATGCATCCGGGCGCCCAGGGCCCCCCGCACGTGCTGCACCAAGCCCCCGAGCAGGCATCAGACCCGCTGCCCCCAAATGCCACGGCCAGCCCCCAGCCCACCCTCAGGGGACGCGACGGGACATCCCAGACCCCAGCGCCGCAGCCCCCACCGCGACGCTGTCCCACGCCCTCCCCGGCAGAGAGGGACGACGCGCTGGCCACGGGGCTGCCAGGGACGCACCACGGGGACGCAAGGCGCAACCATGGGCAGGCTGCGAGCGTCCGGCGTCTAACGGGAGCCCGGTGGCACCCCCAGCACGCTCCCGCAGTGCGAAGCCGGGGCGCAGACCCGGATGCTGCCGCGTGGCAGAGCTGCCAAGAGGGACCCCGGCCCCGGCCGAGCTGCAGCCGCTGCACCAAGCACCAGCGAGGCCGGGGGCTCCCAGCCCCCCGGGGCCAGCCCGCGAGCGCAGTGCCGGCAGCCCACAGCACCCAGGGAGCGGGGCACTCGTCTAGTCCTCTCCTCCCACCCGCTCCAGAATGCCCCCAAGCCACGGCATTCATTAATTAAAAGCTCGTTAGTAGTTAGTCATAGACATAAAGCGATTAGACGAAGGCGCTGACGGGTCTGAGCTGCTGCGAAGCGGGGGGAAGCTCCCTGCGCCCCGCTGGCTCAGCTGCGGAGAGCAACCCAGCGCCGGGCACCGGCCAGGACGCTGGCAGGGACCCACAGGGTGACCGGCAGGAGCACCATGTGCCGGCGGGCTCTGCCCCGCTGCAGAGAGGTCCCAGACCACCGCGCCGGCCACTTTCACACCATCGCTGTGCCACTGCTCCCTCTGCCCGAGCTCTCCCCGGGGCTGCCCCAGCCCCTCTGCGCAGCGGCAGCATCGGGATTTACCGGGACTGGACGGGGATGGGGACTCCCCTCCCAGAGCGTGACGGGGACCAAGGAGAAGCTGGGGACCGCGGGGGCTGTGCAGGCTCCCAGGCAGGGATCCCCGGAGGAAGGGACCTGCGGGCACAGAGCACCCAGCACTGGCCACAGTACAGACCAGAGCGCTTCCTCCTGCGGCCAGCACCGCCGCACCACAGCTCCCGGCCCGGTCGGCTCAGCCCACACCGTCCCAGCGCCACGTGCTGCCCCGAATCCCCGCACGCTCCCCCGTCTCCGGAGACAGCCGCACGGCCGCCGATAGATTCCTGGTTTCCTGCTCTGTCTGTAAAGGACCGCTGTGGTTTCAGCTAACCGCAGCGCAGTGGAAGCTGACACGGCTGTGACGGAGCAGCCCTGCCAGGGCGCAGGGACCCCCGGGAGCACGGGTGGGATGCCGGGGAGGATGTCCCGGCTCCCCGCGGACGCTTGGCTGAGCCTCCTCTGCACCCAGTTAAACTTGCTCTCCCTCTTCCCCCGGCTCCTTCCTCCTCCTCCGATAGCTCTCGGGGATCGCTGGAGCCCCCCCTGCTCTGAGCTCCCAAAGAAGCTGGAGATCGTACGAAAGCCCCGCTGCTGCTGACCCGGACCCTGCGTCTGCCCCCGGCTGCCACCTCCCTGCCAGCCAGAGCGGCCATGAGGTCCCAGGCCAGAGTGGTGACGTCCCCAGCACTCGGGTATGACCTCGCCAGGTGAGGAGGGGAGACCAGCACACGGCAGGTATCTGGGACAGCGGCTGTGGAGCTGGGAGGGGAGCAGCAACGCAGAGAAAGGACATGAAATTTTAATGGGATCTAAGGAAAAACACCGCCTCCCACCTCGCGGAAACCTTCCTCGCCCGCTGCAGGGTGGCCGGGTGCCTGGAGATGCTCTGATGTCCGGCCGGAGCTGGCAGTGCTGCACGGAGTGGGAGGGCGGTGGGGCCAGCGCCTGGGGACGTCCTGCTGCCCCTGGCACCGTCCCTCCTCTGCCCTGCAGCCAGCACAGGCAGGGTCGTGAGTCCCGGGGACGTCCTGCTGCCCCTGGCACCGTCCCTCCTCTGCCCTGCAGCCAGCACAGGCAGGGTCGCGGGACCCTCAGTGTCCCCCACGCCACGCAGCCCGGGCTGCAGCCGTCCCGCGAGGTGTGGGGCAGGGCAGCCAGTGTCCCCCCGCCACCCGGCACGAGCCAGCGGTGCACAGGCACCTCCTGCCCAAGCTGGGCTCACTGCAGGACACACGCCTGGGGACATGGGCACGGCAGCCAGGACTTGTCCCCGCAGCGGGGAGAGAGCCTGGCTGCTTGCCCCCAGGCAGCACCACCCTTCCTAGAGCCCTCTCACCTGACAAAATATTTACATGAAATGGCAATTAGGCTCCCTAGATTTAATGAGAATTAACGTGCAGGCGGCACAACTGTGGCAGAACAGACGCTGCGGAGCACCTCGAGCTCACGGGCCGGGTGGGCAGCGCCGGTAAAATGGCTGCACTGCGCTCGGCCGGGTGCTCCGCACCAGTGCTGCCTGGGCCAGAGCCACAGCCACGCAGGGCCTGGCGCGGGACGCAGGGTGACGCAGGAGTGATGGCGGGTGATGTGAGGAACAAGCAACTGCAGACCCGCGGACCTGACACGCCGCATTCCCAGGGCCCCCCTCCCCGAGATCAGACCCGCTGCCCGGCGAGGGGTTCCCCAGCAAACACCCCCCCGCGCTGGCGCAGCGCGGCACGCCGGGCTCGCAGCTGCGGCGGGGGGCTTCGGCAGCAGCCGTGGGGAGCCAGGGCAAGGGGCGGGATGGTCGCGGGGGGGGGGTTAGCACGTCCCCGAGCGGGGTTTGAGCCCGGGTGCGCGTGGCACCGCTGGCGCTGGGCACGGGGCAGCCGGGGCCGGGACGCCGGGAGCGGCAGGCAGGTGACGGGGGCAGAGGGGAGCGCCAGGCAGGAGGTGCTCGGGAAGCAGACGCTCCATCCTCATTATAAGGCTTTTTAAATGCACAGACAGGATATTAGCGTTTAAACAGGCTCTAGGACTCCAGGGCAAACTTTAAAAATCATAATATTTATAGAACCCTCCTTCCACTCGCCCCACATGCTCTTTATTTTGCCTGCAATTACGGCTAATTTGAAGACATTTCGCTCTGGCATCTCAGCCTGTTGCGGTGTCGATTACCGAGCCACCCGCTGCCGCCTGCCACCGCAGTGCTCCCCGCAGTGCTCGCGACGGTGGCCACGCTCCCGCCACGCACGGAAACCAAACCCCTCCGCTTCCTCCCGCGCACGCGACAGAGAGACACCCGCGATGCCACGGAACGATGCTCAGCCGCTCTGCTGGGAGCAAAGCCCTCGCCCGGCCTCTCCGCTGGCACGGCTGGGGATGCCGCTGCGCCCCGCACGACGCCCAGACCCGGCTGCCCTGGGCTTGCTGGCTTCGTGCACCGCGTGGGATGGGGAACGGAGACCCTCGAGCGCTGCCGCGCTGCCCACCGCCCCAGCCAGCGCGCGGGCTGCGGGGAGCTGTGCCTGGAGCTCCCATGGGGACGGGCACCCTGCGCTGCTGCCCCGCGCCCTGCAGCGGCTGGAACCCCGCGAAGCCGTGCGGGAGCTCCCGAGCACTTCGCTTTCACAGCCGGGGCGGCTCGAGAAGTCCCCGGGCAGAACGAACGCCCTGGCAGGAGCAGGCTCGGCCAGCGCGACAGGATGGCTCATGACAAAGCACCTGACGCCTGAAAGCCGCTCCCCTGAGAATCGATGAATTCGCATTATTCTCTTCCCCACAGTCCCCTCCACCTCGCTCTGCCCCCCCTGCCCCTTGCTCCAAAACCCAGGGGACTGCAGCTCCTGGAGCGCGGAACCCCCCACAAGGGGACCCCCGGCCCCCCGACAGCCCAGCCAGCCCCAGGGGAGCAGGAGTGGGACTGGGGGTTTGGGAGGAACTGGTGCCACTGGCTTAGCCCTTGTCAGTGGGCTGGGATGGCATGGGAGCCCCCGTGACCCCGAGACCCCCCTGGCCATCCCAAGGGCTCTGAGCGGGGACAGGGAGGAGGGGGGTGTGTGATGGGGTCTGTCCAGGCTCTCTGCAGGTCGGGGACAGGGACAGGGTGCGGCTGGGACAGTGGGCAGGGGGGAGGGGACAGAGCCAGCAGCCCCCAGTCCCTGCAGGCAGGACGGTCCCTGCGCAAGCCGGCCGCCCTGCAGCACGGGATGCGGCCGCCGCAGCCTGCGCGAGAAGGGCACCCAGCAGTCCCCACCGACACCGGGGCAGCGGCCGTCCCTCGAGCCCCAGCATCGCAGCCCGGCAGCCCCCCAACAGACCCCGTCCCACAGCGGAGAGCCCTGGGCCGGCCGAGATCCGGCACCGGAGACGGGGGGAGAGCTGGCCACGGGCTGGACCATGGGACAAGCCCTGCTCGGGCTCTGCCCATGCCCACGGCATCGTGGCTCCTCCAGCTGGGGGTCCCCGGGCCGGGAGGGACCCTTCCCCGCGGGGAGCGAGCTCCCATCGCCCCGGCGTGCCGCGGGCATGGCGGCTCGGCAGCGCTGCCTGCCAGGCACTAAATCTCCCGTCCTGCTGGGGCACCGCGCGGCGGAGGAGAGCGAGGGGACCGTGTGCGCTGAACCAGACGCGGGAGCAAGGGAATAAATAAGACGAAGGGAAGGCACAGGAGCGCGAGGGGTGGCAGATCGGTCTCTGGGGCCCCGCTGGCTCTGACATCTCCAGCCCCATAATCATATTCAAAGCAGAGCCGGGCTGAGGCATTTCTCCTCCAGCACGGCAATAAAGGAAAGCAACACTCTCAATAATTCAGCACCAGGAGAGGGTGATAAAGCAGAGGAGCCACCACTGCAGGCAGCCGGGGCGGGGGGCTTCCCACTCCTCCTTACATCTTGGCGATCAAAACCCTCTCGTCTTTCTCTGTGCCCTGCAAACGCAGCCCCAGCCCCGGCCCGGGGCCCTGCAGACACCGGACCCCGCGCTGCTGTGCGGGACGTGCCCTCAGCGGACGCCGGCTGCACGGGGAGCCGGGGCGGAGGGGCCCGACGCAGCAGAACAAACCCCCTCCATCACCACGTAAGCTGAACCCTGGGGGGGTCACCGGGCACGGGCACAGCACCAGAGCGAAGCCAGGGCAGGGTCAGCAGCATGAGCGCTTCCCCAGCTCGGCTCCCAGCCCAGCTCTTGTCCCAGCGCGGTTTCACCTCCTCTGGCTCCAGCACCCCCAGCCCCGTGCCCACCTCTTCCCGAGGCGCCTTTGCAAACAGCCCCCCATCACCCCGCAGCCACGTCCCAGCTCTCCCAGCCAAACCAGGCGCCAGGGCTGCTCGGCCGCAGGACACCGACCCGGCCGCTGCCTCCCCTCACTACAGGGCACAGTCCCTCTCCCCACCACTGCACGGCGATGGACCGGTGGGCTCCGGGCACCTGCAGCCCACCATGGCCCCCGGGACCGACCCGAGTGCCATGCGTCCCCTGCACGCAGCCGGACACTGGGAGTGAGCGAAGCCCTCGCTGCGGCGCAGGGAGCGAAGCCCTCGCTGCGGCACAGGGAGCGAGCAGCAAGACACCAGTACACACACGAGTGCCAGAGGCGGGGGTGAGCCCTGGGCCCGCAGGGAGCTCCCCGCTGTGCCCCCAGAGCCGCTGCCTTTCTCAGAACAGCTCAGCACCGAGCCAGCCAAACCCCAGACTCCTGCTCCTGCACAGCAGCAAACCACCGCGCCGCAGCAGCCCCGGCCCCGCAGCCCACGCCGCCGCCCGGCACATTTCACCCCCGGGCTCACACCCGCAGCCCAGACTTTGTCGCTTTCATCCTGGCTCATGCTGCCTACGAGCCCAGCACCCGCCCCAGCCTTCCCACTCCTTCCAGCAGCTCCTTCTCCACATTTCTCGTGGTGTCTCGGGACCCTTCTGGACCGCGAATCCCTCTCAGTGGGTCACCTTCGTCCTTGTCCTGCCGATGACAGAGACAAGAGCCCTGCCCCCCAAAAAGCCTCTTTCCTCCATCACTTCTGCATGGTGACAGCTCCCCGGTGCCCAGCACTGCTGCCTCGGCCCTGCCACCCTTCGTCCCACGGGCACCTCTGGACCAGCGCCGGGGCAGGGAGGGACGGAGGCATCAGCATCCTCGCCCCCAGCCCCTTGTGGCTTTGCTCCTCTGCTTTACCAGCTTGGACCGGGGCGAGCATGGCTCTGCGCTGTACTGGGCAGGATGGACCCCTGGGGTGACCTGGCCCCCCCCCCCCTGCGACGGGACCAGAGGCCACTGCCGTGCAGCCCAGGAACAGGAGCGGAGGATGGGAAGGAGCCGTCCCCATCTGCCCAGCAGGCACCGGGCGGGCAGGGACACTTGGCCCAGCCACCCCCTCATGGCACAAGCCACCGCCTGCCTGAGCTGGGGGGGCACCGCTTGCTGGTGACACCTCACAGCACAGGCTGCGGGACATCCCCCACGGTGGGCAACTGCCAGGTCATGGCCAGGAGCCAGGGCAGGCTCCCTGCAGCAGACTTCCCCAGGGACCGCTCCCGGGAGCTGCACTGAGCACGGACAGACAGACAGCCGGCAACGCCAGCACACCCGGACAGCTCACGGACACCGCAGCCCTTGTCCCTCCTCGCCCGGGACTCACGCCACTCACGTCACACCTGCGCGGGGGCTCAGCGCCCGGGGGGTGCCGGGGGCTGCTGCTTCCCCCAGCCCTCCAGCTCCATGCCTGCCCCTGCCGGACCCCGAGTGCGGGCAGAGGGTCCCACCTGGCCCCGCGCAGCAGCCCCCACTGCCGGCCCCCAGACGTGCAGGTCTCCGCATGCAGCTTCTTGCCATGCTCAGAGGCACCCTGGCCCCAAGAGCACTGGGTCAGGCTGTGCAGCCGAGCGGCCCCCGAGCAGCCCCTCGCCTCTCCGGCCCGACCGAAACGAACGCCTCCGTACCTTTTATTCAGCCCAGCTCCTCCTGCGGCGCTCGCGCTGGGCTCTCTAAGAAAAGACAAGAGAGAGGAGGAAGAATTAAAATCAATGCTCGTCCTCGCTAACCTGCTCACAGGCAACGCCGTTTGCTCACGGACTGGCAAAAGGTTCGCACACGAATACAAACGCCAGCATCGTCCCCCTGGGCACGCTGGGAAACCTCCCTGGTTATGAGCTAGCAGCCAGGTCAGGGGTTCAACCCGGGGTGGCCGAGCCCCGACGCCTGCACGGGGCGATGGCAGCAGGACCCCCGCCCCCAGCCCTGCCAGCCCTCCTCGGACCTGACCCCGCTCCTGCAACCCTGCGGGCCGCTTCCCCCGCTTCCTCGGGGCTCTGCGAGCGCAGCCCCGGCCCCACGGGCAGCGCACGGCGCAGCGGGGTTGGATGGGGCACGGCCATCACCAATGCGCTGGACACGGGCAGCCCGGTGTGCCCCAAGCCCTCTGCCCAGCCCGGCTCCCCGCACGCACCCCGGGATGCTCCCGCGTCTCTGCCCCCCGGCAGCGCCCGTCCCTGCCCAGCACGGAGCCATGCTCCCGCGGGGGGCAAGCCCTGCAGCACACGGCGCTGCCGCCCCGGCGCCGGGCGCTTCTTGGAGAATATCGCCAAATTTCAAAGAAAACTCCCTGAAAGCTGCACTTCAACTAATTGGCTTTTGCAGCCTTGCCAACGCGAATGTTCATAAATCATGTCAGACCCCCCGAAATAATGAGAACAGCTTATACACCGCGAGAGTTTTTAAAAAAGAGTAAGCGAGGGCTGCTCCTGATGCTAACCGCTGCTCCGGGGGCCGGGAGGCGTCGAGCCCCGCAGCCCCTCGCCGCCAGCCCAGCGGGCAGCAGCGGCTTGGCTTCCAGACGCGGGCGCTGCGACGCCGCTGTGACCCCCGCCCAGGACAGGGCAGCCCCGGGGGCACCAGCGCAGGCGTGGGGACCCTGCGCCCGCGGCCGGGCGAGCAGACGCTGCTCCGAGCCTGTGGCCCGGCCAGAGGCACGGCCACGCGCGGTGGCGGCTCGGGAAGAGCGGAGCCGGTTCCCAGGCACTTCTGTTAGCAAACACGGCTCTCAGCCGCGCAGCAGGATAATCAATTATGGTAATTCCTGCCTCAATGAATCAGATTCATGGAGGAGCACAACTCATTAGGCTGGTGCTGACTTCCATTAGTGCTCTTATGATAAAAACCCTCCAGAAAGCTCTCGCCCAGCCAGATGCGTTTTCCAGGCTCGGGGGTCCCCGCTCCCCGGCCCCCCGCGACAGGGCAGCCTCAGCCGTGGGACCCGGGTGCCCCAAGAACGCTGGGTGGGAACTCCCCGGTCCCTGGCAGCAAGGGGACAGCCCCACACGGCCAAGGAACCGGCAGAGCCTCCTGCCCTCCCGCCTGGCAGCAGCCGCTCCCGAGGTCTTCCTCGGCTGCACCCGGAGCGCGCTCGCCTGCAGCGCTGGCAGGGCAGGCAGTGGAGCGGGAGCAGAGGACTCCGGCGCACGCCGCGGCGGGTCCGGGCGCGCTGGGAGCCCAGGCAGCCTGCTTGGCAATGAATAATTGAAGGGCGCTCGCTCTCCTCGGGGAGGCACGGTGATGGGTAAAACCTCATTTCCCAAACCCATTTCCCAGGGAAGACGCTTTCTGAGAAACTCCCCGCAGCCGCCCGGAGCCCCAGCAGCCGGGACGCGCCGCGCTCGCCTGCGCAGCCGGGGAGCTCGCCCGGCCCGGCACCAGCCCGAAGTCTCAGGTGGTCCCAGGCACCGCGGGGACCGGGGTGCTCAGCCAAAACCTCCCTGTCCCGCTCGTGCGCCAAAGCAGGGGAGGA
This sequence comes from Opisthocomus hoazin, assembly GCF_030867145.1. Lineage (NCBI taxonomy): Eukaryota > Metazoa > Chordata > Aves > Opisthocomiformes > Opisthocomidae > Opisthocomus > Opisthocomus hoazin. The sequence continues at coordinate 8,605,151 of NC_134434.1, read as the reverse complement.
AAAGCCCCGGCGAGCACTGATGGGAGCGGGCTAGGAGCAGCTCAGGACTCCGGGTGGCTGGGGTCAGCGTCGTCGGGGAGGGATCGTGCCGCTGTCCCTGTTTCCTGGCCGATCGGCTCCGGCCGCAGCCCCGAGCGCCAGGGGCCCGCAGCCGGAACAGGCGAGCCCAGCGCAGGCCAGCTCACGAGCAAAACCCAACCCAGCTAAAACCACTCGGATCCGAAGCAGCGTGCCTGCACGGGGTCCCCTGGAAATGCGACCCACGTCACCCAGCCCGGCAGCTGCACCGGGCCCCACGGGTGCTGCACCCAGCAGCCCCCATCCCCCCTTCGCGGCTGTGGGGCAAACCCTGCCAGCAGCCCGCTCCGCTCTGCTTGGAAACTTCTCAGCAGGATTTCAAAGTACGTTTTGACCCCCCTTCCCTCCACCAAAAATCCTAAATTAATTTTGCTTTTAATTAAATTCATTAGCAAAGATTATCTGGCTGAGGAAAAATAATATCCTGCCCCTCCCCCAGCAGCCCTCTCTATTTATATCCCCCATATACATAAGCAGCAGCGAATATTTCTTTATGGGCCATTAAAGGTTTAATGTTTAATTTATAACCACGTTCTCTGGCGGGCGGGATGGCCAGGCACAATGTCAACACTTTTAATTAAATGAGAAGGATTTTTTTTTTTGTAACTAGGAAAGATAAAACGCCCCATTCCCAGCAGCTCCCGAAGGTGCGTGGCAGGGGCTGGGACCGTCCCGCACGCCGGCAGCGCCGGTCCCCGCTCTCGGGCCGCGTCCCACCGCCGTCCGGCTCTGCCGCGCTGCCGGCCAAGAGATGCTCGGGAGCGCCCGGAGGGAACCGGGCTCACGGCGGGGCTGGGCGAGGGGCACACGCTGCTCGCTCCCGCGGTCGCCAGCACCGCCAGTCCTGACTCCAGCCACCAGCGCACCAGCCCGAGCAGCTGCCGTGAATCTTTCAACCAAAATTCTTGCTGCAACTTCTGCTCGTTCCCAGCACCTCCTCCCGCCCGCCCGACGACGGCAGCTCTCGCAGCATCGCCGCCTCCCCGCACGCCGCGCTCCCAAGGAGGACGAAGCGCTTCCAGCACCTGCGTCACCGCTGACGCCGCCGGCAGAGCCGCGTGGCACCCCAGGCTCACCCGCCGGCATCCCACCCACAGCCGCTTGTCCCACCCCGCGTCGCACACGGGGGCACAGGAGCGAAGTGCGAGCGCGTCTGGCCGCACAGCCCGGCCTGTGTGGGGTGGGCACCTCCCGGGACCCCCGGGGCTGCTCCCAGTACTCTCCTGGCAGCCTCAGCTCTTGGCCACGGGAGCACACAGCCCTCCCCGGCTGGAACCCGGCGAGGGGTGGCTCGGAGCAGGCAGGTTCCCATTAATGGAGTATTTCATCTAACGGGAGAGATTAAATCTCTGTACAGAGCAGCGCAAAAGAGCTGAGTCAGCAGCTGGCTGGGGGGCGGCAGGTTCAGCCGTAAGCGTTTGGCTCCAGCACAGCACTTCAGCGCTTCACCCTCCCGCGGCCGCGCTCCACCGGGCAGCGTCCAGCCCCGTGTGCCCGCCGCACACCCCGCACATCCCCTCCCCGGCGAGTGCTGGGCCGGCGGAGGAGCCGCTGGTGGCACGGGCGGTGGACGGGACCAGCCCCACGTCAGGCACCAAGCAAGCCACGCGCCCCACGGCACTGGTGGGCTGCCTTCCTCCCTCCCTCCCTCCCTCCCTCGTCACCCTCGGCACTGCCGGGATGGGTTGGCGTGGCCGCCATGCCCACAGGAGCGTGCCAGGGCACTGGGGTCTCCTTGGCAGGCAGCGCTGGTCCCCAGCCTCCCCTCCCCGGAGGTCTCTGCTGCCCGCTGCCCGCCTGCACCGTGACGGGTGCCCCTCGACAAGCCGTGCCGGTGCTCCCACGGTCACGGCACATCCGGTGCGGGGCCACGGTGGCTGCGACGCCGGGGGAGAGGCCGTTCGCTGCTCACGCACCCACGGCCGCACACGCGTGCACGCGAGGAGCAGGCGTGCGAGGGCTGGCCACCGCCGCCGTGAGCCAGGGAACAGAGTGGTGATGGCACTGTGCCGCTCACTAAAAGCATGAGTGTCACTAAATCAATAATTCATTTACTTTAATGAGATAAGTACTTTGAAAACTAATTGCAAACCTGCTCCATTTACTCCAACCCGTTATAGCCTTTAATGTAAATGGCAGAAACGCTGCCGGAGGAAGGGGAAGGGCTTTCGGTGGGAGATGGCACGTCGTCCTTCCCCCTTCTCCTAAGAAAGAGAAATATCGGTCAGAAAGAGGGACGGTGGGAACCGCAGTACCTGGCTGCATCACGCGTGGACACCGACGGCGGGGTGAGGGGCGCGCCCAGCCCACCCTCCCGGGGCCACCACCGGCCCTCTGCACACGCTGAACCGCAGAGGGGTCCGCCAAGAACCCCCCCAGGGACTGTCACCAGCCCCGGGGGGATGACAGAGGGGCAGAGAATGCAGGCGGGCGGCGCTGAGCCCGACCGCGGCCGCGACCAGCCCGTGCGCCGTCAGCAGAGCGGATGGGCCAGGCAAAGGCGGAACCGCGCTCCGACCCCGGCTCGGGTGCGGCGGGGAGCGCTTCCCCAGCCCGCTGCCATCGCCGCTGTCCCGGCAGCGGCGCGGCAAGACCCCGCGGTGGTCTCCCGGCGTTGAGGCGGCATCGGGGATGGCGCAGCAGAGGGGACGGGGCAACGCTCTTCCCGCACGCAGCCGACCCCCTGGCCGGACCACGAGCTGGCCGCCACACGCACTGCAGGCGGTCGCCATAACGATTCACGGCTCGTTATAAAAACCACGGCCGTATCGCTGGCACAGCGTCCTCCGACGCCAGCCGGCAGCTGCCAGCTCCTCCTGCCTCAGCGGGAGCTGCCCCTTCCCACCCCTCCAGCAGCCGCCAGCCGGGGTGGGCAGCGCGGGCAGTGCGGGCAGCGGGGAGAAGGGGCAGGCAGGGTGTCCTGCCAGGCCCTGGCACTGCTCCTGAAAGGGAGCGAGCGGCTGCCGGCAGCGATGCCGACGCGTTCCTGAACGGCAGCCGGAGCGGGAGCTGGACGCCAAGGGCTCTCTTCTTGCTTGCTGGAGCAAATGGCAGGTCATAAAAAGGAACCGTGACAGAAGAGAAAATGTTCCAGAGTCCACAAGGACCAGTCCAGGGTAAATCCATCTGCTCAGCAATTTAGCTAGAAAATCCTTTCCAGTCATCCGTGCTGCAGGTCCCTCACCCCAGCGCGCAGCTCTAGGCAGAGCCATTTCCACCCTGGCAGCCGCCGGCAGCTCACGCCGCAGCCCCGGCGCTTGGTGACCCCACGCCACGTCTGGCAGGGCCGCTCGGGGAGGGGAGGTCACGCTGCCCCTCGCAGCACCCCCAGCCGAGCCCACGCTCCGGGGACCCTCTCACCGGCATTGCCGGAGCCGCTGGCATGGGGGGACCCAGACCACGGGCAGGTCTGGACCGAGGGGCTGACAGCGGCACCGGCTGCGCGGGCTCTTCCCTGCGCTGCTGATTCCCTCAGCGCCATCCCTCCCTGGGTCCCGGATCCGCTGCACCGTTTGCGGGGTGCAGGAGGGCCCCCGGGAAGCCCAAACCCCACCTGGACCTCCCTGACCGGCCCCGCAGCGGACACAGCGCGGCGAGGAGAGCTGGGACAGTCCCTCTGGAGAGGACTCGGCATGGCTCAGCCGCTCGCTGCCGGCGCGGAGCAAACGGACCCGGAGATCTCCCTGCAGGCATCCCTGCGAATCCCACCTCGGCCGCTCCCGTCTCACGGAAAATCAATGGCAAGCATCTCAATTAATCACACCGGAGGCAAATTGATTAGGAGCCTAAATAAGGTCAACATGGTTGTCTGCTTATAGGGTAGGACCCCTTCATCATCATTTTACCCGCAACGGGCTGCGGAACCTGCGAGCGCACCGTCCTCGGGAGCACGGAGGGGTTTTTTTCACTTCTCTCCTGCAGTCGCCGGAGCCAGCAGCGTCGGAGCCGCGGCTCTGCCGTGGAGGAGCCGAGCGCGAGCACGCAGCAACCGCCCAGCCACACGCAGCTGCGAGACCCGAGCATGAGACCCCCGGCCACCGAGCCCAGCTGCCTCCTCCGATCAGGGGAGGACAAAAGCAACGCAGCGCTGCTGCCCGAGGCGCAGCGCGTTCCCCCCCGACCCCCAGCCCAACAGTTTATGCTGGAGATTTGATCAGCCCTGTCATTAACTTAGATTGCGCACCTGAAAATGCTGTTAGTGGTCGCAACGGCACTGAACCTCTGCGGAAAGGCAGCCGCAGGTCTCCTCTCAGCCGCCCTCGGCAGCTGGAAATGCCCCGGGCTCTTCTCTGCACCGTGCCCTGGTCCCTGCCAAACCTGCCACTGGGTGCGGGGAGCAGCCCTGGAGCTCGGGCGCCGAGGGGCTGCACAGCCCCACCGTCCCCACGCTGCGGGCAGAGACCTCCATATGGTCCCATGTCCCTGACGGGCACCGCAGGGTGAGCGGCACCGCGGGCTGGGCTGGGGACCGCCCGGCTGCCCCGGGGAGCAGCAGCCCACTGCCCGCCACGGCTCGCACCCTGCCCAGGCCCTGGCCCGAGGAGGGGGGGAGCCGGCCCCAGTGGGGGTTACTGGGATCTCTGGTCCCCACCACTGGTGCTGCAGGTGTGGTTCAATGGCGGAGCGTGGGATGAAGCAACCCTGCAGGTCACTGGGGCGGACGCTGCAGCCCCAAACGCAGCAGCTGCCCCTTCCCACTCTGGTCTGGAGGACAAAAAGCCCCCCGCGGCAGTGCGGCCCCCATTGCCCACCTCCCCTCTTTGGAGGAGGGTGCACTCGGCTCCCGGTGGGCTGGTAACGTCGCTTGCTTCGCCAGCAGCCTTCCTAATTGCCAGTGAAACCAGTTCAAGGGGTGTTTTACCCAGCCGGGACTCTGCTCAGCGCAGCCGACCTCCCAGCCCGTCTCCCTGTGCCGACTGTGCCCTGCCAGGGCAGACGGGGCTCTCCCTCCCCGCTGCGGGACTCGGGGTGCCAGGGCTGACCACAGTGAGGGCAGGGTCAGCAGACGGCAAACCGGCTGCCGGACGGGACCCCGCGGGGGCTGCGGGCACCGCTCCGCCCCAGCAGCTCCACAGCAGCCACGGGCACAGAGGGACAAGCAGGGGTCGTGCCCAGCAGCATCCCCACCCGGCTCAGCGCTGGGTGCTGGCAGGGACGCCTCGCCCTCCTGCCATCCTCCCTGCTCCGTGGGGATGCTCCGGACAAAGCAATCGCAAGCCACGTGCCGGCGTGGGGGACAGAGCCGAGACCATTCCTCCGGTGTCCGCAAGCCACCGTGCGCTGCCCGCAGCCGCCCGGCACCGGTGCACCCCTCATCTCACCCTCACGCCGCAGCCCCGGCAACACGCCGCTCCCTTTTGTTGTAAATACAGTTATAAATATTATAATTTGGTTTAATATTTAATATAGTCAGGTTAAATAAGCATTCCCAGCCCCATAAATAATCATTAACAGAAGGTTCTAATTGTGCTGTTGGGATCCTGCTTCATGACTTATTTAGAGGGCAGACGCTATTCCCACCCTCGGCTCCCCCTCACACCGTAAATTAACCTGCGGCTCAGCCTCTTTAGTGAGGACCTGATGGGACACGATGAACGGAGACCGCTCCGCGCCGGGGGTGACCACCACCAACGTCACCCGGGTGACCACCGCCAACGTCACCCGCTGCGGCGCGAGGGAGCGACGAGGTGGCTGGCGGGACGGCCAGGACCGAGCCGGCGGGGCAGGGGACCGGAGCCGCCCACGGGGACGCCGAGCAGCCCGCCGCGGCCGCAGCACCCGCGAGGGGCCTTTCGCCGCGGCCGGAGAGCCACGCGTCGCGGGGCGTCCCCGGCTGCCGGCCCCTGCTGCGCCCTGGCTGCGTCGGCAGAGGCGCGGGGGCCCCAAACGCGGCGGGGCGAGCGGAGGACGGCGGAGGCTTTTGTCCTAAATACGAAGGGACTGTAAAATTGATTGGAAACAATAGCAAGAAAAAGAAACAAAACCTCAACCACCACAGAACCCAGCGCGCCCGGGAATTGGCCAGAGGCGAGCGTTGTGAAAGCGCAGGAGAACTGAGACACGGAGGACGACTGAAGTGCAGGAAAACCTCCGTGTGAGAGCGTTTTCCCCTTAAGGGATGCGCTGATGCATTGCTTTGAAAAGAAGGTTTGTTTTTTTGCTCTCTGTAGCTTAATTTCATCTTGAAATGAAAAACTACAAAAGTAAATGGAAAGAGCCCTCTCCGCCGAGCCCGGGCGGCCGCCTCGCAGGCACTGGGCTGAGTTCGCTGGGACCGCAGGCCCTGTCTGCTCCGCGCCGGGAAGCAGCTCTGCGCGCCCAGCTCCCAACGGACACGCTGCCGAAGCCGCGAGGAGCGGGATGCCGGCCCGAGGGAAACCCAGACCCTGCCCTGCTCCGGCTCGGCGCTGGTGTGCTCGGGATGGTCCCACTCGGGGTCTGTCCCCACAGGGCATCCTGTGCCCTGTGACTGCGTGGGCGGTGGCGAGGTGGGCGCGCTGGCAGCACTGGTCCCATCCCCCAGGAGCAAGGCGTCCCGCGGGTCCCGGGCCCGGCGCAGCGTGCGGTGAGCACGTCAGCATCGATCCCTCCGGCCGGGGTTGAGTTTCCATCGAGCGGGCAGGCTGGGGCAGGGACCGAGCTGAGAGGGAGCCTGGGGTTTCCATTTCATCCCCGCACTGGTTCCTCCCACTCCAGTCAGTTCGTTAATCACAGAGATTGGCGAGTGTTAACGCTAACGAAGCTGCAGCAGCGCGGCTCTCGCAGGGCAGGGCAGCGGCGAGGGGGAGCTGAGCCCCTCTGAGGGGCTTCTGCCTGACGGGGAGGGGGCACAGGGGCCGGGACGGTGCCGCAGCACAGCGTCTCTGCCGGCTGTGCACGAAAGCCCGCGTCCCTCCCGCAGGCAGCCGGCCGGAGACCTCCAGCCCGCGGGGAGCTTCGCCCAGGGCAGCCCGGAGGGGCTCGGGACCCCACGCAGACCAGGCACGCTGGGCAGTGACACGGACGTCCATCAGGCAGACCGGACGCTTCCCGGTGTCGGGCTGACGTAGAGGGCTACCGACACCGCCCAGACCACCACACCGACCCTCGCAAGGTTGGCCGGGAGGAGAGGAGCGTCCTGCGCCGTGGAGCACCGAGAGACCCCCGGGAGGATCCCCAGCCCCGAGGAGGGACGCAGCAGAGGGGACAGCGGGACCCCGAGGTGACAGCCCCTCCGGAGCAGTTCTCGGCGCCTCCGGCACGTCTGCGGCAGGCCCTGCTCGGCCCCGCACGCTCCTCCCGGCAGAGGCAGGGGACCCTCCCCAGCACACGCGTGCGCAGGGCTGGTCCCAGCCAGGGCCAGCCCCGACTCTGGGCTGCAGCTCCACGGAAAATGGGGTATTTTATCTTTATGTGTCAGGATTTATAGAAAAAGGGGATAGTTCAGCTCTAAATGTAATGAGTTGGAAGAACAGCCCTCCAGTGGCTTCCTCCAGCTAGCACGGCATCAATAACATCGATTGCTAAAAATAACTCATAACCCTGGCCCGGCACAGCCGGGGAGGGCTCCTCCCTGCACGGGGTCCTCAAACCACCCCGTGCCCCCTGCACACGGTGAGCCCCCCACCAGCCCAGGTATGGTGGAAGCCCTGGCAAGGCGAGGGTGAGGATGAGGATGGGCACAGCCACTGCAGCACGGCTGGAGGGACCGGAGGAGACGGCGGAGCACAAGCCCTGGGTCAGGGCTGGCAGGAGGGAAGAGCCAGGAGAGGAGTAGGAGGAGAAGACGCCGGGAGAGGACGGAGGCAGACGGATGGGGAGGGGGGCAGAAACTTCCCTGTCAGGTTCAGAAAACTCCTCCTGCACCCGCAGCCACCGGCTCAGGGCCTTGCTGGGGCTGGTCCGGTTGCAGCACTGCCGGGTCACCCCCACCCTGAGCGACCACCCAAAACGAAGCCACAGGTTCTGGCTCTGCAGAAGGTCGTGACCAATGCCCGTGGAGAACTGGCACGTCCGTAGCTATCGTCCCTCTCCGCACACACAGACCCGCCAGGCCAGGGACCATCCCCACCCAGAGCTGTCACTTGGGACTTTAAATCCTGGGAAGCCACCACAAAATGCCACCCCTCCAGGCTCCGGAAACGGATGAGACATGACTGGTAAAGTCCCTGCTTCGAATTTCTCTGATCCCTGTCTTTTCTACCATTGCATATTTCCAGAAAAGCACAGGGATGCAGCCCTGCCTCCGGAGGAGAGCAGGCGAGAGCTGCCCATCCGCTGGGACACCCCGGGATGGCCCACACAGGTAACACCGGTGCGGCACGGCACGGCACTGCACGGCATGGCACAGCACGGCACGGCGGTCTCCTCCTTCCATCCCTTCCCAGCAAGGGAACAAAACCCAAAGAGGGAAGGAAACGATAAAACACCAGCCCGCAGTTAGGGAGAGAGTTATTTAGTCTGTTGGAAACGAGTCTAACTTAATAGAGAAGAAATAAAGTGTTTTAAAATTAACGACATAAATGTCAGCCCTGATCACGGGGATATTAAACTACACGGTTATTTGACTGCCTCCTGCAAAGTTACCCTTCTCGCACACGCCTGGACCCCGGGCGAGCACGAACACCGGGGCGGCACCAAACAGCGTTGCCCCTGCCCAATGGCAGCACCAGCGCGTCCTTCACGTGGCTCCCCGGGGCCGGTGCCAGCACGCCCGGCACAAGCCTCCCGCCACGCTGCTCAACGGCTCCGTGAACCGGCCACCATGGTGCCAGGGGCTGCTTCGTGGGGCAGCAACCACCCACCGTGCTCCCCGGGGCAGGCACCCGCTGCCGAGAATACGAAACCCCTCCTTGCAACCTGCCAGGTGCGGGCACAGGGTCCTGGGACCTCCCCAGGCACAGGCTGCAGGGTCCTGGGACCTCCCCCCAGGCAGGGGCTGCAGGGTCCTGGGACCCCCCCAGGCAGGGGCTGCAGGGTCCTGGGACCCTCCCCAGGCATGGGCTGCAGGGTCCTGGGACCCCCCCCCAGGCACGGGCTGCAGGGTCCTGGGACCCCCCCCCAGGCACGGGCTGCAGGGTCCTGGGACCTCCCCCAGGCACAGGCTGCAGGGTCCTGGAACCCCCGCCAGGCAGGGGCTGCAGGGTCCTGGGACCCCCCCCAGGCACGCGTGCCGCGGGGCCGGGTGAGCAGAGGGCACCAGGTGCCAGCCTGGCTGGTTCCGGTGGCTGAGCACCAGCACCCAGCCCCTCCGGCACCAAAAACGCCCTTGTAAAACCCACCCAGGAAGGGAGCAACTCGCGCTGTTCCTGTGAAAGCGATTTTAAACCCCCCCAGACTCCCGTCCTGATGGCGGGGACTCTGCCAGAAACTGCTGCTGAGAACAAATTCGCCCCTGGAGCACGGTCCTCCGCGAGCGAGGTCACCGCAGCGCGCGAGCGGGTCGCTGCGCTGCCATGGCAAGCATCCCGCTCGCCCGCGTGGCTCTGCCCCGGCCAAGCCGTCCCCCGCAGCCGGGGCGATGCGCAGGTGCCCGGCGGCCGACGGGCTCGGGGAGCGCGTGCGCACACGCGTGGGACGGGAGGGAGCACACGCGTGCACAGGGCAGTGAGAGCGCAGTTATTTGTAAATAATCCGTAATTAAGGAGATTCTCACTAACAGACGGCTCGGTGTCACTCAGGGCAGGACGATGGCCGTCTCCGCTCTCCCACGTCTCGGTGACGTCTGCAGGGAGGGAAGCGGGAACCGGCCAGGGTGAATTAGAGAGACTTTTGTCGCGTTTAATATCAATTCATTTCGCAGACTGCTGACGCAGCGGGATTTCACAGCTCGGAATTTATGGTTCTTGTGAGAGACATGCGCAAAAAAGGGGGGAAAAAAACCGCCCTGCCATCAGCACAGAAACATAAACTCTCCTGGGAAGGAGCAGGGGCCTGGGGGACCCCCCAGGGACTCCCAGGGGAAGCAGAGCACGGCGTGGCTGGGCCTGCAGCACCCGGGTCTGCGCCTTCAGGCGGAGCACGGTGAAGGCACCCAGAGCTGCCCCGTGGCCAGGGTGCCGCGTCCCACAGCCCCGGCCCGCAGTGCTGCTGCCCACGCCGCCGGCAGCACTGGGGCAGCGGCGCTGGCAGGAACGGAGCCGTTCTTACGCAGCGCCATTCGGCCCCAAGGGGGTTTTATGCAAAATGACACACGATATAAATGACTGTTGTAAACAGAGAGTTTAATAAAGGGCTGTGTGCGAATCTACAGCCTCCCCAAGGATAATTAAAATTATTTATCTACTTACCTAGCTAGCCGCCGGAGCAGTCTATTAATTATTATCTATTATACACGGCCTGCTTTGCATGCTGCCAGTGCGTCGCCTACCACCGCCGCCCGACACGGACGCAGCGCGGTGGGGCTGTGCGGTTGGGGGTGCCGCGCTGCCCGCGCCTCACAGAAACTCGCTGGGAGCATGGGGTGCTCGCGCGTCGGGACCGGGTGGCTCCATGCCAGCCCACAGCCAGGGACACCCTGCCTGGCTTGACACGGCGACAGCTCCGTGCCACCGGCACAGCCCCGCCGCGGCGCCGGGAGCAGGGGCAGAGCCCCAGTGCGGTGCGAGACGATGCTCTGCCAGCCCGGCTCCAGCACCGCGCAGCCGCTCGCACCGGGGACAGGTGGAGGGCGATGCCACCAGCACTGCGCCGTGCCCGGGGCAGCCTCACTGCTCCGCCGCCGGCCTGCTGAGAGCGCGGTGCTCCGAGGGCGGCCTGAGCACCGGCGCGGTGGCACGTCGGGAGAGGCGAAGGCACGCTGCGCTGTGCCCAGTGCCGCCCCGCAGCCTGGTGCAGTGCTACCTGCTCCTCTCTATTTATTAGCGTGACAGAGCAATCATCAGCGCGGAGGCACCAGGATCCCCCGGCTCCTCTCTGCACATAAAGAGACCTCCGGGGGCTCCGGCGCGCGGATACTTAACATTGTTTTATTAGCTTAATAAACGCAGCCGCTGCTGACAGCATCTCCAAACCGGCCACGAGCCCTCTCCTCACCGCAGCAGCGGGCAGGAGCGGGGAGAGACGCTGCAGCGCGGGCTGCCGCCGAGGCTCCGGTAGCCTGGCTGGCACCCAGAGCCCGTGCGGGGCTGCCCTCGGCGGTGCACGGCCCCGACAGCGCAGGGGGCCCGGAACACCTTGTCGGGAGCGGGGGTCCAGCTGCTCATCGCCACCGCGGGCACCGCGAGCTGCCAGCTCCCGCCACTGCACCATTAATCACCGCTGCAACTGCTCTCTCTGCCCACACTGCCCGGCTCGTGGCACAGGGCCACAGTGGGACCCGTGCTGCCACCAGCACCGGCGCTGCCGGGGTCCCTGCAGCCCCTGGGGATGCTCGGGGACAGGCTGGGTCCCGGAGCACCCCACGGTCGCCGGGACCTTTCCCCTCGGCTGACTGAGCTCTGACGGGTCCGACCTGGGCACAAAGGTGCGGGGTGGTGGCACAGGGCAGGACCCCCAGGGGCCCATGGCAGCTTGGTGAGGAGCTCGCCGCCCTCCAGCCGCCAGCAAGGCAGTGCTGCCCGCGTGTGCCCGCTTGCGAGGCTCCATCCTTAGCAGCTCAAACCCTTCAGCAGGCTGCAGGGCTGTTTGATTCTGCCAGGCTGGCTGGCGGCGAGGAGCTCCTCTCCCTCAGCCCTCTGGCTCCCGGCAGTGCCTGCTTTGCTTTGACCCCGTGCGGTTGCGCTTCCAGCCTCACAATCTAATCAAAGCCACGTGATCAAATTCCAGGTCATTACTCAAGGAAAGAGACCCCTCCACGGCCAGCAGCAAGAGCTCCAAACCAATTAAAGCGAGCCCGGTGCTCCTGCCCGCTGCCTGCCACGCGCGGGTCTCGGCGGGCCCCGGCTCGCAATAAGCAAGATGCAAAAATGTTAATGGAAGCGCTCAAAGGCTGTGCCAGGGGGATTCTTGTAAATAAGGGCACTCGGCGAGGCGGGGGCAGCTTCTCGAGCTTGGCTGCAAGGCAGCGCCGATAAAAGGCAGCTCTGAAGCCGTCTAGGACAGGTGTCTGGGTGCAAAGCTCGAGTGGTCCCTGCTCGATGCCTCGGCGAGCCCCCTGCCCGCACGCAGTCCGAGGGGGAGCGGGAGGAGAGCCGGCAGCCAGGCTGCCGGGGTCCTCGGCCCCGGGTCTGCTGTCCTGCCCGCTCCCGGCATCGCTGGCGTGGGGTCAAATCTCCCCGTGGGAGAGGGCTTGGTGGCCATCACCGCGCAAGGGCCACGGTTCCTGGCACCAGCACAGGGAATCCCTTCCCAGCTCCGAGCACGCACAGTCCATCCGCCACCCGCATCCGCCGGCGCTCGCGGGCGTGGACACGCACGTTTCAGATGTTAAATACCAAACGAAATCACCGTAACCAAGTCGGAATCGACTCTGCTGGGAGAGTCGATACAGACATTGAGCACTGCAGCTGGGTATCGCCGGCTCCCTGCGCTGTGGCCGGCAGCGCCGATACGTCGATGCAGGTCCCCCTTGGGGAGGGGGCAGAGCCCGGACGGCACGGCAGGGACGGCATCACCAGGCAGGGGCTGGAGCCAGCGAGGAGCCCCAGGGACATGGGGACAGAGAGCTCGGGGGCTGGGAAAGGCAGCCCATGATCATGGGCAGCAACGGGGTGAAGGGAGGAGAAGTCCCCAGGGAGGCAGCAGGGACCTGCTTCGAGGTGGGCAGCGCTGGCAGGTCCCCAACGGCTGCTGCGGATCCCAGCAGCACAGCGGGCACCAGCCGGGGCTGCCGGAGCAACAGCATCGCACCAGGCTCCCGTGCGGATGGCCCCGCTGCCCAGGCCTGGCCCGAGAGGGGCCGACTCCTGCAGCCCCCGGCAGAGCCCGCGCCGCCGGGATGGGGACGCTGGGCAGGAGCTGGACAGTTTTCACAGCCACGAGCATGTGGTGGGGGGTCAGACGAGGCAGCACCAATGGCCCACGGAAACCAATATCACCAGCGCTGCCCGTAACGCGCCACGGGCTCTGCTACGCGTGGGGAGCGAGGGGCTCTGTCTGCCCTGCCCTGGCTCTCAGGAAGCAGCAGCAGCTTGGTGCTCAGTCCGGCTCGTCCTGGGGAGAGAGGGACCACCAGGATCCCAGGACCGGCACTGCCGCGGGGAAGAGCACAGCACAGCACGCGGCACCCCACAGCAGCCAAGTGCAGAGACCCGCAACGGCAGGAGCGGGGACGACGGACGACAAGGCGGCTCCGTGCCGCGCTGCCAGGCTGCTGCCCGCACCCCCGTCCCCTCCCGCCTGCGCGGCTGCTGCTGGGAGCTGCCCTTCTTCCCAGGGCCGGCAGCAGGCACCCAGGGCCAGCGGCACCACGCAGCTGGGACTTCTGCGGCTGCTCCGGCCCCACGCCGGGAGCAGAGCGGGGCAGCAGCCGTTGGAAAGCTCCCGCCTTGCTGGGGGTCACGCCACGCTGGCCAGAGCCCCAGCAAGCAGGGCTCAGCGTAAGCCACCCCGGCACCGCCGCCTTCCCTCCCGCGGCTGCTCGCAGCCCCGGCCTCCGGGATATTTATTGTTCGTTCGCTCCTAAATCACGGCTGACGGCGGGGCTGCTCGCACTCCATTACGGAGAGAGCTCGCGCCGCGTCGCAGTTCCGTTTAGCTTGCAGAAAAAGCAGCCTCAGAGGAGAAACCCACCCTGGTGCTGCCCGGCGCTCGGCTCGGGATGATGGACGATTATGGACCATCTGCACTTTCAGGAGGGGAGAGATTTACGAGCGGCACAGACAAGGAGAAGAGTGTCCATTACTATAACTCACCGGCCTCTTCGGAGACGCCGTAATCGGGGCCCTCTGCCGCTGCAGTGGGAAAGTCCGGGTTAAGCGCTGGCAGGAAGGAAAATCAATTATGTTTTTCTAATACAGTGCTGGCAGTGGGCAGGGGGGGGCAGCCCGGGGACCCCTGTGCAGCGCGGGGCGGGGGGCTCTGCCGGCAGAGCATGGCATCGAGGACTGGGGGCCCTGGCCACCCCGGCCCCGCCAACGCGTGCTCAGGTGGCGGTGGGCAAACGGCCGGGGCTCCCCACGGCCCCGCTCGCCCACCTGGGACGGCGACAGCGGCGCTGACCACGCTGTGCCGGGAAGGGCGGCACCGACCCTGCTCCGTCGAGGCTGGTCCGTGCCGCAGACGCCAACGAGCGGGCGCCAGCAGCGCGTGGAGCGCGGCAGAGGCGACGCAGCCCACGAAACCCCGCGGCTCCCCGCTGTCGCACCCCGCTCCCCGGGGCAGGGGGGCCGCTCCCCGCTCTGCACCCTGCGTGCACCGGCAGCGTGAGCACGGCCGGGCTGCGGGAGCCGAGCACAGGCGGGTACGATGCGACACTGCCAGCAGCCCCCTCGTCTCCAGGGGTCTCGGTTGTGACCACCCGCGCCCCCCGGCAGCAGCACCCATGGTCACCTTCTGGTTTAACTGGGGACAGCAGACGGAAGGGTGCTGGGGAACCAGCACCTGCACGCGACTGCAGAGAGCCCCAAGGGAACAAACCAGTAGTTTCAGATCACCATGGTCCCACAGCCCCCAGGGGCCTGCTCCCCCCCAGGCCGGGTCTGTCTGGGGGCCATGCCCCGGCTGGGGGGGCACAGGAGCCGCACTTCCCCCATGTGCCCTTGGCAGCCGAGACCTCCCTGATCAATGCCTCCTGCATGGCAGCCAACACCATTATTTTTTACACACCAGAAGTCGGGAAAAAAAAAAAAAAAAAGACAAATCATTACTTAGCAGACCGTGAGCAAGAGCTGCTCAGAGAAGTGGCCGAGCCCACCTCTCCCGCCCGGCCCCGCCGGCGCTGGCAGGGAGCGGCTGGGAGGGCGGTGGGGTCCCACGCAGGGAGGGATGCTCCGCTCCAGCTCCCGGCGACGGCAAGGTCCGGAGCACGCGGTCAGGTCCTGCTCCCCTTCGGGGGATCCAGCCCCAGCGAGGAGGAGGACGCAGCCGGGGTCCACGAGCAGAGCAGCACGCAGCTCCTCTGCACCCCAGCACCCACCCGGGCACGCAGCCCAGCGCAGAGCGCTGCAGCTCAGAAGGAAACAGCTCTGCAAAACCCGCATCCAACACGCAAAGCGATTCCCCAAACTGGTTTTCGCATCTGCAGAGCGGCTCTCCAGCAGGAGCCGTGGGCAGTTGAAGACGGGGGGACGGCTCGCCCCTGTGCAGGCTGCTTTCAGCTCCTGCTCCAAGACACAGCAAGCGAGGCCAAGCCGCTCGTTCCAGAGGAACTGGTGAGCACCAAGTCGGCACCATCCCTGGGACCGCCGAGGAGAGCTGCCCACAGCCCCGCTCGGCAGAAAACTGGGCTCTGAAGTGCCCCTTCCCCTGCCCGCGGCTCGCAAAGGATGCCACGGCCGGGGAGGCTGGCACGCTCCTCCTGCGCATGGGACACCCACTTGCATGCATGCGTCTGTCCCCAGGGACGGGGACGGGTCCCGGCTCAGGCGGCCCCAGGGGAGGAGACCCCCGCACCCCGCGTTTCCCATTGCACGCGCTCCCGGGAACGGCACGCACCGGCCCTGCGGGATGGGCAGAGGCTCCGTGCTGAGCTCCCGCCGTGTTTCCGTACCGGTTACGCTGCCCACGCACAGCGCGGTTCCCAGGCACCGCCGCAGCTCCACCTCGGCAGCCCCAGCCCTCGGTCCCCGCTGCCCACAGACCCGCGCCAGCTGCAGAGGACGGCACTGCAGCCTCCGCCGTGTCCTCCCTTACTGGCACCCACCGCTTCCACCCAGACGAGGTCTCCACCAGCAAGACCACGCGTGCAGCAGCCGCGTGTGCGGCACCGGCCAGGACAGGTCCCGGGAGCGAGCGCGGTGGCAGGAGGCAGCAGCTGGGAGCTCGGAGCAGCAGAGGCACGGAGGAGATACATGTTGAATAACAATGGTGAATTCCCCCGAGCTTTGGTGTTTTTAATGGTGGATTAGACTGTCAGGCAGCAATTAAATGGTGTAATAAAAAACTAAGTGCTCGTATTTCAAGGCTCCTGCCTCCTGCTCTGCGGGGAGGTGCAGGGCAGGGGGCTGCTCCCGCTCCCCACGGGGTCCGGCTTTGGAAACCCCAGGAAGAGCAGAGGAACTTTTCAAAGGAGGTTTGCAAACAGTTGACACAGAAACTGCCAAACGTGGGGTTACGGCGCATAAATCTGCGCAGACCTCCCCTCCCGCAGCCTCCGAACGCGCGGCATCCGAGCGAAGCGCTGCTCGCGCTGTCCGAGACCTGCTGCTCGGGGACACGCGGGAGCGGCACGACGCCGCAGCCCCGCAGCCGCTTCCCGAGGAGCCTTGCTTCGTTCCTCCGCCACGGGCTGGAGAGGAGGAAAGGCAAACGGCCCCGACGGCCACAGGCAGACGCAGCCGGCGGGAGCCCGGCACCGCATAGCGAGCTCTGCCCGAGCCTCGGCACCACCGCACGCCCTCTGCCAAAGCAGCCCACGGCTCCGGTGGCTGCCACGCGGAGGGGCCTGATCCTGCCCATCACCTGGTGACGGTGGCAGGACCACGGCGGCAGCAGGGCGTGCAGTGCCCCAGCACGCACCTCCCCGCCCCGGGGCCAGGGCAGCCAGCACTAACCCCGACCCGACCCGACCCGGCCCGGCCGCTCACGGCTCCAGAGACCATCGACGCCGGTTCCCATCCTCCTCCCGCTCCCCTGCCGGCTCCTGCACCCGGAGCCCTCCCTCCTCCGTCCCCCCCAGGCTGGCACCCACAGTGGACGGAGTGTTGTCCCCAGGGGAGCCCTGTCCTTCACCACCGGCTCCTCGCAGCAGCTGGGCAGGAGCAGCCGCTGAGCCCCCCACTGCTGGGGGCCGGGTGAGGGGCTGCAGGCTGCACGGCCGCAGGGAGAGCGCTGCGACACGTCCCTTACCGGACTGCGGGGAACGACAGCGAGATTGTGGGGAGCCGGAATAACAACAGCACTTCCATGCGGCATCAATACCCCCCGCAACGCCTCTTCCGACACCCCCTCCCGAGCCGGGGGAGCTTTGGTTATTAAACACGCACTCTGTTTGCGCCGTGTTTCTGCGGCCTCACGCAGCCCATGCTGGTTTCAGGGTGGGCACCTGGGGCAACCACCCAGCCCCCGGGAACCGTGGACCCCACTGCTGTCTGTCCCCACGCTGGGGCGGGGACGGAGCAGCCGGTACCCCCGGGGACACGCCAGCGTCCCAGCAACTTTTGGAGGGTCACACCAGCAGCAGGAGCGGGCTCCCCGGCGGGGAAGGTGCTGCGGCCCCAGCCGGGCTCTGAGCTGCAGAAAGGGTTTTGTCCCCGGAGCGCTGCTGCCCCGATCCCCCGCTGCGCTGCAACACACAAGGGACCACCGCAAGCAGAGACGGGGACTGTCCTCCTGCGCTGGCAGGGACGGAGCTGCCCGACAGACATCGCCGGGGGTATCGCACTGCGGCCCGACCCCCGGGACGAACACCACGACAACCCCAGCACAGCCGGCAGCCAGGCGTGAACGCAGCAGGCAGGGAAGCGGCTGCAGAAGCGAAGACACCTTTGCAGATCACTCCAGACCACGGCAGCTTCATCTCTGCAGACACCCTTGACGATCACAGCCTTCATAACTCGCTGCTTGTTCTCAAAACCAATCTATTCTGGAGGTTCTTCGTGCCAAGAAACGCAATGGCAGGAGATGCTCCTCCGGCACCCGCGGCACACCAAGCCCCTCTCCTCACGCCTGCACCCCCAGCTGCCTTCAGCACGGCCGGGGCCGGGGGGCTGAGCCCACTGTGGCTGTTGGACCCCAGGCAGGTCGGTGCTGCAGGGTCCCGGCCACGGGGACAGCCCGGCGGCTCTGCTGCCGGTGGAACCCCGGCAAACCCACGGGCAGAGAGCTGATGGCGAGGAAAGATGGTGCATGAGAGGGGCTTGCCCACAGCTACACCCAGCTCAGCCCCAAGCCTCAGCATCCTGACACGGCCGCGCCGGAACTGCGCAAACCTGGGCTGTCAGGGCCAGCGAGACCCTAGGAAATCCGCAGGGGAGATCCCACAGATCCGCTCTGGGCTACAGAGCACCCCTGCCTCCCTGCTCCTCCCAGCACCGCCGACCCCCGCCGCGAAGGTGTCCCAGGCAGGGCTGGGGACATCGCTGCAGCCCCTTGACACCCCCCCAGGCCTGGGGCTGCAGCGATGCTCCCGTCCCCATCCCACACCCCCTCGCCCCAGGAGCGTCCCCGGGGCGGCTGCCCCTTCCCACCCCGCTGCTCCCCCCAGCCCATCACGCAGGATTAGGTGTAAGGAAGACCATGTGCTTTCCTAACCTCCTTGTGCATCCCGTGTTTAGGGCCCTTGCTTTATCAGTTTTTATCCCGTGTAATATTCATCATGCTGGTTTATTTATGGGCCCCCTCTTCGGGAAGGTATTTTTCAGGCCTGGTGAATAAAACATAAGCCTTTGCTGCTTGTCAGAGCGAATGCGGCTCCTCTGATGGCAGCCTGACTAACGGCCCTTCGTTTTCTCCGACAACTGCACTTTGAGAGAAATTTATTTGTATTTGGGTTCGCGTTGGTTGGGGAGATGTGAATACTTTTCCCTTCAGAATAAATGAAGCTTCAGCCCTACGGCAAGGGGTGGGAGCGGGACGGGCAAGCGCAGACCCTCGCCCCCAGGGACAGCGTGGGACTCAGCGCACGTTGCCCCTCCCGGACCCCCCAGCAGCCGTCCCGCGGGTGGGAGAGACACAAGACAGGCTGGGCAGGGCCGAAGCAGCGAGCTCGGCTCTGAGCACTTCCCCCGCCACTGGAAAAGCTCCCGTCCGCAGCCCTGACCACACTGGTCGCCTTCCCCCACACTGCAGAGCCCTCCCCATGCCGAGCTCCCTTCCTTTGGGACCCCCCCCTCAGGAGCTCTGCACCCAGCGCTGGGTGCTCCCCAGACTCAAAGCAGCAATCAAAAGGTGCAACGAGCTCCGTTCCTGCGACAGCATCTCCGCCCCGGAGGCAAGGACCTCGCACGGCCTCGGCCACGCTCGGCCTTGGGGAAGACGATCGATTCCCTGGACCGCAGCCGCCCTGCCTGCTCCCGGCTGTGGGCTGGCACGACAGGCGTGCGTTCACGAGCGGAGCATTGAACCCACCCCAGGCTGCTGCAGTTTCCCCGCGCTCGGGCAATGCCTGGCGTTCACAGCCGAGCCCGTTTGCTGGTCCCTGGGCAGCGGGGTCTGGTCCCTCCCCTGCCGCGTGCCTGGGGATGGTGAACACCACGGGCACGCTCTGCGCCGGCAGCATCTTCCACCGGCTCCACAGGCAGCGAGAGACATCACACCGGCGAGGCCGTCATCTCACGCCGGCGGCACGAGCCGCTGCGGGCCGTTCAGCAGCATCGCGCGAAAGGAGGCAGAACTCCCCTTCGCAGCAGAGAGCATCGCAAACCGTTGCAGCCTCCGCAACCTGCCGAGCAATCCCTGCGACCGGCAGGATGCTCAGCCGAGCACCTTCCTGCTGCCCGCCCATCCGCTCCGCAGGGAACGTGCCATCGAAGCGTCCCACAGCGGCGGCGCTCCCTCGAAGCTGAGGTGCCTGTATGTCCTCGCAGCCGCCCCGTACCCACGGACACAGGGACACGGGACACACACACGCCTGCACGCTGCCTGCACTGGCACCCATCCCCAGTCCCGCGTGCGGCTCACGGCCGGTGCCGGCGCAGCGTGGCAGAACCCGGCGGTCACCACCGCACCGCGGGGCAAACCCTTCCCTTCGCCGGTTAAGGGATTCCTGGCTGCGACCCAAAACTCCTCTTAACAAATCAAACCATAAAAACCAACAGAAGCAGCCAGGAGATTTCCCTCCATCATCGGCTAATTTATAGGGTTACCGGTGTCAGCAGTTTAAAAGAAGCAAAATTCTACCAAAGAGCCACTAAAACGCGGCACCGTGTGCTCTAAAACAATCACAAACGCTCCTCTGAAAAGACTGCTTGGGATATAATTCCTTGATCTTTAATTATTAATATTCCAGGCAAACTAGTTCAATCCTACTGAGGAGGAGGAGAAGCAACCAGTTAAAAACCAGCCGAAGGAGCATCACGAATCATTCCGGGGAGTATTCTGCAGGTCCCACTGGAGCCGCTTGTGCCGAAAAGGAAGCGAGGGTCTGCCGCGCTCCAGGAAGCTCCGCGGCGAGCAGAGGGAGCCGGCTGCACACGACGCCCCGGAGACACGGAAAGGCAGCGGAGCATTTCCCAGAGCGACCCGGACCCCCGCTCCCCGGGCAGGGCAGGAGCGGCGCCGGGACCAGCGCCGGGCTCCGCTGCTCGCAGGGCGGCTGCGGCGTGGGGCTCCCGCCTGGCCCCAGCAGCAGCTCGGTGGCACCTCCAGGCTCCGCGGCCACAGCCCGGCTTCGCGCAGTCCGCACGCTGACTCGTTTGGCGATACGACTCACGCACCTCATCACCCTTGGTACCGGAGAAGCCCCTCTGAGCACGGGCGTTTCTCTATCCCGTACTATTTGGGGACGTCTCGCTGCCCTTCCCGCCCCGCTCAGCACCCCCAAGCCCAGCGCGTTGGGTCCTGGGCTCGCTGGGACACAAAGCCAAAGCCAGCGCTCGGTGCCCAAACGCAGATCGCGGGGCGATCCCCACCTCTCGTGATGCTCTGAGCAAAGCCCCCCCAGCTCCCCTCGGGGGTCAGCCCCTGCCCTGACCCACCGCACACCGCCTCCACGCCAGGGGGTCCTGGGGTGGCCGTCGGCCCCGGCGCCATGGCCGCCCACCCACCGTGCTCACTGCCGTCGGGCGCCCCGCTCCCCTCACTGGCGCAGACCCAGCCCCCCACGCAGCCCCCGCTGTCTGTACAGGCTCCGGGTTCAAATCCACGCTTTTCTACTTTCCAGCATCCCATTTCCTTCCCAATGCGCTTTCAGAAACCCCTCCAGACCCCAGCGTGGCTCGGAGGGAAGCGGGGAGACAACAGACAGCTCTGCTGAGCCGACCTCCCGCTCTCACCGGGTTCACAGGAGCCACAGCCCGGGGCCTCCTGGTTCCCGGATCACGCGCCACAGTTTCCGCCCCCCCACCCCCCCCCCCTTGCAGTTTTGTTTTACTTATCTAGCAGAAAATGAGCAAAGCCAAGGCTTCTTGCTGCTTCATCTTGATTCAGTCAGTTTTATATCTCACAATTGCATCTGTAGATTTCTCCGCTTCTTTATTTGTTCATTAAGACTCCAATAAAAATGTTATAAAAATGCCCTTTTTTGTTGTTAATTGCAATTTTGGTTGTAATGTGCAAGTTGTGCTGGCTCTCCTCAGAGGCTCCCCGAGCCTCTCTGTAAATAACAGAGCTGCCCCAGCCCGGCAGGCGCTGCCTGCTGCGGCTCTGCACTGCGACGGGCACCCGGCTGCGGCGACAGCGGCGGCAGCTCCTCCAGACCGGCTTCTCCTCCGCCACCCCAATGCGGGGCGATCGGCAGAGACGCCCCGAGCCTGCGGCATCCCGGCGCAGCCCCGCGGGATCCCGGCGTCGCGGGCAGCAGCGCAGCCTCCCAAGGCTTCCCGACGGGAAGATGCCAGGACCGCAGGCAGCCCACTCGTCCCCGGGTTGCCACGAGGCTTTACAGCTCGAGGTGCCGCCATCCAGCGACGCCCCGGCCCTCGGAAAGGCCCCGTTACCACGTGTCTTGCTGCAACGTGAGTCGTTCCGCTCCGATGTTTCCCATCTTGAGTCTCTCCCTCCGGCTGAGATTTTGAGGGAAGCGTTAGCGAGAATGGTTTAAGCATTTCCAAGCACAAGGCTGCGGAAAAATGCTGTTTTGACACATTAAAAAAAAAAAAAAAAAAAGTTCTACAACGGTAATGCTCAGAAACCTCCCCATCGTCCCGCGGCCGAGCGAGCAGCCCGGGGCCGGGCAGGCGGCAGCGGGTGCCCCGGTGCCCACCCAGCCCCTGCCCGCCCGAAGCTCCAGCACCATGCACACGGCAGCCAGTGCTTCTCCCCCCCACGGAGCTCGGGAGTAAGTTAGGAAAACACCGAGGCTGCAAAGCACCGAAGAGAGCCCCGGGACGAGGCAGCGGGGCACGGCGCAGCCCCCGTGCTGCCACCCCCCTGGCCGTCTGTGCAAGCGGCTGCGACCCCGCGGCTGGGCAGCCCACCGCACCCCTGTGGGGGTACGCGAAGCGCCCGGCGCAGCCGCAGTCCCCCGGTTTCTCCCAAACGTCGGGCTGCACGGCACGCTGCCGGGTCGCCCCGGGCTGGGGCACCCCCAGGAGCAGGGACCAGCCCCCGCTGCCCAGCTCCACCGAGCTGTTGCCACCTGAGCCACAGCGGCAGAGCCCGGCTCCGGGGCTAGGCACACGCTGCCTGCGCCTGAGCAACACCAGTGCCCCCCAACCGCACCTGCGAGAATGAAATGAAATAAGATGGGGCACGGCCACCAAACAGGAAAATCACGCTGTTACAGACTCCAACTCATTAAACAGCTGTGCTAACCCCTGATTTTAATGACACGTTGAATTCATACTTCATTCCAGGGGAGCTCCGACAGAAGCCCCTGTGGCATCCACCTGAAGAACAGATAAATGGGTTGTACTTTGCTGGGGACCTAATAAATGCTAATAAATGGTTATAAATATCTGCAGGGTGGGGGTCAGGAGGACGGGGTCAGACTCTTTCCAGTGGTGCCCAGCGACAGGACAAGGGGCAATGGGCACAAACTGAAGCCGAGGAAGCTCCAGCTGAACCCGAGGAAGAACTTCTTCCCTCTGAGGGTGACGGAGCCCTGGCCCAGGCTGCCCAGGGAGGCTGTGGAGTCTCCTTCTCTGGAGATATTCCAGCCCCGCCTGGATGCGGTGCTGTGCAGCCTGCTGTGGGTGACCCTGCTTGGGCAGGGGGTTGGGCTGGGTGACCCACAGAGGTCCCTGCCAACCCCCACCATGCTGGGATTCTGTGATTCGTGCCACGACAACGAGCGTCCGACAGCTCCGGCACGGTCGCACACGAGAAACGTGTTCCCAGCAAACACGTCCCATGACACGCATCGCCGGCGTGTCTGACAGCGCGGCACCAGAGAACAGAGTCGCAGGGACAGACAGCTCCGGGTGCCCTGACAGTGGGGGTCGGCGGGTCCGCGCCCGCAATCTGCCCCGTCTCCCACGCCCACAGAGGTCACCTGCACGCGGAGGACCGGGAAGCAGGGCACGAGGTGACCGGGGCCTGGAACAGCAGCACGGCAGCGGAGCGGGCGCTCGCTCGCAAAAGAATTCAGTACCTGGCAGCCAGAAACTCCAACTTCTGGAGCGCAGACAGCTCCTGCCAGCGCTGCTGCAGCAGCAAAACGCAGCAAAACGAACCCAGGAATTAGCTTGGCATAACTACCTCTAACAGCCTACCAGTCAGCAGGAAAATCAACTTTCTGGTTGCTAATTCTGGATGATTGAACTGCGCAAAGCTTAAGATTCCTTTATGCCATCATTTTTCACTCCAAAAAAATTGAAGAAAACGTTGGGCTCTCGTGGCAGGCGCCCGCTTTGGAAGCAAGCCGCTCTCGTGTATCATATTGTTCTGGTACCGCATCACAATCTATCAACGTCGGAGTCCCCAGAGCAAGAGAAATCACAACATCATGAATAAAGCGCAACTTTAAAACTCCGGCAGCCTGACAGTGTTGGACTAAGCCTCCCAGCACGCAGCGTCGTATCGATGCTCTCCCCTCATAAAGTCAATGCTGGCCCAGCTTCACTGCCGACGGCGCATTTGCTCAATTAGAGGAGAACAAATAAGGCAAGAAGCCAAGATGGAAGCGGTAAACACCGCCCCGAGCTCGCTGGGGCTGCTGCACCCACGCCGCGGGCAGCTGCAGGTGCCTGCTCGGAGCCCGCTCGCTGCCGGCCCCAGGGCTGGGCAGAGGGGTCCCCACGCCTCTCCCCTTCCCCTTCCTGCCCGCACGCTGCTGGGTCTGCGGGGCCGAGCACCCATCTGAGCGGGTGCAGCCCCCACCACGGGACCCCGCAGCTCAAGGCACTGGCGATGCCGTGGCACGTTATCCAGACACGGCATCGGCTCCGCAGCCACTCCAGGACCTCCCCCTCCCCAAATCGGGGCCGTGATCCCCCTGAGCCCCTTCTCACTGCGAGGGCCCGTCCCTGCTCCCGCCCGTGGAGGCACACGGGCACTCCGCCACGTCTTGAAGCTCTGTCACATCCCACTGAGCTCCTTCTCTCCGCGTCAGCTCTAAATCCACCACCCCGACTGTGGGATTTCCACCGGGCAGGGATGGATTACGGCCCCTCGGCTCAGCGGCGGCGATAATCCCCTGCCGCATCAGCGCGGGGAGCAGCCGGCAAGAGGGACGGCGGGAGCTCGCCGGGGATCCCGACGCCAGCGGTGCCCACCCCGACACCCAGCAGCGGGAGGGAGCTCCTGCCTGGCCGGAGGGTGCCGACCCTGCGGCAAACCCGCTCCGGCCGCCACGCAAAGCCAGCCGCCAGGGATGACCCTTCTCGGGGACGGCAGCCGTGTAGGTCGGGACGTTTCCCCGAGAAGATCGGGGCTGGTGGGGAGACCAAGCAGCGCAGAGCTGCCCTCGCCATCGGTGCCGTCAGTTAACGCAGCTGAACCCCGGCTCGGAGGCAGCGCTGACGGAGCGGTGCTTGCTGCGCCAGACCCTCCTCGCCTCCGCGCCCCGTCCCGCCCGGCAGGCACTCCCGCTCCCCCCAGCACGCCTCAGCCCTGTGCTGTCCTGCGGACCCCCCCGCCCGCCCTGCCCTGTCGCTGGGAACGCGCGGGGCACCAGTACAGCAGAAGGATTTAATTGCATGTCAAAATTAAATCTCTTTTGATGAAGAACAATTCAGCTACGGCTCTGCCTAATCAAATTAACAAAGTCTTTTTTGATTTTCAATTATCTTCTTCACTGGAACACTTTATCCGGTGCTCCTGCGATGCGGCCGACAAGCCCCGGCTGACAACCGAGGTGTTCTGCTGCGCTCCAGCACGGCAGGGCCACCACGGGAGCCCCCCTCCGCCCGCTCCCCGCCGCCCCGAGCCGGGAACCACTGCAGCAAACACGCGAGGTTAAGTAACCCCGGCAGCCCCTCGCCGCAGCACAGCCGGACCCCAGCCTCCACATCAGGGGATGGAGCTCCTCGCCTCGCCGGGATGCCACCGCAGTGGAAGAGCTGCATGGGGACCACCCCACCCACAGCACCCATGCCAGCACCGCCGCAGCACCCTCCCAGAGACAGCCTGGAACACCCTCACCATCACCCCGGAGCAGGGGGCCAGAGACCTGGGACAGCCGGCAGCGAGGCCAGCCCTGCTGCACTGCACCCTGCCTGCGGCAGCAGGGAGGGGGGACCCGAGGGAGCCCAACCCTGAGCCGGGGGCAGCCGCAGCACCTCGTCGGGAGGGCACCGAGCAGATGCAAGAACCCGTCGCCTCTGCAGCAGCACCCATCGCTGCCCACCGCCCCAGGGCACCCGGACTTGCAGTGCCCGTGTGCCCCCCACCCCACTGCAGCCCACCCAAGGGGAGCCCAGCCAGACGTAGACTCGTCCTGCCAGGGCCCCGCGCTCACCGCGGGCCGGCCATCACTCCGGCGTCACGCCTAAAGGTCGCTTACGGAAGAGACCCGACTCGTGTGAAAGTGCTGACGGAGAGACGGGGGCACCCATCGCAGGTCGCAGAGCCCCCGCTTGACCCCAGCAGAGGATGGGAGCGGACTCCTGCTGCGACCACCCTGCCCACACCTGGAGCTCGTCCCTGAGGGGAGCAGCCAGGCGGGGGGCGAGGAGGGGCAGGAGATGTGCCGGGCTGTCAGAGCACAGCGGTGGGCAGCACGCCTGGCAGAGGACGGGCAGACCCCAACAATGGAGCGGGCAGGCCCTGGTGCCTTGAGGGGCGGCTCCATCGCCTTCCCCTCCTGCCAGGGACATCAGTCTCCTGGTGAGGATGGAGCTCCCCACAGACCCTGGGGGCTGACGGACAGGACCCAGGCCCCGCACCGCAGCGAGGGGCACGTCCCGCAGCCCGGCCGGCGCCAGCTCCCCCCACGCCAGCCACGCTGGGCGCAGACCCACGGGCTCCAGAGGAGCTCCGAGCTCCCCGCAGCTGCAGAGCGGCATTAAGCTGTGATGGCAGGACAAAATGTATTAAAAGATGCTAATTTAATTAAAAGCAGACGACAACGGCTAAATTAGCAAGTGAAGGAGAACACCTATCCCTGACAAGGGCAGCAGCAGAGGGATGCGCACGGCCCCATGGCAGCGGCACAGGCCGAGCTTCCCCGGCGCACAAGGACGGGTGCGGGGCACCAGCTCAGCCCCCCGGCCGGCTGCAGATGCCCAGCGCGCACAGGCAAGCGGCCGAGACCCTTCCCCCGGTCACCCACCAGCTCGCGGCCGTCTCCCTCCACCGCAGGCAGCCGCGTGGCCCCCAGCCACCCTCCTCCTCCTCCTCCCCGGCACAGGGTCTGCTCCCGAGCACGGGCCACGGTGCCTAACCCTGCTGCGGGGGCTCTGGGGCAGGGAAGGGGCTTTTACCGGCTCCTTCCACCGCGCTCGAACAGCGGCGGCGCAGAGCTCGGCCTCGTGCCCGCGACGCCGGGATGCCTTGTGCGGGGGAAATGGGGAAGCGACCCCCTTCCGCAGGTCCTGCTCCCCAGCCCCAGAGACCGCCGGGGAAGCTGCCCCCAGCCAGCCCCCAGACCCCTGCCTGCAGCCATCCCCCCGCCTGCAGCCCCCAGACCCCTGCCCGCAGCCCCCAGCCCCCAGACCCCTGCCTGCAGCCATCCCCCCGCCTGCAGCCCCCAGACCCCTGCCCGCAGCCCCCAGACCCCTGCCCCAGCCCGCAGCCCGACGCCTGCGGAGCTCCCCTCGCCGCCTCGCTGCCCTCCCCACTTTCCGCAGCTGTTTTCAGGGGAACGCATCTCCGCCGGTACCGCTCTTGGGCTGAGCCGTGCCCCTGCCCGCCCCGGGGCTCCCCGCCGCGCTCCGGCCCACGCGGGGCTTCCCCGCACAGCCGGGCGGGCAGCGGCCCCGGGGCCCCGCACACCCCGCACCGGAGGGGCCCCCCAGCTCCGCCCCGCCGCAGGCCGGGCCCAGCCCGGGGCCTCCCGCCCGCCCCCCGCAGCGTCCCCGGCTCGGCGCGGGCAGCAGCCGCCCCCTGCCGGCAGCGCGGCCCGGCCCGGCCCCCGCCCCGGTCGGAGCCGGGGCTCACACCCACCCGGGGCAAACCCCCCTGTCCCCTCCGCTCGCAACGCGTCCCCTCCCGCCACACCGACAACCCCCCCCCAACCCCCCCGCTCCCACTGCCACCCGCAGGCCCCAGCGTGAAGCCCCCCGAGGCCATGCTGCCCCCCCCCCCCGCGCCGAGGCCACGCTGCCCCCCTACCACTGAGCCCCCCGACGGCACGCTGCCCCCCCCCCCCACTACCGAGCCCCCCCGAGGGCACGCTGCCCCGCCCCCCCCAGACGCGGGACACCCCGAGGCACGCGCAGCCCCCCCCCCCCGCCCATCCCGCACGCCTCGTAGGGGATGACAGCACGCGGGGCTGCGCACGTGGCTGCGTGTCGGGTAACCGCGTGCGTGCCGGACGCCTTCTGCGGCGCGGGAGGGCTGGCGGGGTTCGGCGCAGGCTGCGCGCGGGGCCTGGGGCTGCACCGGCTCCACGCAAGCACCCGCAGGACCCCCGAGCCCCACCAGCACTGCCCTGAGAGGAGGGGGCTGAGCTGGGGGTGCCGGCACCCTGGGAGCCCACCCAGTCCCACACGAGGGCACAGCACGGCCCCCCACAGGACGACGCACCCCAGTTCTAGGGCTCCACTTACCCTCGGTGTGACCTGGGCTGGTGGGTCCCCATCCCTCCTCCTCCTCCCATCGCTGGGTGCAGCAGCGCAAAGGGGCTGGAGGGGCGTGTGGACGCTGCTCCTCCAGAACATGGGCTGCTCCCCCAGAGGATGCTCCGTCCCCCCCTCACAGACGAAGGGACAGACCCCCATCCCCAGGCCTCTCCCCTCCCGCTCCCTTTTGAGCGTCTCCCAGCGAGGGGCTGATCGCACCCTGGCAGCTGCTGGGAGCAGACGCCTAATGGTGGCCATCTGCCGCCTTCCACAGGGAAAATCACTCAAGCTCACTGGGACCTTAATTTCCTCAGCTGGCACCGAAGCGGGCACCGGGCTTTCACGCGCGCAGGTGGGAGCACAAACCGGCGACGGCAGCGGCCAGCGTCCCACCTCCGCCCACCCAGCCCGCAGCGCGGCAGCCAACGGCCGGCGTCTCCACTGGCCGTGTCCGCCCGCGCCGAGGCCCAGCTCGCCCCCCGCCCCGGGCACCCCGCCACCGAGGAGCAGCCCCAGCATCCGGGAGCTGCGGCGCGGAGGGGGGCCTCGCTGCAGACGACGCGAGACCAGGCAGGGCATCGTGGAAGGCGTCCGCTGGCCGTGCTCGCAGGCGCGTCCGTCCCCACTGTCCCCACAGACCCGGAGCGCTGCTCACCCAGGGCCCAGCTGTTCAGAATCGCAGATTCAGAGGTTGGAAAAGCCCTCTGAGATCATCAGGTCCAACCGTCACCCCAACACCCCCATGCCTGCTAAGCCATGTCCCCAGGGGCCACATCCACACGGTGTTTGAACCCCTCCAGGGATGGGGAGCCCACCACCGCCCTGGGCAGCCTGGGCCAATGCCTGACCACTCTTTCAGGAGAGAAATTTCTCCCAGTCTCCCATCTGAACCTCCCCTGACGCAGCTTGAGGCCATCGCTCTCGTCCTGTCGCTGGTTACTGGGGAGCAGAGACCAACCCCCCCTCACTGCCCCCTCCTGTCAGGGAGCTGCAGAGAGCGATGAGGTCTCCCCTCAGCCTCCTCTTCTCCAGCCTGAGCAGCCCCAGCTCCCTCAGCCGCTCCTCATGGGACTTGTCAGGGACTTCAGAGGGAAAGCCCAGGAAGGGGCCATGCCCAGGGAGCCGGGAGCTTCACCCAGAGCAGCTGCGGGTGCAGGGAGCTCACCCGCCTTCCCATCCCCTTCCCGTCCCGGATGAAACCGCGTTCCCCCAGGTGCTTCCCACATGCGACATGACAGAGGACCTGCAGCAGCATCCCACCGCGGCCACCCCGTCACAGCCACAGAGGATCTACAGCGGGATCCCACCACGGCCACCCCGTCACAGCCACAGAGGACGTGCAGTGGGATCCCACCACGGCTACCCCATCACAGCCACAGGATCTGCAGCAGCATCCCACCATGGCCTCACCGTCACAGTAACAGAGGACCTGCAGCGGGATCCCACCACGGCCACCCCATCACAGCTACAGAGGACGTGCAGCAGCATCCCACCACGGCCGCCCCACTAGCGTGCAGCGAGCGAAAGCAGGACAGACTCAAGCACAACACGGCGCAGGGAGGGAGGTGGGGACACGGGCCCCGGACACTGTTCATCAAGGTCCTCATTTCTCCACCGTAAGCAGAACCAACCTGCACCGCAGAGAGGGACAAAGCCTCCAGCACCTCCCCACCAACCTGATCCGGAGGAAAATTTCTTCCTGACCCCAAATCCGGGGGCACGTTTACACCCAAACCATCATTATGGTTTGCATCATTACACCCAAAACCAAGATAATTATGTCCCATCATGCAAACACAGGGCGTTTAGCACAGAATCACAGAATTGTTCAGGTTGGAGGAGACCTTCAAGCCCATCGAGTCCAACCCCTAACCTAACACTGTCGTTCCACCACCAAACCATGTCCCTCAGATCCGCATCCATGTTCTCTCCCACCATCCCCCTCAGTTTCTCCCCAGCGTCACACCACGTCCACGCTCAGCCCGAACACGCTTTACCGAGCGTAAGCCCACCCGTGACGGCCCCACGCATGCCCTGCACAGCGCCGCGGGCTGGGGGTGCCCGTGGCCCTGCCGCGCTGCGGGTGAACAGCCAGCTCGACCGCCACGTCACCCCGCTCCCTCCTCCCAGCTCCCAGGGCCACCCCAGCTGGCACGTCACTGCCCACACGGGACCTCAACGGCGTCAGCTGCACGTCGCAGCGGTCACCCCGCAGCCCGCTACGAGGCGTACGCCAGCTCCCGCAGCCAGGCCCGCTGCTCGCCAGCCCCGTGCCACCGCACGCCCCTCGCCAGCCCGCGCGCTGACCCCACGGGACCGCCTGCCCGCGTGGGGCGAGCCCCCTGGCCCCGGGCTGAGCTCCGCTCCCGGCAGGACGTGCCACAGGCGGGACGCGGCGTGGGCAGCCGGAGCCCGACCCTCCAGCACACACCCCCAGGGCTCGGGAAGGAGCAAACCCAGGCTCCCTCATCCCTGCGGCTGCGGGGAAACTCCACTCACCTGCCCGCCCAGGAGCCTTCCGAAAGGCCCCGGTCCAGCTCAGCTGGAGAATCCACGGAGCTGGAAGGAAATCGGGCAGAGCGGGGACAGGGATAACCTGGCAGCTGCTCACATTCAGTTTGCACCTTCTTCGCCAGCGTGGAAGGAAACAAACGACCTGTGAAGGGAATGGAGTGCAGTGATTCATTACCCCTGATGTGTGATGATGGCTTAATTATTTTTCTAACTGGGGAGAGACGCTTTCTGACAGCAGGTGCAAATTAATTCTCCACTGTTTTAAGGAGTGATCGGCCCAGGACAAGCAGAAAACTGGAAAACCTAATTAAATCGGGAGCTGGGTGGAATAAATGGAGCAGGGAGTTTGTTTGCACGGTGCTGATGGATATTAACGATTGCTGGGGAAGGCACCAGGGCTCCCAGCAGGGAACTGGAGCTGTCTTCGGGGCTTCACGCGCCCGGCCCGGCTTTGACAACTTTGGGCAGGAGACGTCGCAGTAGTCAGAGCACGTGCTACCGTGACGCGCCGGCGGGGAAGGCCAGGGCTCTCCCGAGGCATCTACAGCTCTGCGCTGCTGGATGGGGTTGGCGGGCTGCCAGCCAGCCGGGCAGCACCAGGGACCCCCGAGCCCCTCCAGCCTTCGCAGCCCCTGGGGGCAGCCAGGCTCAGTGCCCGCCCGGGCTGCGGGCGAGACGTCGGTCCCATCGCTGCGCAGTGGGCACAGGGGCCGGGTCAGCATCCCGGGGGCAGCCAGGGCCCCCGAAGCCCCAGCCCAGGCTCCCCAGAGCAGGGGAGGAGCTCAGCGGCTCCCCTAGCCCAGCTCCCCACTGACCAAGCATGACGGGGGGGCTGAGCCAGCAGCTGCACCATGGGCTGCTCCCCAGCCCCCTCCCAGAGCATCCTCAGCGACTGCGAAGGGAAGCGGTGCCTGGAGCCCACCCTGTCCCACCCCAGGACCACCGGGCTGCCCCGCGCCCTGCAGACCCACAGTCAGGACAGCGCCCGCAGCTCGGCCTTCGCAGAGCAGGGGCGATCGCTGCTCCCCAGCGCACTGCGGCATCCGAGTCCCAGCTCGGATGATGCAAAGCTGAAAAGAGGGGAGATCAGCATCATTGGGGGTTACACAGGTGTCCTGTTCTCCCTCCTCATCCTCCCACCCAGGGATGATGCTGCCAGGGGATTCTGCACCTGCCTGCGGCTCATCCCACCCCACCGGCCTCCCAGCCTGCCTGCTGGGCTGCTCTGTCAGCTGCCCCCCCCCCCCGGCTCCAACACACTAGCAATGCTGGGAAAAAGAGCCCTAATTGCTTTTTGTTTTTCTGTTTCTCCCATCATTAAATCCCTTCTTCATCCCTAATAGTTTGGGATTATATGAAGGTTAATATGTTTCAGGTTCCACACAAGTACAGCTAATTAACAAACAGTCCCCTCAATTCCCTTTAATGCCTACACATGTAATGCGATCGCTGCAATTACCTGCTTCCCAAAGCCATTACAAACCACAGAAATTAGCTGGAACAGGTGATAAAAACCTTCTTTTATTGGTTCATAAAAGGAGCCGATCTCCGGGCAGCAGCTCCATGCCGTGCAGCTGGAAGGGGCCAACAGCCTCCTGCCGGCAGCCCGGCCAGGATCGCTCCCTGCTCCCGAAGAGCCCTCGAGCACCAGCTGCTCCAGCCCCGAGCTCCACCTTCCCTCGGGTGGCCAAGCCCAGACTGGCTGCGTCAGCCCACAGCACTTAGGAAGAGCCAGCCCTGCTTTTTACTGATGAAAATGAGTCTGCAATTAAAGCAAACCCCACCCAGATCCCGGGGGTACCCCGAGCGAGGGAGCAGAGCTCTGCTCTCCCCTGGTGTGACCCAGTAGGTGAGGGTGTCCGTCGGGAGCAGAGCTAACGCCTGTCCTGGCCCGGGTCCTCAGGACTGGCACGTTTGTCACCATCCTGAAGCAGAGCTGAGCCACCACCCCCAGGGACGAACTGCTAACACCCGGGGGTGGGCACTTCGAAAGGGAGAGGGCTGTCCACCATCCGCCCCCGGAGGGAAAAGGGGAGAGAACCTAAGAAAACCCGGAAAGCCTTCATCCGCCTCCCCATCCTCCCAGAGAAAGAGCATCCTCCGCAGGCTCCAGGAGGGACCACGGATGAGCCTCCGTCTCCCTCGCGTCGCCCCTGCCGCCGCGCTCTGCCCGGGGAGCTGCCCTGTCCCCCAGCAATCCAGATCACAGAATCCCAGCATGGTGGGGGTTGCCAGGGACCTCTGTGGCTCACCCAGCCCAACCCCCTGCCCAAGCAGGGTCACCCACAGCAGGCTGCACAGCACCGCGGCCAGGCGGGGCTGGAATATCTCCAGAGAAGGAGACTCCACAGCCTCCCTGGGCAGCCTGGGCCAGGGCTCCGTCACCCTCAGAGGGAAGAAGTTCTTCCTCGGGTTCAGACGGAACTTCCTCGGCTTCAGTTTGTGCCCGTTGCCATTGCAGATGCCCGCAGTTCAACCGCTTCACGTCTGCTTTTGGGAGCCACCGAGGGGGAGACCCAGCGCCAGGGAAGGCGCTGAGCTCTCAGCAGATTGCTCCGTCGCTCCGTTAGCCCTCGTTAAGAACCTGTACCCATCGGTCGAGTTTCAGTTCCCAGCCACAGGATCCTGTCGTGCCCGCGCCTGCCAGGCAAAAGAGCTCTCTGACAGTCAGCGTCTCCCCGGCTCCGTCACCCACACCGCAGCGCGGTACCTGCGCCCTCTCCAGAGCCCGCGGCCCCGGGGGGGCACCAGCTGCGGACCCCAGCCCGGCACAGAGCTTCTCCATCGCCAGCACCCCGGGCGAGCCGCAGCCTGGCCGGGCAAGCGACGGCGGCAGCGCGGGGGGAGCGGTGAGCACCGTCCTCCTCTCCCCTGCACCCCGTGGCTACGGGGACGCCCCAGTGCCCAGGTCCCAGCCCAGCGGGGCAGCCAACCACCCCCCGGGCCGTTCAGAGCGAACGGAGCGGCTCAGCAGACCCAAGGGACCCCTCGCCCGGCACAGCAGGGTGGGTGGGCACGGGCCCCCCGCACGCAGCCCCGGCGTCCCCCACTTTCCACAGGGGCTCCACTCCCCTGGCACCGGCACGAACGCAGCCGTCCCAGGGGAAGCGTGCGGCAGCTCCCGCGGACGGAGGCGGGCAGGGTCCCCGTGCCGGGGTCACCGTGCAGCTCCTGAAGGCAGCTGGAGATCTCCAAGCCTTGGGCTGGTCCTCGGCAGAGGTTTCTCTGGGTCGCGCAGCCCCCGGTGCCGCACGCACCCCAGCCTGGGGGACAGCGGCGATGCCACAGGTCAGGGCCCGATGCCCGGGCAGGCGCTGGGCTCTGGGGGTCCTGCTCACCTCACCCCACCCCACCCCAGGAGCACTGGCTGGCCTCTCCACCACCGCAGCTCATCTCCGAGTGCCCAGAGCACCCTCCAGTGATGGACCTCCTGCGCAAGAGCTGCTTACAAATGTAAATTGGGAACAGCCTCACAGCACAGGAGGAAAATCACTGTAAACAAAATCTCCGTTGCTGTGGAAACCATTAAAAATAGATTCCCCACGCTCCCCCTTTTGTGCTGGGTATTATACAGCTGGGTTCCTTCATTCCACATTATTATTACTTTTTAATTATGAATAATTTCCTCCCTTCTATAGGAAGATGGAGTAAAAAACAGAACTTCCAAAACGAGGGGCCTTTAGGATATGTTTCGATATGCAAATGAAGGCAAACATGCATTCTGGAGTGTTTACGCCACAGGGTACAAATCTTTCCGCATTAACCCTTCCCGTACCACGCTCCCCAGTTGCTCCCCTCTCCTCCAGCCCAAAGGCCAGCGTGCCCTCGGTCCCATGGGACACTGGCTCCGGGACGAAGGCAGAGCGCAGCGGTGCGGGCGCGTGGGGCAGCGCTTGCTCCTTGGGGAGGGTCTGCGGCAGGCTGGTGCGGTGCTCTCCATCCGGCCCCGCTGCGCTGCGGCACGCCGGCCATGGTCACGCCAGCCACGGCCACGCTGGCCATGGCCATGCCGGCCACAGCCCTCGGATGCCGGGTGACGGAGATGCTCTCAGGGCAGGGACCAGCTCTGCCTTCACAGCAGCAGGCCTCGTGCTCAGAGATGCTGAGACCAGCTCAGCCCCCGCCGCCTCACCCCGGCGCAGAGCAGCCCGCACGAGTCAGGCGCGCACCGCAAGCGGGGAGCGGGCGCGCTGCCACACGGGGATGGGGCGTGGTGAGCCCCTGCCCCACTGAGAAGTGACAGAAATCCCACTCACCAACACTGTCCTGCGGCACTTCCCACCGACACAGGATTCGGTCTCTGAGCAGCGGACAGATTTAAAATTATTGGGAAAAAAACGGGGACCTGGGAAGATGGTCCCGTTCCAGAGCCTGACTCAGTCGCTATTTGCGGCCCGACGCAGCAGGAGAGGATGCTCCTCCATCGGGAGCGCGGTCGGCCACCAGCACCGTGCCGGGTGCTGCTGGGGGCCTGGCAGCAACGCTCAGCGCGCAGCTCCCGCCCGGGCTGCCAGCACGCGGATGCCTACGGCCACCAGCACGCGCGGGCCAGGCGGGAGGTCCCCGAGCGGGCTGGCCCCGGCCCCTGGCCATCGCTTTGCTGGCTCTGCACAACCCTCGCGCTGCCGCGGAGCAGCAGATGGACGGCCCCGGGAACCCTCCCAGCGCACGCTGAGCCGCGTCCTGCCTGCTCCGGCAGCGTGCTGCCCAGCACCGCGCGAGCCGAGGGCAGCGGTCGGAGCCCCGCGCCGGCCCCAGCGGCCACCGAGCTCGGAGCGCGCGGGGCGGCAGGACGGACATCTGCCGGTTTGCCCACGGGGACCCAGAGCCGGGTACGGGGCCGCACAGGCAGCAGCAAACACCGACGTGCCAAGGACACCCCAACCGGGTTTCACTCCCCGGATGGTCCCCGGCGCTCTCGGCACGGGAGGGAACGCGACTTCCCTGGGCTGCAGGAGTTTCTGGCACCCGAGTACCCAGCACTCGTGGATAAAGCCGAGCAGCATTACCATGTGGGCACAACACGGCTGCAACACCATGGCCAGGTCCATCTTCAGCCTCTCTGAGCCTACACGGCACTCTCATAACTCAGCAGAGGAGTCTTCCTCGGCGCCCTGCAGAGCCCAGTCTGGGACAGGGCTGGCGCTGGGCTGGAGGGGCGAGGGCAGGGGCTGCCCGGCGGCAGGCGGCAGGCAGCAGCCGCAACCGGCACACGCCGAGGAGGGGACGCCTGGGTACGCGGCAGCCTTTTTGAGAGAGGAGGAGGATCGATCGTGGATCCCAAGGCAAAAATGAGCAAGCTGTGATGCGCTGCACGGAAAAAAGGCCAACAACACGCCAAGATGCGCAGAGAGCATTGCCTGCAAGACTGCGGAGCAACTCTGCCCGTCACTGGTCGCACGGTGGCTGCGGAGCCGAGCCCGGCTGCAGCTCCGCGTCCCCAGCAGCAGTGCAGCCCCACAGCCACGCACCGCACGGAGAGCCCGGAGACAGCACAGCCCGACCCTTCCCGGCCAGGAGGGACCGGGCAGCCGCTGGCCCCCTCCCACCTCCCCAGGGTATTCACACTCAGAGCAGGAGCAGGCGGCCAGAGGGGCCCGAAGCCCCCGGGACGCAGCACCTTGCCAGACCTTGCTCCCAGCACCGGCTCCCAGTGCGCTCTGGCAGCAAAACCCTCGTGCCAGCCCACGGTGTTGATCATTTGCTGCTTACCCGACTTCTGAGGGTGACTTCAGCACGCTGCACGCTCCAAGAAATCCCCAGAGAAAACAGGATTCCTTCTCTGCAGCGACGAGCTCTCTCAATTCCCATTTCCAAGGGCTTTCGTGCTCCATCTCTCCTGCCGTAACCTAAATTTTAACCTAGCCCCAAGTGTCAACACTGAACATTATCACTTCTTACAGCTTAGGGCTCGAAGGGCCGTTAGACCCGGCGAGTGCCGCGCCCAAGGAACGCGGGCCGAAGACGGCTGCGCTCTAACCCCGCGTTCATGCAAGCTACCGCATCCCTGCCAGACAGAAATCCGTGTTTGATCCAGAGATGTCAAGTGATGGAGAATCCCCCACGGGCCTAAGCTGTTCCAGTGGTTAATTACCTTCCCTGATAAAAATATGCACTTCTTGTCTAGTCAAAATTTGTCTAGCTGGAGCTTTCAGTGCCTGGATCTTGTTATATCTTTTCCTGGCTAAATCAGAGCACTCTGTACCCGCAGAGATCTCTTGATCGCAGCCTAAGACGACCTACATCGCAAAGCCACCGCTTAAACTTCTCTTGGATGAAAAGTTCAACCTACTTAGGCTGCATCTCCCACAGCAGAGCAGGTTTTCCAGACTGTGAACCATTTCTGTGGCTCTTCTCTGCTCATTTCCCGTGTCCCCGGTGTTTCTCCAGCACGGACACCACGAGCGGCCGCAGCACGCCGACGACGCTGTGGGCACTCCCACCACGCGCGCACCTTTCCTCACCCACGGGCTCGCCGCGTGGCGACGGGCAGCGCTTCCATCGAGCCACTGCAACCATCGCCCTCACGCAGGGAAGGGAGGTTCAGCATCCCACCCCGGTGCTGGGGGGGACCCGGCCGTGGTGAGCGGCCGCCCACCCCCAGCCCACCCTGCCAGCTCGGCCTCCGGGCATGACGGTCCCCGAGCCAAAGGCACAGACGAAGCCATGGCCACCCCGTGCTGCTTCCTCCAGGCGCAGCAGGTCCAGGGCACAGGTCTGTCGATGCCGCTCCGGGTGGGGGAAAGGGCCCCTGGGGAGCTCCAAACGCCCTAAAACCCCCTTGGGAGCTTGCCCGGGGGGGGCTCAGCCACCAGGGCGGAGGAGACCCAGGGCAGGTTTCCTGCGCAGCACCCAGAGCCGTGGGGCACCCGGCTTTCCACCAGCCCTCCTGGTGCCACCCATGCCAGTGCCCACCCAAAGGCCACCGAGCAGCACCCACCCTGCAGCGCCCGAGCCCCTGGCCCCCCCGGCCCACATCCCGCCCCAGGAGGCTGCGGCGAGCACGCG
Source organism: Opisthocomus hoazin (assembly GCF_030867145.1). Lineage (NCBI taxonomy): Eukaryota > Metazoa > Chordata > Aves > Opisthocomiformes > Opisthocomidae > Opisthocomus > Opisthocomus hoazin. Next base: position 8,567,772 of record NC_134434.1, on the reverse strand, counting down.
GGGCTGCGGCCGCAGGGAGAGCAGGAGCCGGGAGCAGCTCGCCCTGCCGCCGGCAGCAGTGCCGGGGGAAGGCAGGCTGCGGAGACAAAACCTGGAGCCCGCGGACCTTCGCCTGAGGAACACCCCGGCAAAGCGGCTCCACGCCAGGACGGGCTTCTGCAAATGCACTCGTCAAGTCAGATAAACCCAGGGCAGCCCCCGGCCCCAGGACCCGGGCTGAGAGCGGAGACCAACCAGCAGATGACGGGGAATACTCACAGGGCGCCCGGCTCCCGTCAGCGCATCCACCCCAGTTGCAGCGGCCACGGGAGCGCGAGTGAAGGTCTGCGCCGGGAGGCAGCGATGCGTGGAACCCCCCGAATCCCTCCCCGGCTCGGGGCCAGCAGCAGCCCCCTCCCCGCCGGCATGCGGAGACACGACTTTCTGCGCTCTCCGTCAGGCAGGGTCCTGCTCCAGCCACAAATGCATCCTTATTTAATTCACAGCAATTACGCTCACATTCTGCTAGACAAATAGATTTTACAAGCCCTCAGTTAAATGTGGATAATTACGGCTGCCTGCACCAGGGGACAGCCCTGCCCGGGCTCAGGAGGAAGAATCGCATCCCGACTCCGCTAATGCTGTAAATTAGCGAGGAGCGTCCCAATGGCAGCAGAGTAATTACCAGCTACCGCACCCCCCCGTGGGCTGCTGCTCCCGCGCTCCCGCACCCTGCTCCGGCTCCCTCGCAGTGTGTGTGTGCAGGCATATGCTGCTGTTAATGGGGCTTCTGTCACCTCAGCTGCTGGCAGAGACGACTTTATCTCGGGAACCCTCTCCCCGTGCCAGAGCGCAGGCTTTCGGCTCTAAATCATCCACGGGGGAACTCACAGGTGCGGGGGAACAAAAGACGAAAGCATCAACGCTTCGGTCGTGCCGGTGGCGCTGGGCAGCGCCTGCCACGAAGGCTCCGACAGCGACAGGCGGGGGGGGCCGGCGGGACCAGCCCCCGGCAGACCCCCGGGAACGCACCCCAGCCCGGAGTGGGCACGACCCCACGGACGAGAGCGGAGAAGGACGTTTGGTGCCCAGCGAGCACAGGGGCCGACGCAGAAGGAGCTGGATGAGCAGGGGACAGGCTCCTCCTCGCCACGACACCCAACGGCAAACTCCAGCGACACTGCCGGGCCTGCAGAAGGGCTTTAAATCGGACCCCTGTTTAACAGCCAGGTAAACTGAGGCACACAGCAGGAAAGGAAAAATCAAAAAGCCACCGAGAGATTAAAACAAGCCTGGCATTCCCTCCGTGACCCCACCAACCCTTTCCACCGCCTCTCCACGCTGCTGCACTTGCAGAGCTCCACGCACCCCCCCGCAGACGACACCCCCCACCCCTCCTCGGTGGGCTCTTGCAGGGCAGCAGCGCTGCTCCCCGACCCGAGCCCTCCTTGCTCCCACCCCCCGCAGACGTGCCCGACGAAGGAGAAGGCCTTCTGCGGACACCGAGGGCAGCCGCACGTCGGGCAGCTGGCAGCCTTCCCGCCGGTGCTGCCGGGGGCTCTGCGCAGTGCCCAGCCCCCCCGCAGCCGGCGGGCAGCAGATCCCTGTCCCCGCGCAGAGACGCGCTGGGGGCTCGGCTGGGGACAATCCCCACCGGCCGGCGCGACCGCGAGCAGGCTGCGCAGCGTGGAGTCCTGCTCCTCTGTCCCCACCCGCAGTGCCGCAGCGGAATGAAGGTAAATAAGAAAACCAGAACGAAACCGCCACGTTTTTCAGATCCGTCTGTCGAAGCGGACCCACGCGACCACGCGACGTGCCCGGCGACAGAGCCGGCAGCAGCTCTGCGACCCTCGGAGAGCCCCAGAGCCAGGCCTCGGGGTCAGACTCCGTGTCTCCCCGGTGCTCCCCAGCCTGCCAGACCGCCGCAGAGCTCGGGCACTTGCTCAGGAGCTCAGAGCCCGCGCGGGAGCAGGGCTGGGGGTGCCGGGGGAATGCAGGGCACTGCAGCAGGATGAGCGTTTTGACGCAGACGGGACGAGGCGAGCAGAGAGGCGAAGGCAAGCGGCGCTCCCCGTGCTCAGCGCTGGCTGCCGGAGCCCTGCGTGGCTGCAGCGACGGACGAGTGTGCCAACGCGGAGTCACCCAGCACGGCGAGTGTGCGTCCCCAGCTCACGCCGCGTTCCCCTCACAGCTTGCTCATGGTCTCTGCCGCGGATCCGCATGACGCAGCCGGGAAGGCTCCCGCTCCGGGCAGGAAGGCCGGGCACCAGGCGGGCAGCATGGCGGCAGCGCCGCGGAGCACGGGGCACCGGAGCTGCTTGCGGTCACGCTCCAGCCCCCAGCCCCGGCAGCGCTGCGGGCTCTGCCCGGCACTGGCACCGTGTGCCGGAGCACGCGCTGCCCGAGGAGAGGGGGCACGGCTCCGCGGCTGGCACGGCGGTCCGGGCATACGGAGGCTCTGCAAGGCTCCTGCCGGGGAAAGCTCGTGCACTTTACCACTGCTGAGAAGCTTCTGTGTTCCTGAAATATCATCTTCCCCTGGGCAGCTTCACGGGCGAGTCTTGGGACTTGCCGGAGCATCAAACTGACATCTAGGTCAGAGAGAGGAATAGCTCAATGCCTCCAGGAAAAAGGGTTTTCCTTTCGCAGCCAGCGCCTCCTCCACCAGCTCGAGACCCAGCCTAGGAGCGAGCACTTAGCACAGGCGACTGCCTCCAGCCCAGTGTGAAGCAGGCTGCGGGGGTGGAAAAGGGATTAAAAACATTTCTGAGACCTGGTCCAGAGAGAAACTGCCATTTCTGGAGTCCCCTCGGCTCTTCATGGTGCCCAGAGCAGCACCTCTGCAGGAAAAGGCACCCGCAGAAGGCAGAGCCCCGGGGGAGCCTGGCTGGAGGCAGACACGCTGCCGGCGCCCGCGCCAGGGCTGCCAAACCCCTTCCCACCGTATTTTGCACGCCAGACGCCATGCCTAAGAACCAACGCTGCGCACGGGAGACACGTCCCAGTATCTGTCACCTTGGTGGTACACAGCCCCTCCGGCCTCACAGCACAAGCTCCAGCGCTGCCCGCCGCTCCCCGGCTGCTGCCTGTGTTTGCAGGGGTCCCAGGGAGGGGAACGGAGGGGGGATGCATCCTGCACGCTGCCTGCGCGGCTCGCAGATCTCCGGTGCCCGGCGGGCAGCTGCCTGCCCACGCTTCCCCGGTCGCCCCTTCTCCCCCAGCCCCAGCTCGCTCCCCCCGACGGCACTGCCCTGGGGCCGGGGACTCGGCACAGACCCTGCTCCCGCAGGATCGCCCGATGCCGGGCGCTGCCCGCCCGGTTCTCCCCTGCCCTTCCATGACAGAGGGTTGCAGGGATCAGCACGGAGCCCACAGGACGCGGAGCAGACGCTGCTGGCTGTCGGACGCTGCGTCCGCGCTGTCACTGTGCCCCGGTCCCCGAAGGTGACTGAGCCGCCCCGGCAGGACCCTCTCGTTGAATCCCGGCAGTTCCGGGGACGCCCGGGCTGCGGGACGGGCAGAGGGGACACCGGGGACGGGACCCGCGCGAAGGCAGGGCTGGCCCCGCTCCCTGCGGGAACGCTCGGCAGACGGCAGCGCGGGCACCTCTCCCCCGGCGTGTCACCATGATTGAGTGCGGGATGCAGGCACTGTAATGGTTTCATCAACTTCACTACTTTTTATGAGAAATTTGTTCCAACACCTTCCCTTTCCCCGGCTGCTGTCACCTTAACAAATGCCAGCCCAGAAAGAACAATAATCCCGTAGGAAACTTTGAACCGGAGCGGGCGGCTTCCCGGGGAGGGGGGCAGGAGGTGGGTGTAAGCTCATTTTTGCAGGTGCTCAGGACCACTCAGAGCTGCCCCAGCCTGACACTGCCAGCGCTGGAAGATCTGCTTGTGCCCTCCTCTTCCTCCCGGGGGAGGATCGCGGCGTGCGGACGTGCTGTAGTGCTGGTGAAGGAGCTTCGGACGGGAGCCTTCAGCCCCAGCCCCGTCCACCCTGCCTCCCCACCCACCGGACCAGTCCTCCAGCCCAGTGAGCACTCAAAACAGAATCACAGAATCACAGCATGGTGGGGGTTGGCAGGGCCCTCTGTGGGTCACCCAGCCCAACCCCCTGCCCAAGCAGGGTCACCCACAGCAGGCTGCACAGCACCGCGGCCAGGCGGGGCTGGAATATCTCCAGAGAAGGAGACTCCACAGCCTCCCTGGGCAGCCTGGGCCAGGGCTCCATCACCCTCAGAGGGAAGAAGTTCTTCCTCATCTTCAGCTGGAACTTCCTCGGCTTCAGTTTGTGCCCGTTGCCCCTTGTCCTGTTGCTGGGCACCCTGACACAGCTCATGCACTTCTTTCTGTCCCTGACACCTCTCGCCCTCCTCGGCCGCTCTGATGCTCCCCCAGCCCCGGGCATCCCGCTCCTGGCGCTGCCAAACGGCTCGGTGCCGGCTGGCGAAGTGCCCGACCTCCCGCTCCCCCTCCCACGACCTGCTCGGGTGCTGAGCTATGCCCCCCAGCACCCTGCTGGGCAGCCGAGCAGCGGCTCCCCCCGCCCGCCGGACCCGCCGGCTGCGTCGCGGCACAGGCGGGTGCATGGTCACCTCCTGCTGCACCCGGGCAGGTCTGCCGGCTCCGGGGACCGTGCTGGGGGATCCGACGCCCACACCGAGTCCCTGGGCATCACCGAAGCCGAGCAGGCGGGGGAAGTGGGACGGGCAGGAGAGGCAACCCCGGCAGCTTCCCCGAGCGCGGCAAAGCACCGGGCACCAATCTGGGGATTCCCAAGGCTGCGAGCGCCAGGCCTGCCCTCTGCCTGCCTTCCCTGCGAGGAGCTGCTGCTTCGCCGTGAGTCATCGCTGGAAGACGAATGCTATTTAAAGGATGTTATTCGCAGAAAATCGAGTTTTAATAACAGGGCATCAAACGAGGAGAAAACACCAAACTTCCAAGCGGAGCTAGGTTTCCGTATGTTAATTTATACAGCACATTCCCTGCCTGAAGGAATGGAAACCACGCGGCGAGCTCCTCTCTCTGACAAAGCGGTGCAGGGAGCCCTCTCCTGCTCCCCGCTCCGTCGCACCGGAGCATCTCCCGGCCACGGAGAGCAGGACCCAGGGCCGGCCATGGCTACCGCGCCGGCACGGCCGGGGAGCGCGGGCTCGGGGCTCGCGAGCCACCCTGCATCGCTGCCGCGCTCCCGGGAGCCTTCGGGCTTAGCTCAGCCGGCGGGTGGGAGGGCGGGAGGAGACAGCGCTGAGCTCCCTTTAAAAATAGATCAAACCCTCCGCAACGGAGCCATTTTCTGAGAGCAGCAGGCGCTGCCGGGCTGGGGCCACCTCTGCGAACACTCGGGTGAGTTTTCCCAGATGGATTTGGAAAGCGAGCGAGGGGAAGGATGGCAAAGGCAGCAAAGCAGACTTGTTTTCCAACAAAAGAAAAAAAGACAAGTGAGGAGCAGCCTGCGGGCACTCGTAGCCCCTCGCCCCGTCCCCAGCCCGCGTCGCCCGGGCCCTTCGGCGCAGCACGGTCTGACGAAGTCAACTCGCTCGCACCAGGGCGAGGGGTTGGCTCATCCCACAGCCGCCAGCCGGCTCCTCTGCCCAGCACGGGGGTCCTGAGCCCCCTCCTCACCACGCACCGAGCCTGGCTCTGACCAAGACCAAGGACATCTCGTTTGGAGGGGACAGAGAAGTGCTTCCAAGCTTCCCTGAGCTGCAGAAGAGCAGCGGCCGAGCCTCCCCCCACCTGCTCCAGCTGCCCTGGAGCCTTTCCCGGGCCGACCCCAAACCCTGGCAGCGCCGCACGGCAGCCGCGGCTCTGGGACGCTGCCGGGTCCCAAACCCGATGACCACACGGAGAATCGACGCGAATCGCATCCCACGGCTCTGAGCTTGCACCGGAGCTCCCCAGCTTGCCGGGCTGCTGGACGCGGCTGCGGGGACTGCGGGGTCCCGGGGTGCACACTCGCAATGGGGGGCTGTACCGGTGCAGCCCCCAGCCCCGCTGGCAGCTCAGATTCTCACACCAGGTCTCGGCGTTTTCCCGCATCCCTTTGCCTTCTAGCTTCTCCCCGGTGGGCGCACGCCTTCCAGAGGAATCTCCCCACGCCTTCACGGCCGTTCGCAGCTCACCACCACGGGCATCGCCCCGGCAGCCCGACATCCCCGGCACGGTGCAGGGCTCCCGCAGACCGTCCTCCCGCCACGCCACCGGCCCAGCACAGGCACGGAGCGGCAGGCACGGCTGCCGAAAACAACCTTGGCTCAGGCGGCCACGTGCCGAGTCAGTCTGAACAGCACACCGGCAAACAAAAACGCATCTGCACGTCGGGGCGAGCTCCAAGAGTAAAGACAAGAGGACCTCAGAGGCCACAGCCTTCAGCCGTGAGGCCAGCAGAGTTTTGTTTAACGCAGGAGGAGTAAATAAAGTCCTCAGCAAGAGGAAGAAAGCTCCCAGAGAACCGATCCAGCAGGGAGGGGGTAAATAACCCCGCGCCGCGCGAGGGGAGCCTGCGAGGACCGGGCGCGGGGAGCAGCAGCAGCAGCAGAGAAAACCTCATGTGCCAGGAGCACGGGGCAGAGCGAGGATCGCCAGGGGGGGCTGAACAAGATGCTGTGGCAAAACAGCAAAAGGCTCATTAGTTATGCAAATAAAAAGATAATACAGAAAAAAGTGACGCTGCTACACAGCACGGATGAGTGGGGACAAAACTAACCTAGGTGCTGCCTGAGGACTGACTGCATAGTTAGCTGCGGCTTTCGGGAGCGATGGCGATCAGCACGCTGCCGTCCGCAGGCTGCCTTACGGAAGCTACGGTCGCCAAAGCAGGAGCAAAACTCCAAACACCCAATGAATTCAAACCAGAGGAACGAGGAACCCTCCATCCCAGGAACCCACCAGAACCAGCCCAGTTCACAGCCCAGCCGCGTCCAGCTGCAACGGGCCATGGCACTGGGAACAAGCAGCGCGGAGCCAAGCGAGGAGCGGGGGCAGGGAGGGACCCCCCGGCCCTCCCCAGCCCGCAGAAAAGCAGCTCGACGGAAAACAAGGCGGAGACGCACGACAGACAGGCAGGACGCAACGGTGCCTTACCAAAGGCAGCTCACGCCCGAGCGAGCCGCCATCGTCCTTGGGAGCCGAGGCAGGCGAGCGGCCGGGCCGGCAGCCGGGCTGGCGAGGGCCAGGGGGCATCGGCCACGCGGGGGAAGAGCCCTCAGCCCGCGGGGGCTGGCAGCCCACGGGACCGGAGCGCCCGCGCCGCACGGGGTTCGGAACGCCGCGCATAAGGGCGACGCGAGGATGGCTGCTCCAGCCCGGCGCGGCAGAGGGACGGCGATGCCATTACTCAGTGACAGGCTGCCTGTGAGTCACCCCCGCCCGCATCTGCGAACGGAGCGAGCATCTTTCCTGGCAAAGCGATGGCCAGGGGAAAGCAGGCAGCAGCCACGCCGCCACGCGGTGCTCTGCCGGCGCCGGATCCGTGCCGCCAGGCGACTGCGGGTGAGACGGCTCGGGATGGAGGAGCAGGGCAGGGCTGCCCAGGCAACGAGCGCGGCTCTGGGGAGCGGACAGAAGGGCAGAAGGGCAGCAGGACAGTAGGACAGAAGGGCAGAAGGGCAGAAGGGCAGAAGGGCAGCAGGACAGAAGGACAGAAGGACAGAAGGGCAGCAGGGCAGCAGGGCAGAAGGACAGAAGGACAGCAGGACAGCAGGGCAGCAGGACAGAAGGGCAGCAGGACAGAAGGGCAGAAGGGCAAAAGGACAGCAGGGCAGCAGGACAGAAGGACAGCAGGACAGCAGGGCAGAAGGGCAGCAGGACAGAAGGGTAGAAGGGCAGAAGGACAGAAGGGCAGAAGGGCAGCAGGACAGAAGGACAGCAGGACAGAAGGGCAGAAGGGTAGCAGGACAGAAGGACAGAAGGACAGAAGGGGAGCAGGGCAGCAGGACAGAAGCACAGCAGGACAGAAGCACAGCAGGACAGAAGGACAGCAGGACAGAAGGACGGAGGAGCTCGTCCAGCCAAGGCTCCGTCTCTGCGAACACACAGGGAGCAGGCGCTGGGCAGGGCGAGGAGCTGTTCCCACGGCAGGACGACGCTGGCCGGAGCGTGAAGGGGTGCAAGAGGCTGCAGACGCAGGGAGGAAGTAAAGGAGAAGGTTTCCGTGCCCGGGGAGGGCCGGGCACCTTCCGGGCTGGGCGCTGGGACAGCCCTCACCAACCGATGGGTGAGGAAAGGCGCTGTGGCTGGGACTGCCTGGACAGCGGGGACTGCGCTCGGGGGGCCGGGCCTCTGCCCCAAACACTCCTTTGAGCACTTTGTAAAGGTCCGCAGATGTTCCACCCTTTCCACGGCCGACCAGCTCCTTTCCCAGCAGAGCAGCGACCGCCCGCGGCGGGGAGCCGGCAGGGAACGGCGGGTTCACCCACGGACACCCCACAGACGGCACCGCTGTCACACCGGAGCCCCATCCCACTGCTGCCCTGGAAAACCACGGGCCAGGCGCCCTGGCTCCATGCGCTGCCCAGGCTGCTTCCCTAACTCCGTGCAGAAACCAGGCTGCTAATCAGATGGAAAGTCTCCATCCCATAATAAACAGAGCGTACTATTTATAAACCTGAAAACGTCTTTATTATTATTATTTTCCCCCAGAAAAAAAAAATAAAAATTTAAAACCCCTTGCACAATGCTGTTGAATACACCCCAGCAAGGACTCGCAGGTCTGCGGCGCTGGTGTCGCTTCCCCAGGCAGTGCCCAGCGGAACAGATGGCAGCGTGGGCGTTAGGTACCAGCCTCCTGGCAATCTGAACATCTGTTACCGTTAGAAAATGCTAATTGCCATCAATCAGGACAGCACCTACCCACATTTACATGCAAGCACAAAAAAATTACGTCTAAATTTCTCCGAGCGCAACACTTGCTGCATGTTAAGTAACCGGAGCTGCTCGGATGCTGCAAGGCAGCCCGGCACCGGCGGCTGCGGGCGATGCGCCGCGGCCGAGCGCCCAGCAGCACCTGGCCTTCCCCAGCAGCACCCGCAGCGCGAGGGGCAGGGGACGCGCTCGGCAGCCCCGGCGCAGAGCCCTCCGACCGCCGGCAGCCCCCCAGCCCGGGAGCGCTGCCACTGGCGCGGGGCACCCCGGGGGGGCACAGTCCCGCTCCCCTCCGCATCCTTCGCTGCCGCGTGCTGCTCGCACCCCACGCAGCGGGAGCACCTTGCCCCAGCTCGCTCCCTCCCTCCGGTGACGCCGGCGCAGCGCTGGGCCCCGCAGCCCGACGCGCCGCACTCGCAGAGCCTCGAGGTCCCCGCACACCCTGCCCGGCTCCCGGTCGCCCCGCCGCGTCCCCAGCTCCCGGCTCGGAGTGGCTGCTCCCAGCAGCTCCCGCTCGCACAGCCCCTGGGCAGGGCAGGCAGCGTCTCGCCCCACGGGACACGGCCACGGGATGCTTCAATCCCACCGGGAATTGCCTGGCCCCGGCTGGTCCCTGCGCTCCATCCCAGGGGAAGGTGAGCCGGGCTCCGTCCCCAGAGAGCACCTGGACAGACGGGAACAGAAACAGCCCCACCGTGATTTATCCCATCACTGCAGGGAAAGGTTCGGAGCAGCCCACCCCGACATCGCCTCCCCCTGGTGGCCCCAGCCAGACCGGGGACCCCCTACCCAGCCCCTCGCCCACCCCCGAAGCGAGACGGCAGCTCCTGTACCGAAGAAGCAAAGCCACAAATCATGGACGGCGAACTGGGACACCAAGCTGAGCAGAGGAGCCCGACACCCAGAAACCCGGAGCGCGGCCATCGCCAGGACCCGGCTCCCTCGCAGCGGTCCCAGGGGATGCTGGCGCCGGCCGTGCCGGCCCCACTCCTCACCCCGAGAGGCTGCCGGGCCCCCACCTCGCCTGAACGCAAACGCCGCTGCGGGCTGTGCCAGGATCTCCCTGTTCCTTCCCCAATTCTGGGCACCTCTGGGTGCGGCAGCCGTCGAGGAGCTGGCAGGGAGCGGCAGGGTGGCAGCGGCGTGTGCCGAAGCTCACCCCGGAGCAGCTCTTCCGTGGCGGCACAGACCACCCTCGCCGCGCTTCGTCACCCACCCGCAGGCCCTTCCCCAGGACCGCGGTCGCCCGTCGTAGCCGTGAGACAAACTTCCCGTCGCCGACGTCTCGCTGCCCGCTGCCCGCTCAGCTGGCTTCGGCGTCAGCGGGTCGGGGTGGACCCTGACCCCTGCGGGGGTCCAGGGTGGGCAGCGGCTGAGCGTCCCCAGCCCCCGCGCAGGCGCGCTCTGCCCTGCCAGGGGCTGCCCCCCGAGCAGCGCTGCCAGACCCGGCCCCCACTGCGCCGGAGGCAGTGGGGTCAGCGAGCGCTGCGCTCCCGGGGGGCAGAAAGCCCCCCTTCTTGGGGGGGTACGGCCCACCCCACACTCCACCCCACTCGCTGGGTCGGGGCCAAGGCAGAGCAGAGTGGGGGGGCTCACCTCGCCGCTGCAGACCCTTCGGGCTCCACAACCACCAGGACCCGGCGCACGCGGGGGCATGACCCTGTGTGCCACCCCACACCCCCTTCCCGGGGGGCTCAGCGCGGGCAGCAGCACCGTCCCGCGGCCCCCCGCCCCACCGCCTCGGCTCTTGGAGCGGGCTCAGGCTCTGCCCGAAGCGGAGCGAGGAGGAGCGATCTCGCTGCCGAGGCGAAGGCGCGGGGGGCACGGGACGGAGGAGCCGTCAGGGCGTGGCAGGAGAGCCTCACCAGACACCGCCGCGCTCTTCCCACGGCCACGGCGAGTCGGGGACCGTGGCGCACATCGAATTTGCGTCATGGTCGCTGGGCTTCGGCTCCATCCCCCTGCTCGCCCCCCACCCCTCCTCAGCCCTGGCTCCCTGACAACCTCCCATGGGCGCAAGCAGGCTGCGGCACCGCTGCTCGCTCCCCGCAGCGCCCACCGTCGCGCAGCAGCCGAGGGGACCGCTCAGAGCTGCAGGGTCACTCCCAAATGCCATCTGGCCAGCACCGCTCCGTGCCCGGCCACCAAGAAATTCTGCCAACACGCTGAAGGCCATGGCTCTCCCCTCCGCCGCCCCGGCTGCCGCCAGCATCTCGCGGTGCCCACTCAGCCCCGGCAGCAGCACGGGGGGGACCACGGCATCCCCGGCCCCCGGCCCCTGCTCCGGTGGGCAGCCCTGGGCACGCAGCTCCCGGGCCGGGGCAGCCCCTCCCGGGCACGCCACGGAGCAGAGCCCCTGCACCCCAAGTCTCCGGCGGGAAAACCTCCCCCGGCACCCGGCGGCAGGGCGAGGGGTTTGGTGTTGGGGAGCGCGGGGTGGGTGCAATGGTGGGTGCAGTGGTGGGGTTCAGCGGTGGGGTGCAGTGGCAGGGGTGCAATGGTGGGGTGCAAATGTGGGGTGCAATGGCAGGGGGCAATAGTGGGGTGTGACCTACCTTGCGGAGGGGGGGGCCCAGCCGCGGGAGCACAGCGACAGCCCCCAGGAGCCCCTGCCCCAGGCCCCCTCCCCCCAGCAGTGCCCAGGGGCTGTTTCTGGGGAGCTGCAGTCCCCCGCGCTCGGGCTCTGAAGTCACATTCGTCTCCGCCTGTGCCGCTTCCCCAGCGCTCCGCCGTGCCACCGCACGGGTGCCATCGCCACCGAGGCGGCTGTCCCCCACACGCCGCGTCCCAGATGCACTTTCGTAGCTGCTCGCAGCCAGGCGCTTTCCCAGCCCCCTTTTCTCGCGCGGCGCGGCGCGGGGCTGCCAGCGACGGCTGGGTGCCGAGCACGGGGACTCTGACTCACATCCAGCCCAGCCAGGAAATAAATATTTGACTCGAATTCATTTCCAGACTCCATAACGGGGAGCGGGTCCGCGGTGCCCAAGCGGCGCGTGGAGGTGCCTCCCCGTGCACGGGGCAGCGCGGCCGCCTTGGCTGAGGGGTCCGGGGCAGGGCCCGGCGCGTCCCCCTGGCAGCGGGCACCCCAGCAGCCGCGTCCTGCACCCACCCCGCACCCCCGTGGCTCTGCCCCAGCTCCGCGAGGCCCCCGGCCGCAGCCGGCATCGCCCGCTGGCTGCCCACTCCTTGGTGGTCCCGGGACCCCGCGCCGGCCCCAGCGCCCGCGGCAGCGAGCCCCGCTGTGCCACCAGCGCCCTTCCACACGGGAGCAGCCGCAGAGCTGCCGGCTCCAGCACTTCCCGCTACATCTGGAAACTCTTCTCACCCTTAATTGTTCTTAATGCTTTAACACGCGCAGTGACTAATAAGACACTAATTGGGCGGTGTTAGCAGCGAGAGACGAGCGGGGAGCGCGGCTGGCAGTGCCCTCTGCGCTGAGCCGGCGCTCTCCCAGCCGCTCGGCTGCCAGCGTGCCACCAGCATCATCCATCACCATGAACCCAAGCGCTTTTCCCTTCCTGGCCTCTCCCGGCGCGCTGGGAAACCCGCTTCCAGCAGCCGGGAAAGCGAAGAGCGGCCAATGGCGGCTTCTCACCCCACAGCCCCCCGCGCCCCGGCAGCGAGGGAGGAGAGGACGCGAGGGCCCCCGGAAGCGATGTCCCCACAGACAGGCACCTGGTGGCCCCCTGACCCCCCCTTTGCCCCCCTCCAACCCCGAGCCCAGCGCTGCTGGGTCCTCACAGTGCTGCTGCCACCAGCGTCGCCCACAGAATCACAGAATCCCAGCATGGCGGGGTTGGCAGGGACCTCTGGGGGTCACCCAGCCCAACCCCCTGCCCAAGCAGGGTCACCCAGAGCAGGCTGCACAGCACCGCGGCCAGGCGGGGCTGGAATATCTCCAGAGAAGGAGACTCCACAGCCTCCCTGGGCAGCCTGGGCCAGGGCTCCGTCACCCTCAGAGGGAAGAAGTTCTTCCTCGGGTTCAGCTGGAGCTTCCTCGGCTTCAGTTTGTGCCCGTTGCCCCTTGTCCTGTCGCTGGGCACCACTGGAAAGAGTCTGGCCCCGTCCTCCTGACCCCCACCCTGCAGATATTTAGAGGCATTTCTAAGGTCCCCTCTCAGGCTTCTCTTCTTCAGGCTGAACAAGCCCAGCTCCCTCAGCCTCTCCTCGGAGGAGAGATGCTCCAGTCCCCTCCTCATCCTCGTAGCCCTGCGCTGGACTCTCTCCCGCCGGGGTCCCGCTTGGCGCGGCTGACGTTGAGCAGACAAGCGGCCAGCGGCCCCGGGGAACACAGCCACTCCCGGGGCATTCGCGGAGAGGACGTCGGCGCTGGGGACCCTCCTGCGCCCCGGAGAGCCGTGGGGTGACGGCCCCCCACTGCCGGGGCTGCCAGCCCTGCCCGTGCCGCTGCCGACAGCACTGCACTTGCCGGAGCTGCTCGACGCCGGGAAATAGGCACAAATCTTGTTACACACTGGCTAAGCCTCCCTGGGCATGTTTTCTATAAATCTCCTGGAATTTATTATATGATAACTAGCCTGGAAAAGCCAAATTAAATCCACAGCCAAGAAACTGACTTTCAAATGTGACCTAATTCACTGGCTCGGAGGGAAGGGGGGAGCGGGGATCCCGGTGCCAGGCGTTCCCGGGATGACCTCCCCGTGCAGCCACACACCCCCCGGCCCCCTCCTCCTCCTCGCCGTGACTTTGGGGACGGAGCTGCGCAGCCTTTCATGTCTGAGCGGATCTCGCACTCCCACTCGCTGGAACAGCAGCGCCTCGAGGGCTCCCCTGTCAGATGGTTCCCCATTGCTCATCTCCAAGCCTTCCTCGGAGCAGCGCGCTCCTCCCGGGGGGCCGTGGTGGGTTTGGGGACAATGGGGAGCACCGGCGCAGGGGCTCCGCGTCAGTGCGTCCCGCCGCGCTCCAGGCTGCTCCTCGACATCCGAGCGAGCCTCGCGCACAGCCCCGGCAACCCAAAGGCTTCGTGCAAGGCCCCGGTGAGGGAAACGGGTCGTGGGGAGGGAGCGTTCAGGGCAGAGGAGAAAGCAGAAGGGAGAAAATCTGACTGGGGGCGGGAGCACGGCAAGCCCACCCCTCCCCGTGCGCCCGGCACGGGTCCTGGCAGCAATGGCTGCGCCAGCCCGGCCAAGCAAAGCGTGCTCCCCGGGACCGGCACGCGCATCGCCACCGGGCAACATCCCGACCCCGAACCCCCACACCAAGCAGCGCGGCCCCCAGACCCGTACGTGCCCCAGTCACCAGAAGGTCCCAGCAGGACCTCCCGGTGCTCCTGCTCCGGACAGGGCACACGTAACAGGCCAGCTCCGGTGCTCCCGGCGCAATGGGGCAGCCCTACACGGCCCCTCTTCCCGCGGGGCTGTGGGGCAGAGGCCAGGCAGGACCGCGCACCCCCCTGGCCCCCCATCCCTGCCCACCCACTGTGCGTGGGGCTCTGCGCAGGAGCGCGGCGCGGGCAGCGCGGGCTGGGCGCGCGGCGAGGGCGACGTGGGCAGCGCGGGCCCGCGGTGCTCCGGCAGACCCGGGGGTGGGCTCGGGGCTGGCACGCGGGCGCGTGCTGTTGTTCTGGAACGGCGTGCACTGGCAGAGCGGCGTGTGGGAAGCTTGCATAATGGTGCCAGCCCACACTACGCCTGCTCCTTCCCAGCATGATCAGCCCCTCGCTTTCATGAGCAATAACATCCACCCAAAGTTTTCCAAAAGACAAAAAAAATCTTCAAGGTGATGCACAGAGCTCCGCTGCCTGTGCTGCCTTCGACTGATGAATGCAGCTGGGGAAATCCATCCGCGGAGCCTCCCGGCAGCAGCCAGCCTTCGCTAATCCCCGGCTCTGCGGGACGACCGCTGCCCCAGCCGAGGGCTCTCAGAATCCCACTCCCCGTTTGAGGATTTCTGAGCGTGCCCTTGGGACCGGGGCCAGGCAGCGGAGCTGGCGTGCGGCGAGCAGCGCTGCGAGGTGGGGACGCGCGGCTCCCCAGCGCCGGGAGCCCTGTGGCGGGCTGAGCCGCCCGGCGACGCGCGGCTGCACCGGCACCGGCTGCACCGGCACAGCTGCACCGGCACGGGTGCTGCCCTCTGCTCACGCCAGCCAGGGGAAGAGCGGTCCCGGCTGCGGGGGTCCCTGGGGAGCAGCAGCCAGCGTGGCAGCGTGCCGGGAGACGCGTGCAGCAGCAGACAGTGCCGCGTGGCCTGTCCCCGAGCAGCACCCGTCGCTGTGACAGCGCTGTGGCAGCGCTGCAGCAGCCCCCCCGACAGCCACTCGCACCCCCGGGGACTCGCAGCGCCAGGAGGAAACGGGGACGACGGAGGGGAAAGTCACGCTGCCTTTGCGAGGCTGAAATTTTACCTGCTCGTTGGGCTGCAGCACGCTGCCAGCGCAGGCTGGTGTCAGCATGCGGCGGCTTTCGGCGCCCGTGACGTGAGCTGACGGGGCCGGGTCCAAGCCAGACCAAAGGGAAGCCACACCAGCAGCCGTGGCAGGTTTTTGCGGCACGGTCTGTGCCAAGAGCTGGGTCTCGGTGGGTCCGTCCGGGCTGCGATGCACAGGGCTGTGTGCGCGCACCGTGCTCGTGCGCTCCCCTGCCCGTGCGGGGGGACCATCAAGGTCGCCGCGTGCTCCGGGACGCCCCTGCTCCTGCAGCGAGCAGGAGGGTGACAGCCAGGACCGATCCCTGCGGAGCAGCGGGGAGCCTGGCCTGGGGGCAGGACCAGACCCCTCCCCACACCCCGTCCCATGAGGACTGGAGCGGCCATGGCTTCTCCCTGCGACGTCCCCTTTGCCAGGTCCTCTCACGAGAGCCTGGACCTGCGGCACTTGTGCCACCGTGGGTGGGCATGGGATCTGCTCCCAGTGCTGGCGCAAAGCACGCAACGGGCTGACCGGCAGGCACAGCCCGCGGGGAGCAGCAGCTCCATCCTCATCCCGACCCCGTCTCCCTGCTCCCCCCACCCAGGCTGCTCGGTGGGAGCGACGTACCTGGAGGCCAAGAGCAGGTCCCTGGTGCTGCGGGTGCAGGCAGGCGCTCACGCTGGCGTTTGCCCCTCGGAGCCGTCGGGAAGAGCCGTCGGGGTCTCACAGCAGCAGCTCCTTAGCCTGAAAGAGAGAGGAGAGGCTCCGGTCTCGTCCCTGTGTAGGCATCGCTGCTAATAACGGAGGAGGACGCGGCAGAGCTCGGTGCCGCTGAGCGCCGCGGCATCCAGGGGCTCGCGCACTGCTTGTCCCACTCCTCTAACAGCACAATTCTTTCACGGCTGGAGAGCGGCTTTGGAGCATGGCCCGGCTGCAGCGGCAGCCCGGCAGGCAGGACCCCAGCCCCTCGGGGAGGGGGAACCGTGTCCGGCTCTGGGGAACAGGGCTTGGTGGCAAGGGGCGCACAGGGGGTCCCCAGCTCGGGGATCCTGTCCCAGTCTCCACGTCCCAGTCTCCATGTCCCAGTCTCCACACCGATGCAGGATGCTGAGGCCGGTCCTGCCTCCCCCAGGAGCACAAGCCCTGGCTTCAGCAGAGCGCAGGGGATGGAGACAAGGCAAGGCAAAGGCTCTTTCTTCCAGGAAAACATGCCCCCCGACCCACCCTCTTTCCCCCACCGGCTCCTCGGAGGCAGCCCGCAGTCCCACGGCACTCTCAGCAGATCTGGCTTGGTTTTCCCCGACCCAGGTAGAACAGGAGATAATTTAACAGCTTGTCCCCCACTGTAATGGGAGTTTTCTCCCTCGTCCCCTCAGGCAGCCCATCCATCATGGCACCAAGCGGCAACGTCCACCCTGCGACCTCGGCCCGGCAGCCCCCAGCCCACCGTGAGTTACGACGCCTGCACCGCGCGGCGGGACGGGCTCAGCACACCAGCTGCGTGCCGCGAGCCGAGATTTATCCCCTCGGCGGAATAAGGGGCAGAGGCCGGGAGATAAGTCACAGCAAAGCTGCGGGAGCGTCTCTCAAGGTCCTCCAAGGTTGGCTCATTAAAAAAGCAAGGAGAAGAGGAAAGCAAAAAAGAAATGCCCGCAGTGCTGTGGCTCACGAATCGCCCTCCCGCCTTCGAACCAGCCAAAACCAAGAGGGAAGCGGAAAGGGTGCTGGGACGGCTCTGCAGCCATCGCCGGGGGAGGCTGCTGGCCAGGGCCATGTGAAGCCACCAGCTTCCCCCAGCACCTGTCTCAGCAGCATCCCCAGCACCCGTCCCACCAGCATCCCCAGCACCCATCCCATCAGCAACCCCAGCACCCGTCCCAGCAGCATCCCCAGCACCCGTCCCAGCAGCACCCCCAGCAGCGAAGCAGCGCAGTGCCGGATGGGGAGAATGCTTCCCAGCGGTGCAGGAGCACAGCAGCCCTGGGGAAGCGGCAAGCGAGCCGACACACTGGGATCGGCGCCTGCAGTCGCCCGGCTCTGGGGTGCAGCCGTCAGGCTCTGCCGCGGAACCCAGGCACGCCAAGCACGCTGCCGGGAGCGGGCACCATCCCCGCGACGGCACCCATCACCGCTTTCGGGGAGAGACCGCAGAAAACCCCCAGAGCAACCATGAACACCACAGGAACTCCCCAGCCTCCCCAAACTTGCTGGAATTCCCCTTCCGCCTCATTAGTCCTGCTCATTAGGCTCTGCTCCTGATTAGCACGCAGAGCTAGAGCACAGCTCAGCACGACTTCACGCTCCCCAGCCCCTCCATCCCGGCCCGCTGTCACGTCGGTCTGCCGCAGCCCCATCCCCCGGCGCAGGAGCCCCCTTGCCGTCCTCCGCCCTGGGCTGTCTGTGTGTCACCGGGATCCGCGTGGAGCCGGGGGGCTCAGCGGGGATTCGGCCGTCCCGGCTCCGGAGGGGCTTTTTAATCAGGCACACGTCTCCCCTCCGCTCAGCCCCACCAGCTCGCTCGGCTGCGGCTTCCACGCTCGCACCGCGGGCTTCCCCCAAGACCGAACCCCCCCTGCACGCGCAGCGAGCGCAGGACGCGATAAACATGGGGAAAATCCAACAGCGTCCCTAAAACGAGTTGGACACAGCAGGATTTTTTCAGCACCTTCTGTTTCCAAAAGCAAACCCACCTGTGCGGGAGGACAGGGCTGGCGTGGTCCCCAGCGGCGGTGGGGGACTGACGGGGGCCTGGCAGCAGCCCCTGCCCACTGGCAGCCAGCTCTGCTCCCGCGCCGTCCCCCGGCAGCCCCCAGCCCATCACCGAGCCCCACGGGGCATCCCCCCCAGGAGCCAGCCGGCTTTTACTGCGCCATAAACCACCGCGATTCCATCTACCGGCCAAGCCCCAGACGGCTCAGAGATTTTATCAAAGCCGGCAGCACCCCGGGGAGCAGACGGAGAGATGCCGGCAGCTGCCCGCAGCGTCCGCATCGCCAGCCCGACCCAGAGGCTGCGGCTGCGACGGGGGGAGGACCCCGCTGCGCCCACCCATTTTCAGGAGACTGAGCCCCCGCTGCAGCCCCCACGCTCCCGGGGCGATGCTCAGCCCCGGCCCCGCGCCGTTTGTCGGGCTTCACCCCGGCCGTGGGGGGACGGAGACATCCCCCTTGCCCCAGCCGTGGGGGGACAGAGACACCCCCCTCGGCGGGGCAGCGCTGGGGGGACGGCGGGGGGCTGCGGGGGCGAACCCCTGCAGTGGCTGCTCCCTTGGCCACAGGGGAGGGGGAGGACGGAATTCTCTCTCAGCAGAAGAGGCACTGAAGCAGCACCGCGAGCCTGCGCTGCCCGAGACGCAGCTCCGGCCCCAGCCCCGATCAGGAGCTGATCCCACTTCTCTGCGCCCAGCCTGCTATCGCGCCGCAGAAGACGGCGCCTGGTAACGGGATTTGGATGCGGAGCAGAAGCTGTCTTCTCCCCGAGTCTCACTTACGTCACACCCGGAGGTATCCACGGCCATGCAGGTGACACAGAGGAAGGCTAAAGAGTTTCAGCTCTTGCGCTGAGGGAGCAGCTTCACCTTCAGCTGCAAAACAGCAGAACTAAAGCAATCTAATATTGGGTGCCCGCTCCGTGCCCCCGCTCCAGCAGGGCACTGGGGAGAGGAGGGAGACGAGCACACCCCTGCTGCAGCATCCCCGCGGCAGCACCGGCCCCGGCCGCAGGACCCCGCTCCTGCCCCCGACCCCGGCGCAGGGGGCTGCAGCCAGCGCCCCGTGGGCATCCCCCGCGCCCTGCGCCCCGCTCTCAGCCACGGGGCCACCCACGCGCAGCAGCAGCAGCAGCGCGGAGCCAGGCTTGGGCGGCAGAGCCGTGCTCGCAGCTGCCTCGGGGAAAGGGGAGGAAGGCTCGTCACCTCCCCGCCACCCTCCTCCCCGTCTGCGCCAGAGGAAGGTCCCACGCAGCCCCGCTGCCGGGGCTGGGAACGGCGCTGCCTGCTGCAGGCAAACCCGAAGGGACGGGAACCACCCCCGCCAGGCGCGGGTGACATCTCACCCGTGGGAACGCTGCTGGCGCCGTGTCCCGCCACCTCCCACGGCGCAACCGGGCGGGCGAAGGGCAGGCGCAAGAAAGCACCGGGCTGGCAGCTCCCAGCACCCACAAACGGCGGCGAGAGGGAAATCCGGCGAGGCCAGGCCGTGGGTCAGGCTGCAGCAGTCCAGCGGCGAGGCCACGCGCTGAGGGGTGCTCACGGGGCGCACGCTGCTCATGGGGCACACGCTGCTCATGGGATGCACACACTGCTCACGGGGTGCATGATGCTTGTGGGGTGCACAGTGGTCACAGGGCACATGCTGCTCATGGGGCACGCTGCTCATGGGGCGCACGCTGCTCACGGGGCACACGCTGCTCACGGGGCACACGCTGCTCGCGGGGCACGTTGCTTGTGGGGTGCACAGGGCTCACGGGGTGCACTGCTGTGCAGGGAAGCCCTGCACAGGCTGCAAGCAGGCACGGGCCGCGTGAGCCGCAAGGAATGTGCTCATCAAGGAGCGAAGCGGGGAGGCAACTCGTGGCGCTTGGGGAGCAGGATGCGTCCCGCTCGAAGCGTTTGCGTTTCCCGAGCTCAGGGCCAGGGAGCAGGGAGTTATCGCAGCCGTAGCTCGGGAAGAGCCCCGCCACGCGAAAGCTGCGTTGCTGTTAGATAGAAGAGCCGGGGAAGACGCGAAAGACAGGCAACACAGCGAAGGAGCAACCATCTTGAACAAAGGGATGGAGAAAACAGTCCCAAAAAGTGCCGCAGGAGCTGTGGGGTGGGGGACCAAGGGGATCCATCGGCCGCCCTGGGCCCCCCTGCCAGCTGGGAAGGCAGCCTGCCGGGCTCGACCCCCCCGGCTCCACAGCCCTGCCGTCCTCCTGCCATTCCATTTTCAGCGTTGTGGTTGGGAACATCACCCTCTGCCTTCGTACCCGTCCCCCGGTGCTCCGCAGCAGTGCCGGGATGCTTCACCACCTCCGGCGGCAGGAGAGGGGCCGAGGCCGGGATACGGGCGCCTGTCCCCACCCCAGGGCAGCCCTGGGAGCCCCAGCGCCGGGGCACGGCTCCCACCGAGCTGGGCACTGCTCCGCAGAGGCACCCTGCCCCTCCGGCACGGGCCGCAGTGACAGCCCCCAGCATCCCTCATCGCCACGGCCAGCAGCTCGCCGCACCCCGGGAAGCGGGTGCCCACGCCAGCCCCGCTCCGGCAGCGCCCGCAGCCCCGCGGGGAGGGAGCCCAGCGCTGCGCGGGCCCCGTCACACGGACCACGCGCGGGCGGGCAGCACGGGCAGCAGGGGACAGGGATGCCGAGGCGACGGTCGCAGCCTGTTTTTCTGCCCAAGCGCATTAAGTATTCCGCACAGCACTTCTGCTGTAAATCACTTCCTATTCAGGCTCACTGCTGAGGGTCTCTGAAGGTCGATTTTCCATGGTTATGACAACAAAAACTAAAATTGGGTCAAACCTGAAAGGTATTATCTTCCTCCAAGCTGCTAAATGCACAACAGTAATGAGGTTGGTGCAGCGATTCACCCGCAGGCTGCGTTATTTGCTCTGAAGATGTATTAACCAGTTAACTGCGCGCGCCCAGGCAGCTGTGCTGGTTTCTCCCACCAGCCGCACAGAGAGCTGAGGTTCGGGGTCTCTGTACCCCGGCCAACAACCGAGACCGACACGCCGAGAAGGGCGGCCGGCATCGCGCCACACGGGGCTGGGCTCTGCCCGGCCTGACCCGCCGGAACACGCCGGGAACTTGAAAGGCATCCAGCGGCTGAGAACCATCTGAAAAAATAATTATCCTTCCTCCCTCCCCTTTCCCTTTCTTCTTCTTCAACGCTGTCCCCCACCCGAGCTCCGGACGCACGCGAACGGCGGCGCTGGCTGCCCCGGCAGAGGCAGGTCGTGGCAGCAGCCCCACTCCGGCATGGGGCTTTGTGCCCGGCGAATGCACGCGGCTGATCCGGCGCTCAGCAGGCGCTGCCGCCGCTGCCGGGGCGCTGGACCGGGGCCTCGAAGCCCACAGAACCCCCCCGGCCGCCCGGGAGCCACCACCCCGACAGTGCAGCGGCGGCGGGTGCGGGACACGGAGAACATTGGTTTTCACGGGATTTCTGCTGTTTTTTCTAAAACAAACGCCCATGAATGTAAAGATAACGGATGTAAACAAGCACGACCCTAAAATCCACGTGCAGCTGTACGTAACGGGGGAGAGGGAGGGAGGGAAGAGAAGCACATTAATTAATCCCTAAAACGAATGAGATGGGAGAGCTCTAACTGCACGGAGAGCAGCTGCGCGGCTGCAGCAAGGGACAGCCCAGGACGCAGGGCCGCGCTCCGCCGCGTAACGCTGCCGGTGCCCTCGGGTCCTGCCCCGGCCACCCCACGGCGCCAGCCCACCAGCGTCACCGGGGACCGCGGGGTGCCGGTCCGACGCGCCACAGCGCCGGAGCCCCGCGACGCAGCCGGAGGAAGCCGGGGGGAAGCCTCGCAGTGTTGCAGCCGGCGACCCAGCGGGTGCCTTGGCAGGAGGAGGGAGCGGAGCGGAAGAACGCCAGTGCTTCCCAGCACAGCGGGATGGAGGTATCCCAAAATGGGATCCACATCGACAGACGCGCTGGGACCAGTGCTACGACCTCCACGAGCCGCCTCCCGTGCGGCCGAACTGCGGCTGCACAGCAGTACTGGAGCAGGAGTGCGGGAGAGACCCTGGAGCAGAGCTGAGGAGCTCTAGTCCAGCAGAGGGCTATGAGGATGATGAGGGGACTGGAGCATCTCTCCTACGAGGAAGGGCTGAGGGAGCTGGGCTTGTTCAGCCTGGAGAAGAGAAGGCTGCGAGGGGACCTTAGAAATGCCTCTAAATATCTGCAGGGTGGGGGTCAGGAGGACGGGGCCAGACTCTTTCCAGTGGTGCCCAGCGACAGGACAAGGGGCAACGGGCACAAACTGAAGCCGAGGAAGTTCCAGCTGAACCCGAGGAAGAACTTCTTCCCTCTGAGGGTGACGGAGCCCTGGCCCAGGCTGCCCAGGGAGGCTGTGGAGTCTCCTTCTCTGGAGATATTCCAGACCCGCCTGGACGCGGTGCTGTGCAGCCTGCTGTGGGTGACCCTGCTTGGGCAGGGGGTTGGGCTGGGGGGTCCCCAGAGGTCCCTGCCAACCCCCACCATGCTGGGATTCTGGGATTCTGTGAGAAGGGAGGACACTGTTCCACGAGGCCCGCAGGGATCAACCAGCGCGGCTCTGCCCAGCGTGACGGCACAGCAGCCGCCCACATGCCGAGCTCTCCAGGCACCACGGGCTGCTGGGCACTGGGCAGCTCACCGGCTGCGGCTGTTTGAAGCCAAGCGCTGGATGAACCGGAAAAGACAAATCTGGCGTTCCCGCCCTCTTAAGGTCTCCAGCTCCAGACCGCGCGCAGGAGAGCGGAGCAGAGCTGGGGGCCAGCCAGCAGCATCACCCCTGGTGCTGGGAGCAGGGGCTGCCCCGGGGCTCCGCAGCCCACGGCGAGCGGGCACACGTGGTGCCACAGCCACCCAGAGAGACGCAGGCCAGCGCAGCGGTGCCAGGGCCCCTGCCGCAGGGTGGAAGCAACCACAGGGCCAAAACGCCAATGCAGAGGGGGTCCAAGATGCCAGACAGAGGAGATCTGTCCTGCCTCCGCCAGGCTGTGGACAGGCATCACCCCAGGAGAGCTGTGGGCAGCACTGCCCTGCTTCGCTGCCTGTGGCACTGCCCGCCCAGCGCGGCGAGGAGAAGGAAGAGGGAGAGACCACACCTGAGGCTGGTGAGACACCAAACGGGCAGCAAGGACCTGAGCCAGCCCCCCGGCAAGCCCACGGCTTCACCCCTCCCGCACAGACCCCCGGGCCCTTGTCCCCACGCCAAGGGCTGGGACCGCACCGCGCCACTGTCCTGGCAGGGAGAGGCAGCAGGACCCGAGCTCTGCCAGCACCGCCCTCTGCAACAGAGGCAGCTCGGCCCACAGCCTGGCTTCGCAGGTCAGCCTGCAGCCCGGCATCCCGCCGCATCCCAGGTCAGCCTGCAGCCCGGCATCCCATGGCACCCCGGGTCAGCCCGGCATCCCGCCGCATCCCAGGTCAGCCTGCAGCCCCACATCCCATGGCACCCCGAGTCAGCCCGGCATCCCGCCGCATCCCGGGTCAGCCTGCAGCCTGACGAGCTGCGCAAGGTCCCCGCAACCCTTCCCGGTTCCGGCAGCCTGCCCACCCGCAGAGCCCTGCCCGCAGCCCTGCCCTGCCCCTGCCTGCGCACACACACAGTGGTCTCGCTAGGTGACACCCGGCTACCCCGGGTGCGTTGATCCACACCGACCTGCTCCTCCTCTCCTTAAGGATCTTTAACCCCGTGCCTCGCCACTGGCTGCTCACTGGCCATGTTTTAAAGCAGCCACCCCGTGACCAGCTGCTGGAAACCCCGCGGGGCTGGGTGCCAGGGCACGGAGGAATCCCTCTCTCCAGCTCGGGGTGGGCTCCCGACCCCTGGCCACCCCACGGGACGGCTGCCACGCTCAGCCCCGGCACCCAGCAGCTCCAGCCACGCTCACGCTCCATCCTGTGCCTGCAGCAGCCAGGGACAGGGCTGCAGCCCTGCTGCTCCGGGCCAGCAAGGATCGTCCTTGATCCCAAACCTGGAGAGCAAACACCGGACGCGGCTCCTCCCAGAGCAACACCGACCACCAGCCCTGCTCCTCCAAGAGCTGCAGCAGCATTTTGGGTTCGCCTGCCCGCTGCGGCCCCAGCGCAGCGCGTCGGCTGCGCCGGCACACCGTGGGCGCGTCGCCAGGTCCGGTGCCCGGCTCTGCCGTGGCAGGGGGAGGCCAGCCTGCCCGGCACAGCGCCCGGCTCTGCTCCGCAAAGCACCAGCCCCTGCTGCTCTTACCTCGGAGCGGTGCTCATGCTGCCGAGGCTCCTCAGCGGCGAAGGCTCCGGGACGGGCGAGCGGGACGACAGCACCCCCCAGACCCACCCAAGCTCCGGTGCCGGCACCGCGCAGAGCTCCGCACCTCGCCGGCCTTCCCGGCCGCCACGCGGACGCGCGGCTCCCGGTGGTGCCTTTGGAACCGGCTGCCGCAGCGCACACGTCCTCCCCCCTGCCCTTTCCAACGCCGCCGGTGATGGGAGGGAGTTAGAAATGCCACGAGAGGCATTCCTCATTTTGAGAAGCCGGATCATCTGAAGACTGGCAACAGCCCAGGGCCCGGCCAGACAAGCCCCAGATTTACGGCCAGCGTGGCCGAAGAGACAGAAGAGCTTCAGTGAACCTGGCTGCGACCCCATGGGAAAGCGACAGCCGGAGCTCGGGGGGAGCCGGCAACTCCCCCTCTCCGGGGGGAAACAAAAGCGACCCAAGAAAGGAGCCCAGCGGGGCTGCACCCAGGGGAGGGGGCTGCCAGGGGTCGGGGTACGCGGGGCCAGCAGGACACGCACCGGGACCCCGCAGCCTGCGTGGGGAGCGGGGACCGGGCAGATGCCGGGACAGCAAAGCATCACTGCTGAGCACCCCGCGCTGCCTGCTGCACAGATCCAGCCTCCCCCTTCCCCCTCCTCCTCCTCCTCCTCCAGGGCTTCTTCCTCGCCTTCCCCTCTTTGTCATTCCTCTCAGCTCACGCCTCTGCTCCGCTCTCCTTCAGCTGCTGGCAGCAGTAATCCAGGGCACCAGCGCCCGGCAGATCGCTCAGCGCGCTCTCGGCGGCCGCTGACCGGGGTTTTAATGACTCCCCCGGCCGCAGCAGGAGCTGATCCCCACCTCCGCCAGCTCCCGGCGAGGCTCTCCCCGCCATTCCTCCTCCGCAAACACTTGCACCCAACGTGGCCTGGGCGGGCTGCAGGGATGAGCGAGCACATCCACCGCCGCTGGGCTCAGCGGGGCTCAGCCTGGGGTCTGCTCTCGGGGCCTCGCTGAAGCCCCCCGAAGCCCCCCGAAGCCCCGGCGAGCACAGCCAAGGGCTCCGACGCAGCAGAGCCGGAGGGGCCGCAGCCTGACAGCACGCCACGTAGCCCTCAGGGATGGGGAAGGGACAATGGCGGCTCGGTGTCGGTCACATG
Organism: Opisthocomus hoazin; assembly: GCF_030867145.1. Lineage (NCBI taxonomy): Eukaryota > Metazoa > Chordata > Aves > Opisthocomiformes > Opisthocomidae > Opisthocomus > Opisthocomus hoazin. The sequence continues at coordinate 8,542,454 of NC_134434.1, read as the reverse complement.
GAAGCTCCTCTAAGCACGGCAGTGCGGGAAGGAAAATGCTGAGCCCCGTCCCCAGAGCTGGCCGAGGGCAGGGGAGCTCTGGCTGCCATATCCCGATTCCCCACCAGATCCTGCATCCACACCAGCAACGGCATCGCAGCGGCGAGCAGCAGGCCCGGAGCAGAAACCCCAGCAGCCACCGGAGCAGAAACCCCAGCAGCCAATGTCCACGAAGCACACAGCACCGGCACTGCGAGCTGCGGCAACCGCAGCCAGCCGGTCCCCTGCCCGGCATCGCCACTGGTCCCCTGCCCGGCATCGCCACTGGTCCCCTGCCCGGCATCACCTCCAGTCCCCCGCCCAGCATTGCCACCGGTCCCCTGCCCGGCATCGCCACTGGTCCCCTGCCCGGCATCACCAGGGCTCAGCACCTTCCCCAGCCGTGGGGAGCAGCAGATGAGCCCGGGGGTGCAGCGTTGCCCCCCGCAGCCTCCAGCCCAGCCTGACCCTCGCTGCCAGGCATCCGCTCGCTGCCAGGCTGCAGGTCCCTGCGCCCCGTCCTTTCATTAACATTCCACATGTAAAGTTGGGATTGTAATTACTGCAACTGATTAACAGGCCGAAGGTAGCCCGTCTCCGAGGGCGCAGATTAGCAGCGGCTCTCTCGAGCTCCTGCTCTCACCTCGGCACCGCCAGCGCATTTTAAGCAGGGGCGCGATGCCCCGCGGCCGGTGATTAATGGGCGAGCTGGGCCAGGAGGACGTGCGGTGGCTCCGTCCCCGCTGCTCTTCCCACGCTCCCGCCGCGGTCGGACGGGACAGGACGGGGGTCCAGCGGCGGGGGGGACGATGCTGGGCAGCAATGCCCAGAGCCTCCTCTCCCGCTGCCAGCACGGCCCCTGCCCAGGCACCGGCACCAGGCTGGCGGGGGAGGCAGGACGTGATTCCCGGGAAGCCGCGACCCCGCGTGCGGAGAGGAGAGCACCGGCTCGGACCCCGCAGAGCGGCGCAGAGAGCAGACCCCCCGCGAGCAGCTCCCCGTGGGCCGGGAGCGATGCTGCCAGCTCCCCGCATGCGCCAGCCCTGCGGCTGCTCCCCTGGTCCCACTCTCCCACCCGGGCGCGCCGCGGCGGGATGCTTGAAGCTCACCGAGCCGGGAGAGCTCTCACCGCTGGGGCCCGGCACAGGGACCTCGCACCTTCCCCACGGAATGTCCCCCTTAACGAGCTGCTCCAGAAAATTCAGTGGTCAGAGTGAACCCCCCTTGCCCTGGCTCCTTGTCACCCCAGGGGGCAAGTCACCGGCCCGCTCCTACCCCAGGGTCTGCAGAGCCATGGGGCCAGGGCGTCCGTGGGGCCAGGGCGTCCATGGGACCGTGCCCCTCACCTCCACCCCATCAGCACTGCTCACAGCACAGGGCAGCAGGAAGGGAGCCCAGCCCTGCCCCACGGCAGACCCCAGCACCTCATCCTGCCCCACGGCAGCCCCCAGAACCCCATCCTGCCCCATGGCAGCCCCCAGCACCTCGTCCTGCCCCACGGCAGCCCCAAGCACCCAGCCCTGCCCCACGGCAGCCCCACGCCGGGACAGCCCGACTCCTCACCTCCATCCCGGTTCTTCCTCGGGCTCTGCCCGCGCTGGCCGGGTCACCCAGCCACCGAGTCCTGCAGTGTCACAGCCACTGCCGCCACCCCAGCAGAGCCAGCGCCGGGCACACGCGTGCCTTCCGGGGCAGGGCCCAGCCCACGCCGTGGGTCCCGCTGCTGCCCAGCCGCCCCCCACGCCACGCAGCTCCTCGGCCAGGGGCCCCGCGCTGTTTGGATGTGAAGACACATGAGAACGTCCCACGGCCCCAGCTCGCCCCTTCCCAGCTCACCCGCGGCTTCGGACCCCGCACTGCTCGCCCGCGCGCGGCCGCACCGCGATCGACCTGGGGCGTGCGAAGGGGAGCCCACCGCGACTCCGGTAATTACAAGCAGCTCAGGCTATCAGCTGTAATTAACCACCGTCCACAGGCAGAGCACTCGGCTGCAGAGACTTTCCTCCCTTCTTTTCCCCAAGACTGCAAAATAAATTATCCCGCAAACTTAGCAGAGGCTGAGCTATGGAAACAATTAAACAAAAATTAAATCTAATTCATTTATACTCTGCGCGCAAAGTGGATAATGTGGGGGTTTTCTTCTCTCTCCTCTCTTTGCCTTGGTGTTACAGAGGACTATTATGGGAAATTAATCACAAGGAAAAGCAATGAACGTGATCTATCGCTCTTTACAAGTGCACTGTAGTGATTATATAAAAATCTATTCGAGAGGCCAGGAAACAGCAGAGTGACACCACGTAACAGGCAAAGGGCTGGTGGCAAAGGGATCGGCTGCTGACAGCAGATCGGTGACAGAGCGAGCGGGAGGAGGCCAGGCCCACGCCGCTGCAGACCCTGGGTCTGCTCAGCCCCTGCGCCGCGGTGGCTCCGGGGGACGCGGCTGCACCCCGGTGCTGGCTGCGCCCCGCACCCCCAAAATGCAGCCCAACGCCCCACAGCAGAGCTGGGGCTCCCACCGAGCCGGGTCCCACGGTGCCTGCTGCCGGCACGGGCACGCCACGACGGCACACACCTCCGCGGCGCCGCACGGGCTCTTCGCCGCACACGTCCTCCCGTCCCCGCGGGCTCCGGCGCTGCCGAGGGCTGTGGGGGGAAGAGCAACAAGCCTGGGCGATGGCCAGAGGGACGGCAGGGACATGGCTCTGCGGTGCGAGGATGCCCCGCGAGGTACCGGCATTGCCCCATCGGAGGAGAGCGGCAGCGGGTAACTGCCTGGCGCACCCAGCCCCGACGCCTGCCCGGCCGCGGGTTCCCCACCGGAGGCAGCACCCACCCCGGCAGGCTGGGGCAGAGCCAGACCCTTCAGCCGGCTCCGGCTGCTCCTCCGCGGACATGGCTCCTGGTTTGGCTGCCCGAATGCGCAGCGCTTCGGCCCCTTCCGCCTGCCCCAGGACGGCTGCCCCTGCGCAGCCGCAGGGTCCCACCGCAGCCCCTCGCACCCCGGGGGATCCCAGCATGGTCCCCACCAAGGGGTCCCCAGGACAGCAACCCCCATCGCTAACGATGATGGCGAGGGCAGACCCTCACCGCACCAGACCCTGCCCGGCAGCCGCCGCCGCACACGCTCGGTTGATTATTGGCTGCGATAAACCCTACGCCACGGCCGACTCTGCCATCAATCGCGGTGTGCAGCCCCGGGCCGGCCTCAACGACCCCATTGATCCCCGAGGAGCCCGGGACGGAGCGTGGCACATGTGGGCTCCAGCGCCAGCACACGGCATGGCAGGGGCCGACGCTGCGGTGAGGGGTCAGGGCTGGCCCCCAGCCCCCCGGGAGCCATCCCAGGGCTCGCGGCTGCCTGCGAGGGATGGGGCATGGCTGGGGGGGCCCCGGCGCGGTGCCAGCCGGTGCCGAGGCTGCAGGGAAGCAGCCGTCGGCCACTCATCTGCAGCTACCAGATGGGCAGTCCCACTCCAATGGGGTCCCCAACAGCCATCACCCCCCAGCCAGCACTGATGAACTCCCCACTTCTACATCGACGCAGGCCAACGCCTTCGCGTGGGTTTAACGGAAGCTTCTCCTCCCCATGAGGCGAACGGAAACCAAACACACCACAGAGTCACAGAATCACAGGATCCCAGCATGGTGGGGGTTGGCAGGGCCCTCTGTGGGTCACCCAGCCCAACCCCCTGCCCAAGCAGGGTCACCCACAGCAGGCTGCACAGCACCGCGGCCAGGCGGGGCTGGAATAGCTCCAGAGAAGGAGACTCCACAGCCTCCCTGGGCAGCCTGGGCCAGGGCTCCGTCACCCTCAGAGGGAAGAAGTTCTTCCTCGGGTTCAGCTGGAGCTTCCTCGGCTTCAGTTTGTGCCTGTTGCCCCTTGTCCTGTCGCTGGGCACCACTGGAAAGAGTCTGGCCCGGTGCTCCTGACCCCCACCCTGCAGATATTTATAAGCATTTATTAGGTCCTCTCGCAGCCTTCTCTTCTTCACTCGCCCTCCAACACATCTTCTCAATTATTTAGAAAAAAAAAGTGGAAAAAAAGACCCGCTTTGATCTCAGCAGCCCATTTGTTCAGCCCATGCCGGGATCTAAGTGAGCAGGGATGCCCTTGAATAAACGCGGAGACGTCCTCTCTCCCCGGGAACCCCGCCGCGAGCCGCGCAAGCCGCGGCTCGGGGTTTTCTGCTCAGCCAGGGGTACTCTGGGACAACGCGGCCCCGGGGCCACTGCCACGCGTCGCCATCCAGCCCCTGCATGGCTCATCGCTGGGCACCGCGTCGGGCAAGGGGGGCACCCAGGTCCGGGGGACACCGCTCTGCCCCAGACCCGGCGCGCAGGGGAGGGGGTCCCAGCTGTGGAGGCTGGTGCGGCCGCGCAGCCCGAGCCGGGCGGGACAAGGAGCAGGGGCTCGCTTGGCGCTGGCAGAGGGGCCGCAGGTGGGACGCGCCGCCCCGGAGACGCCAAGTCACGGCGCGACAGAAGGCGAGGGGCAGCCTGGCCCCGGGAGCTGGCACTCGTCCCTGGGGTGCCGGCACCGGCCCCTGGCCAACGCCTTCCACGCCACCGGGCTTGGCAAGCGCGGAGGAGCTGCGGCGGGGCGCTCGCCAGCCCCGATGGGTCAGTCGGCATCGCCGGCCACAGCAGGCAGCTTCCTGCTCATTTCCTCCCGGACCCGCGTGCCAGCGCTGGGCGCCCCGGGCCCCCCACCCCTCCGCTGCCAACGGGCGAACGCGGCCATCCTGCCCAGCAGCCGCAAAGCCTCGGCGCGAGGAAGGGAACCGGTGCCGGTGAGCACCGTGAGCCTGCACCGCTCCTGGGAGAGCCGGCGAGGGGCGGCGAGGGCGAGTGGGGGTCCCCTGCAGCTTTGGGTCTTCCACCTCCTGCCCCTCCGCCCCTGCCCCGCGGAGGCGGCGTTCGGCACTGATCAACCAGCATTCTCCTCCTCCTCCTTGGCACAGCCACGTGGGTGTCCATCCTTCCACCGCGTGGGCGTCTGTCCTTCCACCGCGTGGGCGTCCGTCCTTCCACCGTGTGGGTGTCCGTCCTTCCACCCTGTCCTGCCGCAAGGCTCCCAGCCCGGGAAAGGGCCGCGCTATCTCCATCCGGCACCCTCGGATCCATCCCGGCGAGGCCGGCTGCGAGCGCAGCCCCGGGAAGCTCCGTCCCGAGCCCCCGCAGCCGGCCAGGGACAGAGGAACGCCCCGAGGCCCCGTCCGGAGGGGCCGAGCTGGAGCCAGGGACGGGGCTGGCCGCAGCCCACCTGCTGCCAGGCAAGCGCGAAGGTGCAGCCGCGGGCTGGGCGCATCCCCCTCCCCAGGGGCCGGCTGTTCCCTGGGGAGGGGGAGCGGGACCGGGGTGGGCCCCTGGTCCCGCCGGAGAGGAGGAGTGATTCTGACCGTGGAAGGGAATTAATGGCGATAAAAGCAAGCGCAGGGAGCGACAGGAGATGATGTGGGGAATTCCCAGCTCATTAAAGCCTCCTTCAGCCCACCGCAGCTCCTCGTCTCCTCGTTTGTTCAAGTCCTTGTCCTCCCCCTGCCCAGGGGACCCGTGCTCAGCTCCGCAGCCATCCCAGCGCCATTGCAGCGCCGTCCCAGTGCCGTCCCAGCGCTGTCCCAGCGCTGTCCCAGCGCCATCCCAGCGCCGTCCCAACGCCATCCCAGCGCCATCCCAGCGCCATCCCAGCAGCATCCCAATGCCATCCCAGCGCCATCCCAATGCCATTGCAACGCCATCCCAGCGCCATCCCGACACCATCCCACTGCCAGCCTGCCGGCCACCGAGCACCATCCCGTCAGCGATCGCCATGCCGGCGCAGAGCCGCGGGGTGCTGTGGCCGGGGGTGCCGGGTCCCCGCGGGTGCCGCGGCCGCAGCTGCGCCCGCAGAGCACGGGGGGTGCGGGCGGAGGGGCAGCAGGAGGGCTCTCGGGCCCGGGGCTGCGCGGCCGAGCTGCGGCAAAGGGCGAGCTGATTAAAGCAATTAGGATCTGAAATAGCAACACCAGAGAGGCTCATCAGCCTGAAGAGGCAGGCAGATGATGGGCTGAGGATCCTATTTATGGACCACAGTTGGCTGAGGATCCCAAGCAAGGCCCCAAGGCTCCCTCACCAGGGGAGGGGTCCGGCCAGCTGCCCAGCACAGGGGGGTCCCGGGGACCCTGCAGACCCCGCAGCCCACCCAGCGCCCGCTGGGGAGCACGGAGCAGCCCAGCCGGGGGTGCCAACGGGGACAGCCCCGTGCACGCAGTCAGCTCCGGCCCCGGCCCCGCAGACACAGCCAGGGAGGGGGCCATGGGGGGAACACGACCTCCACACCCGGGCACCCAGCGCTGCCCACGGTGGCCTTGCCAGGCTGCCTGGCATCCCACGAGCACCCGGCTGCCCACCCTCCCTTCCCCTACACTCGTTTATTCTCTCTAGGAAGGGATCTGGGAAGGGAACGTGGACGGAATTCCGCAGCGCTGCTCCGGAGGCCGCAGGGCTCGCCGGCAGCCCCCCGAACCCGCCGCCGCAGATACAGCCGGGCACCGGCATCCGGAATGCCGGGGCTGCGAGCCGCCCCGCCGGGGTCCGGAGGCAGCCGGCGGGGAACCCGTCCATCATGGTGTCCACGAGCCTCTGACCCCCGGAGAATCCGGACACAAACACGGCGCAGGAACAGCACAAAGAGCCGCGAAACGCTCCGCACCCTGCCCTCCGCTCTCGGATTTTCTCCAGTCTCAGCATTTGTTCCTCGCTGTCACCGGCTGCCTCCCGGGCGCAGGGCCCAGCGCCGGGGGACGCGGCACGTGGGGGTGACAGGAGTGGCCAGGACGCCCACGAGGAGCCTCCCAGCCCCATCCCAACACCCCCATTCCCGCTCCCGCGGCCGCATCCCAGCGCGACGGCATCGCCGCTCAGCAGCGCGCGCTCCCGGGGCACCGGGGAATGCACGCGGCGCTGGGCGTCGAAGGGACGGGGCCGGTGTGGCAGCCGGGGCCATGGCCTCGCCGAGGGGCAGGCAGAGGACAGGCAGGGGACAGGCAGGGGACAGGCAGCGTGCAGGCAGGGGACAGGCAAGCACGCAGGCAGGGACAGGCAGGGGACAGGCAGTGTGCAGGCAGGGGACAGGCAGCGCAGGCAGGGGACAGGCAGGGGACAGGCAGCGCAGGCAGGGGACAGGCAGGGGACAGGCAGTGTGCAAGCAGGGGACAGGCAGCACGCAGGCAGGGGACAGGCAGTGTGCAGGCAAGGACAGGCAGCGTCGGGAGCACCCACTCAGGGCTGGAGCCGCTCGCCCCCAGGCTGGGGGAAGGGCAGAAGCAAAGGGCCGGAGCAGAGAGGGAGGGCAGGAGCCGCAGCCTGCGCCAGCCCCTCCTCGCCTCCCCTGCAAGCCCCGAGGTGCCGTGGGAGGGCACTGGCACAGGAATATTACATTTATTTATAGGCATTTCTGTGGCACTCAATTAAACGCTGTGGTGGAGATATTGCAGCGTGAAGACTGTTTAGAGCCGTTTGACACCTCTGAGTCGGCAAAAGCCCATCTGATTCCTGCAGCGGGTTGGGAAAATGCGCGCAGCAAGGGCAAGAGCAAGGCAGGCTGCCCTTCCCCAGCCCCATCGCCACGTGTGAGGAGAGCTGGGGTGGCTGCGCCTGCGGCAGAGCAGCCCGGAGCCTCGCGCGACGCTCCGCTGCTTCGGGGTCAGCAGGCGAGGGAGTGGTGTCACACAGCGGGACACGCAGCAGGACACGTGTCCCCACCCTGCTTCCCGCCGGCCGCTCCCAGGCGGGCAGGGTGCTCAACCACGACGGCAGGGCGGCCAGCCCTCCGCGGGCCCAGGCTGCGGCAGGGCTCCTGCCCGTCAGGGTCCCCGGCACCCCCTGGCGCTTCCCACGCCCTGCTCAGGGCCGGGACCTGCCCGCAGCAGGGCTCGGAGATTCCTGCTGCTCCCGCAGGCTCTCTCGCAGCCCGCGCTGGGTTTCCACCCACCGCTCTGCAAAACCTCGCCGCGGCTTCGCGGGACGGCGAGCGGCTGAGCCGGTAAATCTCCAGCTCTCGGGAAAGCCGTCGCGGGAGAGTGTTCAAAGGCAGGGCTGACGAGTGCGCGCCAAGGGCAGCTCCGAGCGCACCGCCGCAAATCCACCGGTGGCTCTTTCGCCCCCCGATCCGCCCGCTCCCCTCTCCCGCCTGCCCGCGGCGCTCGGCTCTGCTCGTCCCCCGCCAAGCAGCTCCCATGCGCAGGGCACAGGCGTGCGGCAGCCTCGTGGCCCCAGCCCGCGGCGAGCGCGGCTCACGCGATGGAAGCCAGCAAGGCTGGGACGCGGGGAGATACCCCGGCCCCAGGCGATGCCAGCGAAGCATCGCCAGCCCCCGGGGCTGCTGCTGCCCTTCCCGCGGGCTCTCCCTCGCCAGCCCCCGGCACGGGGAGCCCTGAGCCCGCCGGCAGCGGTGACCTCGCTCCAGCCAAGCGTCTGCAGGAGCCCAGCGCGGCCCCGCACCGGCGATGCCCTCCCTCCCTCCCCCCACTTGGCACCGACCCCGCGGAGCCCCAGCAGCGAGCAGCATCCTCCGGGCAGCGCCGGGCGCGGGGGGCCGGGGCGCGCCCCACCAGCTGCTCCCCTGCTCCCGGGCTGCTGTCGCTTCCAAATGGACACAATTAAGTCGATACTGCGGCGGGACCGTAATTGCTGTTTCCTTAGCTTGGCAAGGCGACCCCGGAACCCCCCATTGCACTAATCACTGTCAAACGAACACAAGCGCAGAACACATAAAAACCTGGTGTGCTTCACGGTGAAATACAACGCCGCAGAAGGCTGAACCATGCCGTAAATCTGCTCAGCACTTAACACTGCCTGCTAAATGGCCCCGCTTAATTATAGCTCTATAAACACGACTTTATAGCAATATCAATACAGTCAAAAATCAATCCCGCTGATGGACAAATGGACGGACCCACGTCCTGCTGACCCCGGGGCCACGGGGCGAGCCGGGCTCCGCGCTCCCACGCTCGGCGGGGACGCCCACGGATGCTCGCGGGGGGCTCGGCCTGGTCCCCACGCCCGTCCCGGGCACGCCACGACTCTGCCGGACGCTGCTCCCAGCCCCGCTGCTGCCGGAGCCGCAGACAGGACATTAGCATGGCAGCCCACACCGATCTTTGTCAATTATGCTGCAGTATTTGAGCTCTAACCAGCTTTAAATTGAATCAGGACGAAATCATCAGTATAAAAAGAGCCCGCACCAGCCTTTCAATTCCAGCACTAGGAAAAAAAAAGTTATACATCTCATAATGGCCTTCTACCCCGTAATGAACAGGAAAAATAAATTAGATTCCCAACTAAGGGTATATTTATACAATTTCATTATGTGCCCATGAGCAAGTCTGGTTTTCACCAAGATAAAAATGAGCTCTCAGCAATGCTCGTGCTAAATAAATGGAGTGATTTAACGGCTTAACAAGGAGCGCGACAGAGGGGTTGAGGAACAACGTCAAAAATGGAAAATAAAAATATAAAAAAATTAAAATGCTCGCGTTTCCCGAACCGTGCCAGCGCTGCGGGGTCACACCCTTCCCGCTGCCCGCGCCCAGCCACGCTGGCGGGCTGGGGAGACCGGAGACGGCGGCACTGGGACCGCGGGCGCATCCCCGTGCTGTGGGCACGCAGCATCCCGCCCCGCTCGCAGCAACACCGGGGAGACGCCTTCCTGCTGCTTCATCTCCCGGCTGCTCAGGGCACAAGCGATCCTCGAGAGCCAAAACCACAAAACCAGGTCCCTCTCCTTGCTGGCGGGGCTGGAGCAGGAGCGGGGCCGCATCCGGCTCGCTCTGGGATGCCAGCGCCGTGCGCGCCGGCTGCCCGCAGGAGCACGGGGATGTTCCTGGCAGCTTTGGGGCTGGAAAGGGATGTTTGCAGCCTGGGAGCTGCTCCCAGGCTCTGAAGGATTCGGGAGAAGCGAGGCTCCTCTCCTGGTGCTGCCCGGTGGTGGCACCAGCTGGCCGCCCCGGCAAGCTGCTCCCGCGCCCAGCTGCCTGCAGCGACCGGCTGAGGGGCTGCGAGGCTGCGACACGCTCGCCAGGCGCTGGGCAAGCTGGGAGCTCGCCGGGAGCTCGCCCTTGCCCGCCGCAGCGGGGCTGCACGTGGTGCTGCGGCACCGCGGCGTCGCGAGGACGAAGCAGCCCCCGCCCCATCACCCGGCACGTCCAAGCCCCTCTGCTCCAGCGCTGCCGCCCGCGCAGCCCGCGGTCCCTGGCACCCAGTTGCGCCAAACGCAGAGGGACGTTCCCGACTCCCCTTGCAGCCTCTCCGCTCGCGGGGGCTGCAGCGTGCCCCCGCCGCGCCGAGCCAGGAGCGGAGCCGGCCAAGCCACCCGCGCGGGCGGACGGGGGGCTGGAGGAGCTGCTCGCCCTTTGCAAGGTTATCCGCTCCCGGGGACGGCTCCTCCAGCCCACCTTCTGCCCGTACTGCCAAGAGCGTGTCGGCTCCCCCTGGGCCCCCTCCCCGGACCACACATCCATCTGGGCTCAGCGCCGTGTGTCTTCTCCAGCACAGTCAGGCTGATCCTAAATCCATAACCCACACTCGAATAGCTCATCCATTTAACGGCAGATAGCTGCCAGCAGGCAAATCTGTCCTCTCAGCAGCAGCAAACCCACAGCTAAGCAGTTGCCTTTTTTTTTTTTCTTCCTTTCCCTTTTCAAATCAATGGTGAGGCCCCACGGTCCATCGGAGTGAGCTGGAGACCAGGAGCCACCTCCACGATGGAGCTGCCTGGCTTGGCTGCCTCTCGCAGCTCTCCTGCCGCAAGGTGACATTTCCCCCGCCGTGCCCCCCACCCCGGGGAGCCGGGAGGATTAATGGTTCAGCAGGGCTTCGGAAATGTGTGTGCCGAGAGTTACGAGCCCGGTTCCTGATAGGAGTTCCCTCCCCTGCTACAGAGATTAATCGCCGGTGCAAACGCAAACCCCGTTGGGCGCAGCCGGGGAGCAGAGCAGCGCGCTGCCGGCTCGCCGCAGCGATGGGGCTTGGCGACGCGGAATGCTGCCGGAGCCTTTGGTCTGCACCTTTACCTCCAATATTACGGAAAAATAAATTTGTTGAGGAAAGCATCGGTTCACAGCGACTGAGCGCTGCGTGTGAGCAAGGCGCAAGCCCTGGGAGAGGTCCTGGGCAGCCCTGGAGAGCTCTGCGCCGCAGAGCGGGGCAGCTCGGCCCGCACGGGCACGGGCTGGTCAACAGCTGCTCTACCCCGCAGCGCCCTGGTAAAGGCAGCGAGAGCCCAAAGCCTTCTCCAGGGCAGCCGTCCCCCTCCCAGCCCTCGGTCGTGGAGCAGCAGGGCAGCTCCCGGGGGACACGCGGCTCCGGGTGCCCACGGCTGCTCCCTGCCCGACCGGGGACCAGGGCAGCAACGGGTGGGAGCAAACCCAGTCCAGCCAGCGCTGCCCAGAGCTCTCCCAGTTGCACCAGCCCGCTGATGCTGCGCCTGCCCGGGGATGGGACGGGGATCTCCTGCCCGGAGGAGGCAGGGACCAGCCCCACAAGGCTTGGTCTGGGCTGCTCTGCCATCGGTACCCGGTGTCCCTCCAACAGAAGCAACTGCCAGGCGATTTTGAACACGCTGTGTTCCCCAGTCCCAGCCAGAGCAGCTTCCCAGGCTGCTGGAATCCTTTACAACCCCCCGAAGGACCAGCAAACGATTTTTCACTCTTGCCTTTCGCCTCAAGAGAAGGAGAGGGATCTCGGCTCAATAGTAATTAGAGTGAACTGCAGCTTTTAAGCAGTCAAAGCTCATGTTACCACCGAGACGCAAGAACGATCTAATCCGACACCGGGGCCAGAGAGCCAAAAAAATGAATCCGTAAGGAGAGGAGAGGAGTTCGGATCTGCCCCGAGCTGAGCTGCCTGCCCTGCCCACGGCGCTGGGCCTGGGAGAGACGCGGGCAGGGCCGTGGTGGAGATGGTACGGCAGCGTGGGGACCAGGACACGGCGGCAAGAAACCTGCCCTCACCTCCGCATGGTGCTTGGCCTTCCTCCCGGGAGGAGGAGGAGGAGAAGGAGGAGGGCTCCCACATCTCCCCACCAGTACCCACCCTGCCATCTCCCAGGCCGATGGCACCGGTCTGACGCCGGCTCCCCGAGGCAGGCGAAAGGGGGCGGCTGCCGGGGGAGACCCCGACCCTGCTTCCAGCTTTTCCAGCAGGGAAAACAAGTTTGCCTTTGCCGGCTGCCCTGGCTCTGCCCCCCCAGCCCTCCTGCTGCCCCCCTGCTCCTCGGCCCGACCCAAGGAGGACGCGGGTTCAGTGGGGCTGGATGCCACAGATCATATCGCATCCGCCTGGGTATAAATAATTTACTGCTTGATGGTCAGAGTGAATTTAATTAGTTCTTGTTCTCCTGATAGAATCAGCCCACCACTGCTAAAGCATTTCACTCCGAATTAGCCTGAAAAGGACTAACAAGGCAGTGCTAATTTTACACACATGACATCCCCCGCAGTCTCTGAAAATACAGCTCCGCAGAGCACCCTGCACCCCCGTCCCCGCGCGGGGCTGGGGAGAGGGGCGGCACGGGGGGCAAACCTGGGGCGAGGAGGGAGCCAAGGTGGGCAGAGACGGGCAGCACCGTCCCCTCCTCCCACGCTGCCCTTCCTCCCAGCTCCCAAGGCATCTGCGGAGGCGGCGAGGGGACGGCGATCTTGGGGCCGGCCGAGCCGACGCTGCTGCCCGCCAGCTCCCCTCGTGCCTGGGCAGGGGGTCCCCAACAGCCCCGCACCCACCGTGCCCAGCGCCCGGGGTCAGGCCAGGGCCAAGGAACCGGCGGCAGCGGGAACGGCCCTGCTCCAAACACCGGCTGTGATGGCTGCGACCCCAGGAGCGCGTCGCTCCCGGCCACGTGCGAACACCTCAAAAAGCGGGCACGGCCCTCAAAACGGCTCCGGCAGCAGCTCAGCTCCTGCTCCCCGCGCCGTGCCAGCCGCCTGCCGCCGGCAAGCATCGCTGCGCGTCTCCCCTCCGAAGGCTCCGTCCTCAGAGCCTGGTTTCTCCTCTGCGGACGGAGCCTCACTGACCGCGACGCTTTACGGGTCCTGCCTCCCTGCTCTGACCCCCCTGTCTCCGCCGCGATTGCCGCCCCGCGTTAGCCGTCTGCCGGAGCCGTCTCCTGCGTCGCCGGGGCGAGGTGGCACGGCAGCCGGCTGCGCCGCACCGAGCCCCGCCAGTGACCCCGAACCCCTCCAAACAGCACCGGGTGCTGCCTGCCCCGGCACAAACCCCTCGGCGGACACAAACTGAGCACATTTCTGCCCAAAATTGGGATTTTTGGGGTGTGTGGCCAGAGTGGGGACGGCTGCGCCAGCCCACACAGCAGGGGAGATGCTCTGGGCTGCGCCGGAGGGACCCTGCCCGGGGACCGGGCACTGCTGCGGATTTTGGCCTGGGGAGGAGGGAGCGGAGAGCAGCTCCACCACGCAATCAGCCCCCGGCAGCTCCACCGCCACCTTCCCCGCCGGGACCCGCGCAGGGAACCAACAGGCTCGTTTCCTCCGCTCCGCTCCTAACGGCAGGGCTCTGGCTCCGAGCCCCTGACCCAACCGGCAGCGTCTCACTCCATAACTCACCCCGGACCGGCCAAGCGGCCGACGGCAGCAGGCAGGAGCCTGCAGCAGAGCCCACCGGCCGGCCGCTGACCAGCCAGAGCCGGCGGCCTCCCCTTCGCCCCGGCAAGCGGCTGCCAGGCCAGCGGTGCCGCAGACGGGGACTGCGGCACAGGCAGGGCCGGGGTACGGAGGCGTCCCCAGGGCACGGCAGCAGGGGTGGGAGCAGAAACCCTCTGCCCTGCTCGGGCGCAGGGTCAGCGCAGCCCCAGCATCGCTCTTCCCCTGCCAGGAGCACGCCCGCACGATCCTGCCCTCTCTCCTATTTACATGTAAGCAGGGCTGACAACTCCTCTTCATCACAGTGCCAGAGTCTTCCTCGGAGGCCATGCATCTCAAGCAGGACAGCACCATAAATATTGCATAGGAGGTGTTTCTAATCTAGTTATGTGTTCAGCCTCTCACGCTCTTCCATCAGGGAGCCTTGGATTGAAATTGAAGTGTATTAGTATAATTTTATCAGGTTTTATTAAGCCTAGGGTCTTACGTTTTTGATATATAGTTTTAATTAAGTTTTAAGTCAAAGAATGCAGTGGCTCATATTTTATCTTGCCATGTCACATCAGAGGGAGGCAGTTAATCAGCACGTACAAAAACTTCCCATCACCAGTGATGAACGTTCACGAACTTTGCCTGCAGAGACCATCTTCCCTCCACTGCTCCCAGCGGGAGCCCACCGCCCTGCCGAGACCCAGCTGCCCCCTCCCCACCCTGCGCGCTCCGGCCCTCCAACCTGCAGCATCGCAGGCGAGCAGGAGGGGAAAAGGCTCCGGATAAACGGGGGAAGAGGGAAGGCGGCTCCGCAGCAGCTGGCACCGGGGCTGCTCCTGGCCGGGCTCAGCAGCAGCAGCTGCCGGTGCCGGCGGGAGAGTGGGCACAGAACCAAGGAGCCGGTACTGGCAACGCTGGCAAGAGGCACCGCCTGCGCGCTGCCGGGTCCGGCGAGGGGACGGAGCCAAGGGCGATGCTCCGGTTGAGCCCCCCCCACTCCCCCTTCCCCACCGAGAGCAGATGGGCAAACCCGGCGTGCACGGCCACGCGCAGCCGCCCGCCGCGTAGCCGGCAGCCAGCCCGTGCACCGCCGCGGCAGCGGGAGGGGAGCGGGTAGCGACGGCCAGGAGCAGTTCTCGGGTCGGGGGCTCACCTCCCAGCCCACCCCCCTGGACCTTCCGCACCGCCGGGGCTGCACAGCCAAGTGGACCCTGCGCGCAGCGCAGCCACAGACCAAGGGGCCCCGTCTCCAACCACGCGGCGTTCTGCGCTCGCCTTGCTGCGGCCGCCCTTCACGGGAAACCAGAAACCAGGAATTCCCCAGCCAGCGGACCAACACCGCGCCAGCCACCCGCAGCACGCAGAGCTGGACCCGCTCCTTCGGCGAGCCCCTGCCCAGCCGCAGCCCGCTGTGGTTTTATGGCTGCGCCCTCCCCAAGCATCCGTACGTCGGCCCGGGGAGAGCTCAGCCGCGCGCCCATCCCAGCTCCGGGATGAGCGGTCACCGCTCCTCGGGACGAGCATGGAGCTCCAGGCTGAGCCGCACAGCGGAACCACGGGCCAAACCTGGACGGCTGCCTCCAGCATGGCAAAAGGGAACCCCAGCCCCTGGCCATGGGGACTACCCTGAGCCCACGGTGAGCACCAGTGAGCACAACAGCCCCCCGAGGATGTACAAGCCCTGGGCAGCTGCCAGCCCCAGCCCCTCGGAGCTGCCCCGGGCTCCCGGGAGCGTCGCCAGCCGGGCGCGCTTCTCTCTGCAAGGAGCGCTTTGGGGACGCGAGGTCTGTGCCGACCCGGCAGCAAGGGCAGCAGATGGCATCGCAGCTTGCACTGCCGCTGCCCTCGCCCTCCCTGGCTCCCGGCTGCGAAGGCGGCAGCTCACCCACGGGTCCTTGGGAAAGGCTGATCCATCCCAGCTGGGAGGAACCGCAGAGGCACGGCAGAGCCCAGCCCTCCCACGGCGAGGTGCCCGGCTGCAAGCGCAGCCTCCCCATGCACCGCAGCCCTGGGCGCACGCCCCACGTCAGCCCCTGTCCACCTTCCCCAACACGAACCCTCCGCTGGCAGCCCTGGCCAAGCTCAGGTCTGCAGAGCCCCAGCCCAGAGCATCTCTGCAGCCCCCAGCAGCGCCGGCCCGGGCAGCAGAGCTGGGGGGACGGGAGCTGGCGGGACAGACACCCCCCCCATGCACACACCAAGCTTCCCCTTAGCCAGGGGCAGAGATCCCGGAGGATTTCTGAGGATGGAGACATCAACCGTCCAGAAGCACTTCAGGTCCTGGAGCTTCTCTCGTGCGAGAAGTGGAGGAGCCGAGCGCAGACCTGTCTCTCCAAGTTGAGGTGCTTAAAAATTTATCGTTGAACTTACAGAAATGAACTCAATTAAAAACCATTTTAACAGTATTACATTACATAAAATAACTCTCATATTTCCCATGTCAAGGTTCCTGTCTCTAAGAGCAGCAGAAACCTCCCGGCGCAGCGTTACAGATGACGGGGCAGGCGCTCGGCCGACGAACGCCGGGGCCAGCCGCGCTCCGCTGCGGGGAAGGACGGACGGAGCGACGCAGCCCCGGCAAGCGCAGCCCCCGGAGCCCCCCATCCCGTGGAGTTTCGCTCCCGGTTTGCTCCGGGAGCCGAGGGAACCCTGGCTGCTGGGCTGCGGCTCGCTGCCGTCCCGGTCACTGCTCCCCCAGCTCCGCAGCCCCCATCTCCCCGTGCCCCCGTGCCCAGAGGTCCCACCACCGCCATTGCCCTTCCCGATGTGCGGCCCCGAGCCCCCGCGGCACGTCTGGGGGCAGACAGAACGCAGTGGCCCCAGGGAGGGGGTAAGGGACCGCAGGACCTTCCAGCTCCAGCATTGCGGTGCCTCCCCGGGCAGCCACGTCTCATCCTGGGGAACAACGGCGCGGTGCTCGCAGCCCGGCAGCACGCAGCTACGGCACCGACTTCTTCCCGAAGAGGAGGGAGGGAATCCCAGAACGAGCAGGGATGGTTCTGCTCATCAGCTGCAAGACTGATAGACTGGGGGGGCTGGGGAGCGTATTTTGCATTTCCTTCCCTCTCCTTTGCAAAGAAACAGAGATTTGGGGTTGGATTTGAATTTCATCCAGAAGAAAAGAATTTCCCTTGAAAAGGAAGTAGTCGGGTTGCTTAACTCCCGCTGTCCCCATATTGCCACCGAAGCAGGATCTGAGGCAGAGACTTCCCAGCCAAGCAGCCCCCTCCCGCCCAGTCACCAGGAGTGTGGGTCACCCCGGGGCCGCAGCATCGCCAGGGCCAGGGCAGCCACTCACCCCTCCGGCGCGGGGACCCGACGGCAGCAGCCCCTGCGCCGGGCAGGCACCGCAGTGCTGCCGGGAGGGCCGTGCGCACCCGCGCTGAGGCTGCGGGTAAATGTGAACTGGGCAGCAAGGGAGCAGGGGAGAGCGAGCTGGGGAGCGTGCGCTGCGTGTCGTTTCGACGCGTGTATTTATACCCCTCACCGCCGCAGCATCGCTCCGTGCAGCCAGGGAGCGTCAATCACAGAATCACAGAATGGTAGGGGTTGGAAGGGCCCTCTGTGGGTCATCTAGTCCAACCCCCTGCCGAAGCAGGGTCACCTAGAGTAGGTTGTAGAGGACCTTGTCCAGGTGGGTCTTGAATATCTCCAGAGAAGGAGACTCCACAACCTCCCTGGGCAGCCAGGGCCGTCAGCTCAGCAGCGCGTTACCAGTGTTTGAGACGGAGACGCCGGCAGTGGGAACGGATGTCCCTCACTGCGAGGTTTATGTAAAACGACAGCTTCTGCGAAACGAAGCGCTCGGAGAGAAAGGGGAACAAAAGGTACAGACAAAAGGGAAGGGAGGCCTTCCGCTCGCGAGTCCAGAACGGCTTCCTCCTCCCCGCTGGACCGCCAGCATCTCCCCACCACGGCCGGAGGCAGCGCATGGGGGGCATGCAGGCAGCGGGCAGGCAGCATGAAGGCAGGGCGCAGGCAGGGCACGGTCAGCATGCAGGCAGCGCGCAGGCAGCGCGCAGGCAGCGCGCAGGCAGAGCGCAGGCAGAGCGCAGGCAGAGCGCAGGCAGGCAGGCAGGCAGGCAGCACAGCAGCTGCACCAGCCCCACCAGCTCCGCTCGGCTGGTTCGGGCTTCACACCCGCGCTCCCCCGCCTCAGACCGCTGCCCCACTTCCATTCCATCACTCCCCCTCTCCCCGCGTTTACGGGCTGCGCCTTCCATCGCTGCCTGCGCGGGGGCGGGCGCTGCCTGCAGCGCGCCGTTGCCAGCAGCCCGGGGAGATGCTCGGCAGCTCCCGCCGGCGCAGGGCTTCGAAGCGGGGGATGCTGCACAAACAGAGCGAGGCAGCAGCCGGACCCCCTGCCGTAGCCGGTCCCCCTGCCATGCTGGGGGACGGGCGCTGCGCTCTGGTCAAAGAGCAACACCAGCGCCCATCAGAAAGTCCCTGCCGGCGGCCACGGCCGGAGGAAGCCCAGCCGAGGCCAGAGGCACCGCAGGGGGAGCGGACGGGATCCCACACCCAGGGCAGGTCCGGATCACAGAATCCCAGCATGGCAGGGGTTGGCAGGGCCCTCTGTAGGTCACCCAGCCCAACCCCCTGCCCAAGCAGGGTCACCCACAGCAGGCTGCACAGCACCGCGGCCAGGCGGGGCTGGAATAGCTCCAGAGAAGGAGACTCCACAGCCTCCCTGGGCAGCCTGGGCCAGGGCTCCGTCACCCTCAGAGGGAAGAAGTTCTTCCTCATCTTCAGCTGGAGCTTCCTCGGCTTCAGTTTGTGCCCGTTGCCCCTTGTCCTGTCGCTGGGCACCACTGGAAAGAGTCTGGCCCCGTCCTCCTGACACCCACCGGGATGCCGGTTTCCCGGGGAGCGGGGGTTCACCCTCCATCGACTCCCCCCTAAACTGGCTCCAGCTCCCCGCAGCAGCGAGGAGGGAGCGAGGGAGGCAGCCAGCCCCCGGGCATGGTCGTCCCAGCTGGGAAGCAAAGCAGCAGCAGCAGCACCCAGCTCCGCGTCGAGGCCAGAGCCCAGCTCGCTCCTCCAAAGCCGTGTTTGCCCCCATCTGCTCCGCCGCAGCCGGCTCGCTCCTCCGGCTTCACACCCTCCTCTGCGCCTCCGGCCCGGAGGGGATGCATGCCCGCGGCCGGAGTGGAAGCAATCGCTGCTGCAGCTATAACGATCCATAAAGCAGCCAGCTTCCCAGGTCTCCCAGCCGAAGGACGGCGCTTACCCCCCACCCCAGCCCGTAGAGCCCAACCCGACTCGGGGAATCCCAGCGCTCGCTCCTCGCACCCATCACCCAGCCCCACACCCGACTCTCCCCCACCCACCTCTGCTCCGCAGCAAAACCTCAGCATCACTCTCGCAGGCTCCGGGCAGAAAGGCCGTTTATCCCGAAGCGAGCGGCTCCTCGGTGAGACATTAAATTCATGGGGTGTCAGGGAGTGGTGGCAGTGCCAGCCCTGCCTCCCGCCCTCTGGGAAGAAACCCCTCCGCAACCCCCGGGCCGCTGCTCAGGGTCTCTGCAGCAGATCCAGGGGATGGGAGGATGCCCCAGAGCCCCGCTGCCCAAACCCCACCACCCACCCCAAACCCGAAGTCACATCTCGGGACGGATGCCACTCCAGACACGCCGCAGGCCGTCACCACGCTGCACACGGGCTGAGGCAGAGGGACACAGCAGCCCGTGAGCCCTGACCCGGGTCACGGCCCAAAGCATCCCTGGTCCCTGTGGCTCCCCCGGCACTGAGCAAGCTGAAGAGCAGTGACACAGCACCCCGGGGGGTCCCTGCCCCCGCTCGCCCCACTGACACCACCCAGCCCCCCGCCACGGGGCGATGGGCACCTGCGCAGAAGCCCGGACCCCCCGGAGGGGCTGCAGCCCCGCTCCCCTCCCCGGGCTGGGGCGCAGAGGCAGCAACAGACAGAGGGACCGTGCTGCGGGCGGGTGCTGGGCTGGCTGTGAGTACCCAGGCGTGGAAGCGACAACGAAGGCCAGAGCTGACCCGTGCGCCGCGCACCACGGGGAGGGCACAGCCACCGAACCCAGCCGCCCCGCATCTCCCCTGGCACTCCGGAGAGACCGGGGAGCAAACACTCCCCGGCATCCCACCATCGGCAGGACCCGCTGCCCTCGTCCCTCCAGCGCAGGCAGCTCTCCCGGGGCTCGCCGGCAGGCATGGCGGCACGTGAGCCATGGCCACGGGCACCGGGACGCAAACCCGCAGGCGGTGGCAGCTCTTCACCCAGCAGCTCCAGGCTCAGGGCATCGGCTCCACCAGCTCCGAGCATCCCCGTTACCGAGAGCCCTGGCACCGAGCCCCGGCATCCCGGAGCAGGAGCCCCGGCACCCCCCGCTGCCAGCAGCCCCCTCCCCTCGGCTGCTCTCCCCCGGCCCCAACCCCGGGCAGGCCAGCGGGTGAACACCCGTCCACCAGCTCTCCTGTCTGATCGCCGAAGATCTCCTCGTGCGCAGCGCTGAGCGCCGGAGCAGCAGCCCAGCTCCGCGCCAGCAGAGCTCCCTTTCTAATGAGGCAGACAACAGCACATCGCGACAGCAGACCCCCGCCGCGAATGGCAGGGGCTGCTGCTCCGCAGCCAGCGGGAGCTCCGCGGCCCTCCCGACGGCTCCTGCGCTCGCCCCGCACTCCCTCCCCGCAGCCGGCTGTGGGGACGCAGCCGCAGCCGCCGCTGCAGCCATTCCTGGAGGAAAAACCGCAGGAGGAGGAGGAGGAGGGAGAGAGGAGCAGCTGGAGGGCAGCGGGGTCACTCCACGGCCCCCCACCGCAGCCCTTCTCCCCAGGGACCACCGCGGGCTCGGCAGCTCCCCGGGCATGGGCGAGCGGTCGCATCCAGGCTCCCGCACAGGCAGGTGGGAGGGAAACGCGCTCCGCGCGGGACGAGGCCAACGCCGCAGCCGCGCCATGGGCACTGTCTGCGCTGCACAGCCCCGCTCGCGCGTCGGGAGCACCCCCGGCACACAGCACCCACCACAAGCGCAGGGCAGGGGTCCGCCGAGCCAGCACACCTCGCCCGATCCCGGCACCAACCCAGCACCCATCGCACCCCGAGGGAAACTTCTGTGGGGAGCAGCCGGGGGGGCCCTGCACCTCTCGGGGCTTGCACGGAGCCGGAGGTCGCCGGGGAGCCCAGGCAGCCCGACCCACCGGCTGCACGCCTGGCGCTGGCTGTCATCGCTCCCACCGCCGCGGCGGGTGGGCGGCCGCGCCGGGAGGGGATGCAAGCCGGAGGGGGGGCGTGGGGAGGGGGTCCCCGAAGGAACAAGGAAAACCACTCCAAGCCCAAGGGACATTCATGGAGCATCCCCGGCCACGGAGCAAGCGCAGCCACAAACGTGCCCGTCTAACGGGAGCATCCCGTGCGACTCAGAGAGCACCCGAGCACCGCTCCGCTCCCTCGTCCTCCCCAAAATTCTCCTCAAAGCCGGACGTCCCCTCGCGGTGCCAGGCCTCGGCGTGTGCACACGCGTGTGTTTTCATCCCAGTCTTTAAATGAGGGCTTTGCTGAGAATTTACAATTCCCCCCTGGCCTCAATCTTGCACAGATTGCTTTTTTAACACTGTTGGGCTTTAATTCTAATAAGCCTCCTCTTTATTACGGAACCAGGTCACATCGCCTTGACACCGCGAGAAAATCTTTCATCAGGAGGAAAACGGCGAAGGGAGAAGAGAAAGCGGGCGAGGGCGGGAGGAGGAAGCGAGGGGAGGCAAACAAACAGGAGCTGCTCACTTCATCCGGGCTCTCCGCGGCAGGCAACGCGCGGCGGGCCCGCGGCGGGGCTGCCGGTGAGCGGTGCCTTCCCGCAGCGCCGCTCGCACCCCCGGCACGCGGAATTATTTCTGGCGCGGCTTCAGCGCCCACGCAGCCTCCCACCCTGCGCTGCTCGGCACCGCCGAGAGGAGCCGGGGGGAAGCTTGGCAGAACTTTGACAGATGGAATGAGGACGGAGTTCAGCGCTGCCCTGGCCGGCCGGCCGGCCGTCTCACCGGTGCGGCGCTGGGCTCCCCGGTACCCGGCCGGTGCCGCGGGGACGGGAAGCGGCACGGCGAGGGTGCCAAGCGCCCGCGAGACCCAGACACCCCTGCCAGCAGAAACCAAAGCCCTTTGCTGGCGGGAGGCGGTGGCACGGCTTCTCCTTCCCGTCAAACGACTGCTCCACCACCGATTTTCCCTTCTGGAGGCTCCCCATCCCCCAGCACCCCTCCCGGCACCCCTCGGCTGGTCGGGGGGTGCTGCCTCCTCAGCTCCCCAGCCTCTCGGGCCTGCCCGGCTCCAGGGGTTTTATCGCAAAACATCTTCTGTCGCTGTCTTATGTGATGGCCATCGCCATGGAAACGGGCTGATCTCACACCCCACCTCGGCTCCCTGCGCCTGCCTCCACGGCCTCCGGTGCAGGATCGGGCTCAGGCTCTGCTGGGGCTCGTTAAAGCTCCTGCCTCTATCAGCTCCCGGACAACGAGGCCCCATCAGCAAAACAGAGCGAGCCAGGGCTCTGGGGCACCGGTCCCCGCTCCCAGCATCTCCCACCACCTTCCCAGTCTGTCCCGCTCGGGGCCCCGAGCCCCCCCACGCCCCGCCGGAGCCTCGTGCACGCAGCGGGGAACGTCCCCGGCTGTGCCGCGGCGCAGCGCTGCGCGTTGGGGGACATCACCGCAATCCTGCGTGCTGGCGAGCCGGTTCATCTCCGTCACCGCCGGCTCGCTGCTGCCCGTGGCGGAGCAGCCCTCTGCCCCTCCCGACATCGGAGCAAAACTCTCTCACGGCACGCGGGGGCTGCGCGGTGACAGGGGGCCCACGGTGGCACGTCCCCTGCACGAGCAGTGCCTGACCAGCACGTCCCTGGTCCCCAGGCTGCTTCAGGGGACGGTTGCAAGGGACCTCCTGCGCGTGACGGGCACCGCAGCATCCCATGACACCCGGTCACGGGGCTGCCAGGGCCACCGGGGACACTGAGACGCAAAGGGGAAGATGGCAGCCACCTGCACTGGCCAGGCCACCATGGCACAGCCACCCCAGGACATCCCACCACGGCACAGCCACCCTGGCCATCCCACCACGGCACAGTCGTCCCAGGACATCCCACCATGGCACAGCCGCCCCAGGACATCCCACCATGGCACAGCCACCCTGGCCATCCCACCACGGCACAGTCGTCCCAGGACATCCCACCATGGCACAGCCGCCCCAGGACATCCCACCATGGCACAGCCACCCTGGCCACCTCACCATGGCACATAAGCCCCTGCCATCCCACCACAGCACAGCTCCCCTGGCCACCCCACCATGGCACAGCCACCTCAGGACATCCCACCACGGCACAGAAGCCCCAGCCATGGCCACCATGGCACAGCCACCCTGGCCATCCCACCACGGCACAGCCCACCCTGGCCATCCCACCACGGCACAGCCGCCCCAGGCCACCCCACCACAGCACAGCTGCCCCGGCCATCCCAGCAGCCCTGGTCTGGGGTGCCCACAGCCTCACCTGCACAAAGCCACGCGTGTCCTCCACACCGTGCGCCCTGCAGCAGCCAGCCCCGGCAGCCGACCCCGGCGCAGGAGGAGACTCCACCACCCGGCTCCCGGCAGCGGTGGGAGGGCAGGGGCCCGCAGCTCGGCTCCACGGAGGCACCGCGGCAGGAGGGAGCAGCTCCACCCGCAGCCAGGTTCCCGGACAAGGAGCCCAAGCCCCAGCTCTGGGTTTGGAGGTCCGAGGCGTGGACGGGGCTGTCTCGCTGCTTAGCATGCCAGGCAGAGCAACGGCCGCGCGAGGTGCATCGCTGCAGAGGCAGCTCCGGCCGGGAAGCACGAGCGTCTCTTTCCCACGCTGACGGGGACCCAAACCCACCCTGCAAACCCTTGCCGCGGGGCTGGTGATTTGGCACCGGCAGGGCAGGGCTAACCCAGCCCAACAGCTCAAGCACAGGAGCTGAAAATGCCTCTGCCAGGGCCGGCTCCCGCGCCGCAGCCCCCCCCCACCAGAGCACAGCCGGGATGCCGGCGGGGGGGGGCCAGGGCTGCTCCGAATGGAGACGTTTTAATTCTCAGCGCTAGCAGCTGCACTTAAGGCAAGAGAGGCAGGGAAGCCATGCACAGGAGTAACCATGGCAACTTCACGGAAGTTAAATAAAAACTTCTTTAAAAAAAGATAACGAGGTCCCTGAATCATGCTTTATCAGCTCTGTTGCTATAAAGATCGAGATGCAGCCAGCTCAGGATTCCTAATTACTTCTGCACTATACTGTAGATAGCTTTATTTAAAAAAATCTGGCTACGCGTATGATTATCCAGGCCCCTCTCCATCCCAGGATCTGCACATCCCATGCAGCCCCTTCTCAGGTGGAGCCGCCCGTGGGACCCCCCCGTGCAATGCCTGCGTGCTCCCGGCTCGGGGGGCCCCGCGCTGCGCCCCGAGCCCTGCTCTCGCGCAGGGGCCACGGCGAGAGCCCCTCTGGGACGCTGTCCACGTCCCCCCGCCACGGCACGGCTGGAGCCCCCGGACTGCAGCGCGAGCATCCCGTGCCCGGGGTGACTGCAGCAGCGACGCGCTGCCATGCAGATTACCTGGGCTGCCTGCAGAGCCCCTCGGCGCAGAGCGATGCTCTCCGGCAGCATCCACCATTTGTACATCCCCAGCCGCACACAGAGCCGCCGCGCCGGCAGCACCGCAGCCCCCACCCCGCGCCCCCTGGAGAGGGGCTCGAGCCCCAGGGCTGTGACACCCCAGCGCTGGGGGTCCCCTTGCCAGGGCCCAGAAAGCAGCCAAAGGCAGTGTTTGCCCCCAGTTCAGCCAGCGGCTCGCACCAGCTCGCTGCCTGCTGCGGCACCACGGCAGAAATTCCTTCGCTGCCCAGAAACCAGACCACAAGGTGTGAGAGAGCCCTCGGGCTTTTTTCCTACCAAACAGAGTCTCAGGCAACCCCGGCGACTCCTGGAGAGCGAACAGACCTTCACAGCCTGCGCACGACGGACACGGCTCCGTCACCTCCCCAGCCCGACAGCGCCGTGCCCATCAGGCACTACGGACCCAAACGCTGTTTGGGGGAGCTTCATCCAAACCCACGGTTCCCATCAGTCGCGGCAGCAAAGCTCTCCCTGAGCCCAGGGGTCCGTCAGCACCCCCGGGGCCCCCCAACCCTGCAGACACGGGACGGCAGCGCTGTCAGCAGCCGCCTCCCCTCAGTCTGAGCCCCGAAAGCTCCCCGTGCCCGGCCAGGCAGGCAAACCCTGGCCCATGCAGCAGCTCCATCGCCCGGCATCACGCTGTGCCCCGGGAGCCCTGCGAGCACCTTGTCGTGCTTCCAGCTGCACCCCATTACCGGCTAAAATTAATTACCCTTTCTTACTGGCCGAGTCACAGAGACGTCACACGGAGCCAAAGGATGCCGGGTCTTCTGCTAACGGGAAGGACGCGCCGCGCGCAGGTTTACATAGTTGTTTGGATTCTTTATTTTCACAGCTTATGGTAAGACTAAGTGAATTATACGTATTATTTACTACGTTTTTAAACTCCTTTAATTTAAGCTGATTCTGAATGGAAATTAGGATTCAATTAAAATGTGGGGGGGAAGTCAGCATTTTGAAGCAGATTATTAAGTAAAGCTACATTAAACACATTGGAAGCATAACTACGTAGGAACAGGTTCTATATTTAAAAGCGGATTTATTCCGCAAAGGAAGTACCATCTGCAGTCCAGGAATTGAGGAACCCGGTACCAAGGTCAAGATTTTATCAGCAGGTCGCAGATTCTCACATCCATGTTTTACCCAGAGCTCGATTAAGAGTTCAGAAATCTGGAAAACTCTCCCTTTTTCTCCGGCTCCCTGCGTTAGAATTAATTGTTTATCGATCCAACCCGAGGGAAGCGCTGTCTCCCAGCTGCAGAGGAGGCGAGCCTGTTGTCAAAAGTTGTTTTATCACCTCCACAAATTCCAGCTGCAACGAATTCCTCTGGTTCAACAATCCCGGTTTCTCTGCCCACCGGTTCCTTGAGCCGATTTTGGCAGGTTACGGCACTCGGGCCATTGCCCGGCTGCCCAGGTTCAGTCAACCCTGAATCCATCGGACGTCACGGGGAGCTCAGGGGCCCCGCTCACGCCCCAGGGAGCCCAGCTCCACTTCTGTATTTAAACCCCATTTTCTCCTCCCTCCTGTCTGGGCAGAGCCATGTTGCCGGGAGGGCACGGCAGGCACCACGGCATGGCCGGGCACTGTGGCATGGCCGGGCACTGCAGCACGGCCAGGACCGAGGGAACCAGCTGGGGCTCGGCAGCCACCGTGCCCGCCCAGGGTCTGGGCGCTGCGGGCAGCCTCTCGTCCCCCTCCGGCAGCGCCGGCCCAGCCAAGGTCGCAAAAAAGCCTTTTTTTCTTTCCCCAGGTGGAGAAGCGTCCCCGCAGCAGGGGTGCGGGCAGCCTGGCAGGGCCCCCACGAGCACGCCGTTCCTCCGACGCTTGGGAAACCCAACCCCACAAAGCGGGTTGCCACCAGCTTTTCGCAGCAGTGAAACCCTCCGGACGCCCTCCCCGCTGCTGCGGGATCCGTCCTCTCAGCCCCCGAGCCCCCCTCCAAGCGACCAGCGACCAAGCACCAGAGCCACTCTCCACCCGGGAAGCTCCTTGGACCAGAAACAGCTTCAGTTTCCGAGCAGTGAAGCCAAAAATAACTAAGGGAGAAAAAAAGCCTCCACAGCATCACCCAGCCCTGCGCCCCGTGCGTACCGGCACAGCTCACAGCCAGCCACGCGGCTGCCTACCACGGCTGCACAGAAAGCACCGGTTCTGCCGCGGCGGCCTGGGGAGCGCGGCAGAGCCGCAGCAGGCAAAGGCAGCCTGCAAGGGGGCTGCTGGCACCGGGACGCGGGGGCTCGGCGCAGGGGTGACACGCGGAGGAGTCTGAAATCACACGGACGCGGCCGTGCCGCCGTGGCATGCCCACGGTGCGGGGCTGAGAGCGGTGGGCAGGGGATGCCAGCGAGGGAGCGGGATGAAGGCTGCCCAGTGAAGCCGGGGACGGGACCGAGCTGCCGGCAGGACGAGCCAGCCCGCGCCAGGCAGCGAGGGGGGAGCGCGTCCGCAGCAGATAAGGAAACACGAAAAGGGATCCCGCGCTCGTGCGCTCGTTTCTGCCCATTAGAAATTCAATCTCGTCTAGTCTGGAAGACGCAACGATGCCGCGAGCACCCGAGCGCGAGCTGAGCGAAGGAGACAGCTAGCTTTAGAGTGGTTTATCAAAAATAAAGTTTCAACAAAAAAAATTTAATCTCAACAGCTAATGAAATAACAGGGAAGAAAATTTTGCTTCCTTCTCTGGTATCTCAGCCCGCCAATTAATTTGCAGGAATGTACATCCCAAAATGCCTCCAACGATCCCAGCAGAAAGCCCCGGAATGGCACCAACAACGGCCCTGCCTGTGGCACACAAGGTCAGAGAGGAAAACCGCAGCCACGTCCGCATCCGGAGCATCCCGAGCATCCCGGCTGCGCATCCCGGCCAGGGCAGGAGCGTCCCGGCGGGAGGCTGCGCCGGAGCTCTCGGCTTGGGCTGCTGCCCTGCTCACTGGTGGGCGCTCCCCGAGGGTCCGGGGGCAGCGAGCCCCCCCGGGACGGCCGGAGCCGACCGCCAGCACCAGGGGCTGGGGGGCAGGGGAGGGTGGCCGTGGGCTCCAGGCCCGTAGGTGGCAGGCCTGGCAGCTCACACGCCTGGGGATCCGTCTCCTTCCCGCTTTGCTGCGGAGCGAGCGAGCAAACGGCGTCCAGAGCCGCCGGGCAGGCGGCTGCTCCGCAGGTCACCCCCCAAACCCAGCCGGGACACCCGCTCCCCCCGCCGCCCCAGGGAAGGGGCCTCGGGCTCTCGTACTGCTCTGCTCCAGGTGTGCGAAACGGAGAGGCGTCGCCAACCAACCCGCCCCGGCGGCAATGCCCGAGGAGCACCGGGCTCCCCGCACCCCACAGCCTCGGCCCCGCTCCGCCGAGCTCCATCACCAACCTCCCCACTGGCTCCCCTTCCTCCTCCACGGCTGTCTGAAAGGCCCCGAGCATTCCTAGGAACCAATTATTCACCACGCTCTCGCCCCGTAAGACTGTAAATTAAAAGAGAACTCAAATAAATTAAGGAACTTCCCTCATGCCTTTTATTATCTCAATAACCTTCAGAGGCATTTGTCTCCCGTCAGCGGATCCATCTGAAAAATTGTGACGACAAACTAATTTAGTAAATGCACACCCTTAAAAACCTTTACTGACACGCTGAACGGGCAAACACAGCCCGTGCTGGACAAGCCGCTCGAGACACCAGGCTGACGGGGACCCTCGCACCCCCCGAATGCCCGAGCCCAGCCAGTGCGCCCCAGCCCCGCTCTGGCACTGCCCGCCGGCCGCGGACACCCGGGATCGCCCTCGGGCATCGCGGCGAACGAGCCGGGCACCAAGGCAGAAACTGCGGCACCGGACGGGGAGGCAACGCGCCCGTGACCAGCGGCGGCACCGGGAGACGGGCTCAGCCCCGGCAAACGCGGTGCGCGGGCTGCCCCGCATCCCACCGCCGGGGACGCGAACGCCGTAACGAAGGCCGACGCGTTCCAGCGGCGGGAGATGGAGACGTGAGTGCAGCTGGGAAAGGGGCCCCTTATTCTGCAGAGGAAGGAGAAGAAACCCCAGCTTGTATCCAACAGGGACGGCGTAAGCGGGAAGCATCCGCAGGACGCACGCACGACCGGCCGGTTTTGGGAAAGCAGAGCTGGAGGAGCCGGTTTTCCATGGGCAGCATCGCACGGAGCGCGGGCCAGCACCCTCACACCTCCCCACGCCTGCCAGCCTGCCAGGGACGGCAGCAACGGCAGCCCCGCAGCCACGCAGAGCGGTGCCCACGCCACGCCAGCACCGCGCCGATCGGGCTCCCGGGTGAGACGTCCGCTGGGGTCGGCTCCTTCCGCACCTCCGGGTCCTCGAGTGGTTCCTGAGCCGGAGGAAGGAGTGGGAGCAGCAGCCGGCGGGCTGGGGGTTTCCCAGCCCCATCCCGGCCCCCCGCGCCCCGGCAGCTGCCTGGGGGTGGGCTCGCGGCCGCAGGATGTCACCAGCCAGCTGGTCTGCGGGCTCCGCACCCCCCCCGGCTCGCTGCACCAGATTTAGGTCCCTGCAGGAGGATCCCACAGCCGAGCCCCACACGCAACCCCCTGCACCCTGCCTGGAGAGCTTCGCCTAACGCTGCAGCCGAGCGCTCATGTGCCTTCGTGCCAAGGCTTTCCGCGTGCCAAGCAATCCCACGGATCACTTCAAAGGAGAAGGTGGAAAAAAAACCCAACCCCTCCTGTATTTTCTGTGAAACAACCAGCAGAGCCTCGCCACGGCTCCCCAGAGCCAAGAACGAGCTCCCAACGCCCGGCCAGATCCGGGCAGCCCTGCCAGCCCCGACCCGCTGCAACCATCTCTCCACAAAAATTATCAACCCCAGGCTCTTTCTCCATCTGTTATCCAGAAAAGCAGCCTTCACCCCTCGCTTTGTGAGGGTTTATCACGTCTCAACCATTCCAGCCCGAAAGCAGGAAGGTCTTTGGGGAGCGGCAGCCTCCGGGCATCGCCGGACCCCAAACAACGCCAGGGCAGAGGAGCCCACCCTCGACGCGCTGCGAGACGAACCACGAGCCCCAGAGACCCCAGAGAACGCCAGGCAGGACGAGTGGGGGAGAAGAGGAAGGCACTCCCCGACCCCGCAGCCCCCCGCCGCACGCAGCGACCCGTGGCCAGCCCGGCTGTGCCCCCCAGGACAGAGACCCCTGCGCAGGAACCGCCCTGCCCGAGGCCGGGCTTCCGCGGAGCAGCGAGCGCGTTCCAAACCTTCAGGAGAGGCAGCCGAAAATAGCCGGCGTTGTTGATGTCACGCTCACTGGAGTGAGAAGCCGAGAAATCCCTGCTCTCCCCCCCATCCCTCCGCCTGCGCGCAGACGCGGGCGCTCACGAAGCCTCCCCAGAGGCTCCAGCCAGAGGGACGGGTCCGAGCCCCCGGCGCCTGCACCCCACACCCCCTGCCCAGCGCCTCGTTTGTCCCCCCCAGCCATCAGCCTTCCAACGTCCGGACGCGACACTGCGCGCGGTGCAGCCTCCAGGCCCGCTCGCCGACAGGCGACTGCCGGCATGGGGACGGCTGGGTGACAGCGCTGGGCACGGCCACCGCGGCGCGGATGACCCCGGTGACCCCCAACGGCCTTCGCGCTCCCCACGCGGCGAGCCCCGAGCACGGCCGGCACAGCGAGCCCCTCCGGCGCTCCTGGGGACGGGCAGGGACTCGGGAGAGGAAAATCCCGGCGAGAGCTGCCCCGGCTCCGGCTCACCCGGTGGCTGCAGGGTCGAGCTCTGCGCCCGCGGCCGGCCAGCCCCAGCGGGAGCATCCTCATCCTCCTCATCCTCCTCTTCCTCCTCCCCGTTAATCCAGACTCCACCGCACCCAACTTTCCCTCACAATTTACCCTCACCTGGCGGGTGTGATGTTAATTAGCATATTCCTGTTAGCAACAGCACCTAATTAAAACACCCATTAAGAACCTGCAACGTAAACTCACCACGAAGTTGTGCCAGGACCCGCTGGCGGGGAAACCCAACGCTGCCGGCTGCGGCTCGCAGGGACGCGGTACCGAGCCGGGACCCCCGCCCTCCACCGCCAAACCGTCCCGGGGCCGCCAGCCTGCCGCGGGCTGCGGGGGGCTCCCGGTGCGGGGCTCCTGGCCCGGCTCCCGGAGCGGGAGGTTCCCAGTGCGGGGCTCCCGGTGTGGCTCCCGTTGCGGGGGGGCTCCCGGTGCGGCTCCCCGCCGTGGGCTCCTGGCCCGGTTCCCGGCGTAGGGGGCTCCCGGTGCGGCTCCCGGTGCGGGGCTCCCGGTGCGGGGCTTCCCGGTGAGGCTCCCGATGCGGGGCTCCTGGCCCGGCTCCCGGCCGTGGGCTCCCGCTGCGGGGCTCCCCTTCCCCCCCCCGGGATGCCCCGGCGGAACCCCGCCGCTCCCCCCGCCGAGTGCCTGGGGCACAGCCGGGACGCGCCGCCGCCCCCCCCAGCCCTCAGCCCCCCCCCCCCCGGTGCCGGCGGGCGGGGGGTGCCGCGGTGCCGCCGCCGCCCCCGGTGACTCACGCGCTCAGAGGTCCCCGCGGCGGAAGAGGAGGAGGAGGAGGGTGCGCGGGGCGGCGGCGGGGCCCCGCCCGCCGAGCGGCATCTCCCGGGTGGCGGTGCGGTGCGGTGCGGTGCGGGGGGAGGCGGCGGGGCTGGGCTGGCCTGGCCGGGCAGCCTCGCGCACGGCTGCGCCCGCGCCGCCGCCCCCGCAACCGCCGAGCGCGCGAGCGAGCGCGCCCGCCCCCGGCCGCCGCCAGCGCCGCGCGGGGAGGGGGCGGGGGGCGCACGTGCGGCCGCCCCCGGCCCCGCCCCGCGGCTACCGCCCCCCCGCCCGGCATCCCCTCCCCCCCGCGCTTCCCCCTCCCCTCCCCCCCCGCCGCGGGGCCCCGAGGGGAGACCCCAGCGCGGGGCGCGCCCGAGGCCGGAGCCCCCTGCTCCCGCAGCGCTCAGCCCACGCCCACCCCAAGCTCCCACCCGGGCCCCGCGCCCACCGCACTCCCCCACCCCATGTGCCCACCCCACACCCATCTGAAGGTCCCACCTCTCTCTCCCACCCCCCACTCCCCCCCCCGCCCCCACCCCCCTCTCCCACCCCGGCAAGGCCCCTCCCAGGCCGCTGCGTGCTCGGCGGGGTCCCGCCACGCGCTCCCACCTCTGACCCAGGAACAACGCCGCGTTTCCCCCCTGTTTCGCCCCGAAACCGAGCCCCGCGCAGCGGTGACAAGGGGCTGCTCAGGGGGCTTCGCTCCGCTGCCCGGGGGCTTCGGCAGCGCCAGCCCCCCAGACCCGCCGGCGAGTGAGGCACAGAGCCCCCGGCCGCTCCCCGCGCTGGTGGGACCACCGTCACCGGGTGGGACGCCCGGGCCGTGGCCGCCAGCGAGGAAAGGGCTTCTGGTCCCCGCTGCAAGCCCAGGGGGACCGGCCGAAGGGGTGCGGGAGCCGGCGGGGCGCAGGTCTGCGGCGGGACCCCGATTCCCTCCAGTCCATGCTCCCTTCGCCTTAAATCCAGTTTCAGGACCCCCGGGTGGCGACGCGGGCGCTCCCGCAGCGGCTGGCAGCGAGAGCCCGTCCTCGGGCGGGCTGCGAGAGCAGACCCTGCCGCTCCCCGTCTCCCCCGTTCCCCGGCTGCTCGCCCCCTCCCCGGGAAGCCGGCCCAGCGCTGCCGCGTTCTGCGGGGGGGCTGTCAGGGGTCCCGCAGCTCTGCCCTGCGCCCTGGCTCGCTGGCAGGAGATGCCACCTCTCTGCAGGGGCCAGGAGCGGTGGCTGCCCTGACAGTGGGGGTCCCCGAGTGGCCCGAGCCCCCCTGAGCCCGGGGGACGTCACGCAGCGCAGTGGGGGTCCCCCAGGCCAGGGGCCCCCGAGTGACCCGAGCCCCCCCAAGCCCGGGGGACGTCGCGCAGCGCAGCGGCAGCGCACGGCTCCTTGCCAGCTGGCCCAGGGTGCTGGATGGGGCTCAGCACCTCTCAAGTGAGCTCTCTGGGGCTCCCAGTAGCTAAGGCTGCGGTGAGCTCCCCCAGTTGTGTTTCCTGGAGTACCTGGGGGCTGCGCAAGCCACCGTTTGCTCCCCGTGCGCTTTGCCCAGGGTCCATCCCTGAGATGCTGCCAGCATCCCGCAGAGCCCTGGCGCAGCCCCCCGAAACCGGGCACCCCCCCATCCCCTCCTGCCTCCTTCCCTCCCCCGGGCTCCAAGGAACACTCCAGAGAAAATCACCAGCGCTGCACCGAGCCGTAACGTGGATGAGGGGCGTAAAACGCTCCCAGCCGCGCCTCGCGCGTCTCAGCGCCCGGTTGGTGCGACACACGCGTGTATTTTCCGCCCTCCGGGACGCCCGACCCTGCGCCTCGCCGCGCTGCCAGCAGCCCCGGGTCCCGCCACCGGCCGGACCACGGCAGCGCCCAGCCTGCACGGCTCCTCGCTCTTCGCTCGCGGTTCCTCAAGGCTGAAGGCGCTTTAGGCAGCGGATTCGGAGAACGAGGGGCCGGGAACGCGGGCGAGCGCAGCTCTGCAGAATTCTCTCTGCGTTTCAAGCCTCCGAGCCGGGTCCCTGCTGACATCTGTTCCTAGCGATGCGGAGCGGTACCCGCCGGCTCGGGAGGTGTGCGTGCGCCGCGCGGAGCGATGCTCGGGATTGCTAGGCAACCCCGCCAAGGCCCGAGCCCAGCAGCGCGCCCGGCCGGGGCTCGCACCCGCGCCAGGGCTCCCGGGCAGGGAAACGAGGGCGCTGAGAGAGGAACCCCCCGGGGAATCTGCCCGCGGGTCTCCAGGAGGGCGAGCCCCCCAACCCGGCCGTGGGGGGGAGGGGAGGGGGGGGCAGGCGGGGGATGCTGGCAGAGAACTCGCGAGAGCAGCAGCGGAGCGAAGCAGTCGGAGACAGCACCAGCCAGCAAACCCCTGCCTTCGGGCAAGGCTGCCACGTGAACCAGAGGGAACAAGTATTAACCTGGAAAAAACATGTGGTTTTCTCTTTTTCTTGGTTTATTTCACAGTCTATTTGCCATTTAGGGCCTTCGTCTGGAGGAAGTCAGAGTTGTTAAATTACTGCTGCCTTTTTATCTTTATCCTTAACGATGACGGGGTTTTCCTTCTCGGAACCGTGGCCGGAGTAAGGTGATGTCAGGACCCGTTGTGGCTCTGTCTCGGGTTTTTCCCGAGCGCGGATGCTGTAAACCCGGGACGCAGCAGAACGCCGGCACGCGGGGATGCTCCCAGTCCCCGGGGCTGAGCGTCTCGTCCCCACCACTCCCTCTGCGGACCCCCAGCAAGGACAGAGCCGAGACCCCCAGAAATCACCTCTGCGAGGCAGCAGACAGCACTCGGCGTCGGGTGAGATGCGAGCCAAGGCAGCGGCAGCCCCTCCGAGTCCCCCACGACGGCTCCGGCTCTCAGGGACCCTTGACTTCGAGGGACCCAAACAGGGTCCAGCCCCTCCTCGAGACTCTGCCCGAGAAGGGGACGTTGGTGGCGTGCTCAGCTCTGACACCGCACCGGTGGCTCAGCCTGGCCGCGCCGGGAGGTTCACCAGCACCCATCCTACCTGCGCAGGTACCGTGGCCGCGCCGGGCCCTCTGCCCGCCGGCGAGCGCGGTGCCAGCTGGAGCTCTCCCAGCGAGCTGCCGGAACACCGGGTACCCACACCGGCCTCGGCCGCGGTGCAGACGGTGGGATGGCACGGCAGGACCCGGATTTCTTTTTGGCGAGTGTTGGCTGCCCTGACCCAAAAACCCGCAGTGGAACGTGCCGTACGCAGCCAGGAGCCGGGCGCACGTTGGGCCATCGACGCGCGCAGCCTGCAGAGCGCTCCCCAGCACGGAGAGAGGAGCAGGGGGAGCCGTGCTGATGTGCTCTGAAAGAAGGCTTTTTAAAATACAATTTACGATAGATTCCATAGCTAAGTTACGCAATGCAATGAGCAAATACGAAATGTAATTGTCGCTGCGC
The DNA here is from genome assembly GCF_030867145.1 of Opisthocomus hoazin. Taxonomy (NCBI): domain Eukaryota; kingdom Metazoa; phylum Chordata; class Aves; order Opisthocomiformes; family Opisthocomidae; genus Opisthocomus; species Opisthocomus hoazin. Next base: position 8,508,261 of record NC_134434.1, on the reverse strand, counting down.
ATGAGCAGCAAAACCCTGAGCCTCTGTTGTATGAGCAAACTTATCAAAGCAGTGAATATTGCGTTGCATCAATTACTAAAACAGTGCCCAGCTCAGCAGAACGATCTGTTCTCCGTTACGGGGGCAGAAGGAGCGGGGGCACGCACCCAGGGCTGCCCGTGGCGCGGCGTCGTGCAGCACTAGACAAATTTACACCTGGGAGGTAACGCTGCACCTCCCGCGTGCTTCGCAGCTGCTGCCCTGCTCCAGGAGAGGAGGGTGAAGCCCCTTGGACCCCAGGTCCCTGCCCGGGAGCAGGAGGTGGAGGAGGGAAGCCCCACCGGCCTCACTGCTGGGAATTCCTCACCCAGTGCCGAGCGACCGGCTCTGCAGAGGCAGCAGCGCTCGGAAAACACCATGCAAATCACAGAATCCCAGAATCCCAGCATGGCAGGGCTGGCAGGGACCTCTGTGGGTCACCCAGCCCAACCCCCTGCCCAAGCAGGGTCACCCAGAGCAGGCTGCACAGCACCGTGTCCAGGCGGGGCTGGAATATCTCCAGAGAAGGAGACTCCACAGCCTCCCTGGGCAGCCTGGGCCAGGGCTCCGTCACCCTCAGAGGGAAGAAGTTCTTCCTCGGGTTCAGCTGGAGCTTCCTCTGCTTCAGTTTGTGCCCGTTGCCCCTTGTCCTGTCGCTGGGCACCACTGGAAAGAGTCTGGCCCCGTCCTCCTGCAAAAGGCAAACCTTGTAAAGAGCGAGGGACGGGCGGCAGCGGGTGCTGCCGAGCTGCTTGGACGCCCGGCTCCCCCGTCCCGGGCACCGTCACTGCCTCTGCCCCCAGCAAGGCTTCTCCCCGGCCGTCCACCCCCGGCACCTCCCCAAAGCACCCCCGGAGCGGAGCCGCGGCACACGGCGAGGCGATACCAAACGCCGGGACCCAGCCGCCACGACACTGCCGCTCCCTGAGGAGCCGGCGTTGGTCGGAGCCCGCAGGTCTGTGCCTGTGGGCAGAGTTGGGTCTGAGTTCATTCCCGGCTCCGGGACCACGGCCCCCATGGTGGCACATGGTGCCAGGGACGGGCATTTGCTCCCGCAGCAGGCTGGGGCACGCCGGGGCTGGCGGGGCTTCCACCCGGCAGCCTCCGGGCTCTTGCCGCCCATTTGGACCCAGCGAAATCCCACCAGCACCAATGCCACGTCCTGATGGGACCGTGAAACGCGAAACAGGGTGAGCTTGAGGAAACCTGGGAAGATGTCCACGCAAACGTCTACAGCAAAGTGCACCTTGCACCTCGGCGAAGTGATTTGACACAGCACTAATTATGCAAATTAATCATCAGTAAATCAGGTACTTGCTTATTGATTTTGCGCTTTGCTCGGTACCCAGGCGGGAGGAGCACCGGGAGGGAAGAGCGGCCCTGTTTCGGCTGAGCAGGAATGTTTGGGAACGCGCTGCACGCTCCGACCGCCCCGTGTCCTGTTCCAGATGAGATCCCGAATTGATTTGCAGGTCTCGTACGGCTCACGGCTCTCACTGTGTCACGGCAGCTAACGAACCGTGCCGAGGACACATTCATAACCCGCTATCAGCCGCTTCCATCAGCAAGAGAATTTTTTTTTCCCCTCTCTTTGCTCTGAGGTTCTAGAAGTTAAAAAACCAAACTAACCACCAAAAAACCCCTCCAAAACCACCAGCAGCAAACATTTCTACTGAAAGCCAAAGCCCTGTGTGGTGTCCAGCCCTCCCACCTCGGGATGTGGTTCCCAAGCGGCCACATACACGGCCCTGGACACGGCCCCCACCCCGCCGACTTTCCGCAGTGCTGGCTTGCCCGGAGCAGGGTCCCCCCCCTTCCCAGGGTCCCCCCCTTGCCCAGCCCTTCGCTCCCAGGCAGAGCAGCTCACGCTGTCTTCCGAGCAAAGCTGCACCAACACCTTCCACCAAACCGGCATCAGACAGCACCCCAGAGCCGAGGGGCCAGGAGACCAAGGGGCTCCCGCACCCCGTCCTCCTCCTCCCCAGCATGATGGCCAGAGCCGGGACCCAGCTCCGAAGGCACCCGGTGCCGAGCGGGGAGGGGGCGGTGGGGGCAGAGATGTGGCCGAGCTCCCCTTCGCTCCCAGCGCAGCGCTTCAGGACTGCAAAGACAGCTCTATCGGGGGAACAAGAGCTAATTAAATTTACCGGGATCACTGGAGAGGAAATTGTTTAATATTCTGCACGGAATTTAATATCTGAAAGCATGAACGGCCTTGTTTCATCCGCCATCGGTTCCTTCCCAACATCGGGGTTCGCATTTCGCAGCCAGCCTCGCCGCCGAGGGACAGGCAGGGATGGGGAGGACGCTGCCCGCGAGGAGCCGCGCCGCTGGAGCCGGAGAGCAGCAAACAGCGGGAGAGCAGCGCGTGGCCGGCGCCGCGGCCGCACCCTTGGGTGCTCCCGACAGAGCAGCAGCCCCGCGACCCGGAGGGGAGCGGCGTCCCGAGGGGCTCTGACGGCTCTCCCGCTCCCGTCCTCGGCCGCGTCCACGCAGGGCTGCCGCTCCCCGTGAGCACCCACGCCTGCGCGGGACCCTCAGCTGACGCCCTTATGTGCTGTCACCGGGTCCCATTTTAACAGCCCCAAGGTTGCAACATCTGAACCCCCCCAGCCGGCTCCGAAGAGGAGCACGGGCAGGGCACCACGGTCCAGGGACAGGAGGGCTCGGCCGTAGCAGACCTTCACCGCGGCCGTGTGTCCCTCTGGTGCTGCTTTCCTGGACCAGCCGCCCCGAGACAAGCACCCTTCACACGTCAGGACGCTCCCACTGTTTCGTTTCCAAACGCTCCACGCCTGCAGCTCTGCAGCTGCTCCCGGCTGCAAAGACCCTCCCGGTCCCAGTGCCCGCCAGCCGCCTCCGGACGCTCTCCGGGCTGTGCGTGCCCCTGCCGTGGCGCGGTGCCGGACCCCACCGGGCACCTTCCCGCCGGTGCAGGGCAGGGGCTGGGACACGGCAGCAGCGATGCCCTGGGCACGGCGAGCTTCCCCGGTGCCGCTCGGCCGCGCTGCCTGCAGCCGCTCACCGGGAACCGCTCCGCTCCCCACACCCCGGTGCCTTCCTCGGCTGGCGGACGATGTTCTGGCAGCAAAATGTCAGCCTCTGCCTGCAACTGTTGAGAAAATCCCAACGATTGCCTCCCGGCCGGCTCCCCAGACGCTGGCCTCATGCGGCAGGACAAGGAGCAACGGCTCTAAACTAAGCGAGGGTGCATTCAGACTGGATATGGGGAAGAAATTTTCTACCATGAGGATGGTGAAACCCTGGAAGAGATTGCCCAGGAAGGTGGTCAATGGCCCATCCCGGGAAACGCTGGAGACCTGGCTGGACGGGGCTCTGAGCAACCAGATCCAGCTGAAGATCATAGACTCATAGAGTGGTTGGGGTTGGGAGGGACCTTAAAGCTCATCTGGTTCCAACCCCCCTGCCATGAGCAGGGACCCCTTCCACCAGCCCAGGGTGCTCAGAGCTCCATCCAACCTGGCCTTGGACACTGCCAGGGAGGGGGCAGCCACAGCTTCTCTGGGCAGCGAGCGAGATGACTGCGAATCGCCCCTCCCAGCCCAAAGCATTCTGTGATTCCATGATTCCCTCCAGCCCCGCAGCGACCGGCAGGGCCGGGTCTGTGCTGGGATGGGCACGGCCCATTTGGCCCTGCCGGGACCCCGCCAACCCCCAAGCCTCTCTCCGGGGTGGGGGACCCCATCGGCCCAGCTCCCGTGCAGCCGAGCCGTTGCCCCCCAGCAGCAGCCCCGGTGCTGGGGGTCCCTGCGGCGACGCTGTCCCAGGGGTGGGCTCAGCCCCTCGGCAGGGCCAGCCCCTCTCTTCGGCGGAGCAGGAGCCGGCGCGGCCGGCGTGGAGCTGCGCCAGCAAAGCCCCCAGCCCCGCAGCTGCGGGGTCTCCGGAGCAGAGCCCAAGGACGAGCCAGCCTGGTGCTGGAGACCCCAGAGCTCCTGCCCCTCTGCCCCCCCCACCCCGCTTCCTTCTCCTCTTTCTGCCCTGGTGACGTCTCCCTCTCTCTCACACACATTTAAGTGATTCAAAGTCGCAGTAATTTTGCTCCTGTATTTATGCCACCAGTACCTCCAGCTAATTCCTGTCACTGCCAGCGTGGAAGCACTAATGCCTCTGCAAAAGACAAAGCAATTATTTCTAAAGATAGCTCCCTCTCCTTGCGTTGTCACCACCCGAATCACCCACCCCTGGTCTGTTCTCAGCATCTTTCTCTAACCAGCACGGCAAAGTAAGAGAATTTTTTCCCCCCCCAGCAAACTCATCGGCCGTGGCACCAAGGAAGCGACCACGGCTGCACCCGTGGCCTCGCCTCCCGCGCGCGCAGCGTCAGCCGCATTTCGCTTCGTGGCGATGTGCAGTGCGGCGCGCGTCCCGGCCCGCGGCCGTGGGAGTCACAGCATCGCCCAGGGACAGCCCGGGATGGGGACATCGTCCCAGCGGGTCTGAGACCCTCCAGTGCCTCGGGCGGGCGAGCTGCGGAGCTGCCCCCGGCCTCGCAGCGCCCGTCTGCAGCTCACAGCACCCATCCCTCCATCAGTCGCCAGCTGGGTGAGAGGGACCCAGCGGGGGACAGCAGCCCCTCGAAGAGGTGCCCGTTTGCAGAGGGGGGAGATGGAAATGCCGAGCACAGAGCCCGGGAGCTGCTTCTCCCACGGGCGCCAGCGCATCGGCTCCTGTTCAGCCGCCCGAATTCCCGTGTCTGCGGCGAGCCCCCCGCTCGTCCCCAGGTGACGGGGACATGCCACCGCTTGGCCCAGACACAGGCATGTTGGCGGCGCTCGCAGCATCGCTGTCTGCGTGGGGACGCGGTGTCTGCCGCGGGACACTCTGCAGCACCAGCCCTGGTCAGCCCACGGGTCTGCTCGTGAGAAATGCAGACGAGCCATAAAATGGCAAGAAAAGTGAAATAGGGAACGTAACGAGCAGGGAGAACGCAGATCACGCCGTTAGCACACGGACTGCACTCACAGAGTGCCTGGTCCCCCCCGGGTCAGTGCAGCCCCACAGAGGGAGGGCTCCCGGGCCGCCCCGAGATGGGGCAAGGGCTCTGCTGCATGGGGGTCCTGGGGGCCCTGCCCCGGCCAGGGGGTGCTGCCCTGGACCCCTCTCCCAGGTGCCCATCCTATGGAGCCATAAGGGGTTCAGCGCCCTTGAACGAGATGCAGTACCCTGCGCATCCCTCAGGTCTGCATGAAGCCCCCAGCCCCACGGGGTCTGCACGAAGCCCCCAGCCCCACGGGGCCAGCCCCCGCTGCCGGCCAGGCACACCAGCCCCCGCTCCCCAAGGAGATGGGAAGGGAGAAGCAGCCGCAGAATTGAGGAGCAGATGTAGGCTCCCCACCAAGGGCTGAGCTGAGCTGGTGCCCACCGGGGTGACCTAGGTACCCATCGCTGACGGAACCCCTGCCATGGGCAGGGACATCAACTGGATCCGGTTGCTCAGAGCCCCATCCTACCTGGCCTGGAGTGATCCCAGGGCTGGGGCATCTCCCACCTCTCTAGGCAACCTGGGCCAGGGTCTCACCACCCACATCACGAGAAGTTTCTTCCCTGGCTGCTCCATGGGAAAGCACCAGGGATGCTCCTGAGCTGCCCGCACCGCGGTCCGGTGCCCGGTGACGGAGCCGGCTGAGCGGGTGGGCAGCGGGCGCTGAGGGTGCCGCAGGGATGGGACACCCGCAGCCCCCGTCCCCAGCAGCCTGGAGGGGAGGGGACCCCGAGCAAGGGACGCCCCAGGGACAAGGCAGAGAGCCCAGCTTCTCGTGAACAGCCCTTAAAAACATCTCCTATCTTTTCATATCCAACCTACAGTAGCACCTCCAGTAATTAACAGCCAAGTTTTAATTAAACATTGATTAGCAACTAATTAATCTAATGATTAGTCACCTGAAGGAGACAAAGCAAAATACTGGGGCTGCCAAGATAGGAGTGGGAGAAGGCAAATGATGAGAGATGAGAGGCAGCTTAAATTCCTTCTCCGCTTCCCTCTGGGCCGAACGTTTTCTCTTATTTTGGTCCTTTACAAATGAGGCTTCGATGTGAATTTTCCTAATTGTGGCAATTCTGACAGAGTCTCCAGTGAGTCCTGTGGAGGAGACGGCTCTTTCTCATCTTTCCCACCAGACCCCAGCCTGTTAATGCAGCTGAAGAGCCTCTCCCCGCTGGAGGAGCCTCAGCCTCTGTCGCCGTAACCGAGTCGGGGGGTCTTCTGCGCCTTCGCATCCCGACGCGGACGCTGCAGCGCGCGTGGGGAGCACACGGGCAGCGCTTCCCTGCCGGCGACAGCCTGGCCCCCTCGGACGCTGCCCCACGCTCCGTTTCTCCCTGGTTCGTGATCTCCTGCCAGCGGAGGGGTCTCCCAGCACCCTGCTCGCCCCTCCCGAGGCAGCAGAGCCGGCCCCTGCGCCGCGATGAGCAGGGCTCCGTCAGGCTGAGCTTATTGGGGGCCAGGACGGACCCCGGGGGCCAGGGCGGAGGAAGAAGAGGCTCCGGCAGGCGAAGGCAGAGCCGGCAGCGGCAGCTGGCAGGGCACGGCACACCCGGGCTGGTTCCCAGCCTCCGCTTGGGGAATCCAGGCTGGAGACCCGCTCCCTTCTGCCGGGGTCACGTCCTGGTGCAAGCCCCTTGCCTGGCCGGGCACGTGCTGCCACGCGGCGCTGAGCTCCACGGGCTTGGTACCTGAGCTCCACGGGCTTGGTAACCGAGCTCCACGGGCTTGGTACCTGAGATCCATGGGTTTGGTACCTGAGCTCCATGGGCTTGGTACCTGAGCTCCACAGGTTTGGTACCTGAGATCCATGGGCTTGGTACCTGAGCTCCATGGGTTTGGTACCTGAGATCCATGGGTTTGGTACCTGAGCTCCATGGGCTTGGTACCTGAGCTCCACAGGTTTGGTACCTGAGATCCATGGGCTTGGTACCTGAGCTCCATGGGTTTGGTACCTGAGCTCTATGGATTTGGTACCCGAGCTCCACAGGCTTGGTACCTGAGCTCCATGGGTTTGGTACCTGAGCTCCGTGGGCTTGGTACCTGAGCTCCACAGGTTTGGTACCTGAGCTCCATGGGCTTGGTACCTGAGCTCCACGGGTTTGGTACCTGAGCTCCACAGGCTTGGTACCCGAGCTCCATGGGTTTGGTATCCGAGCTCCACGGGCTTGGTACCTGAGCCCCATGGGCTTGGTACCTGAGCTCCACAGGCCTGGTACCCGAGCTCCATGGGTTTGGTATCCGAGCTCCATGGGCTTGGTATCCAAGCTCCACAGCTTTGGTAGCCCAGCTCATCACCTCCCCGGCCGCCCCAGCAGCTCTGCCCAATTCGCAGGGTGCTTGCAGGCTGCTGAGCACACGGAGCACCAAGCACTGCACGCAGGACATTGACTTCACATCACACCGAGAACTGGACTCGCGACACTCAGCCCTCCATGGCCATGGCTTTGCTCTTACAAGGAGCTGCAGAGTCGGGCCGGGTCCTGACACGCAGCTTCTCCGGGTGCAGAGGGCAGCTCCACAGTGGGTGTTCCACCCCGTCGCCCTGAACCGGCTCGCCAGGCGATGGCTCCTCGGCGTGCTCCCACGCCGACGCGGTGCCAGCTGTGGGGGGCTGCCCGCCCCGGCACCTCCTCGGCCCCATTCCCAGGGCGTTGCTGCTACCAGACATTTCTTGTTTTGCCATTCCCTTTTTTGAGACATTCCTATTCACCTACATTACTTATGCTTCAGAAAAAATTCCACTCCTGGCTGAGGGCTGTGGCGGCCGAGCGCTCCCCCAGAGCAGCCCCCTGAGCTCTCTGCCCCCCCGGCTCCCTCCCCAGCGGGGAGAGCCCCGGCTCCTCCTTCTGAGCATCCCCAAGCGTGCCCGGCAGCTCTGCAGCCTCACGAGTAGCCCCTTCCCCTCCCTCCTCCTACCCCAGGTTTCTTCACCCTTCTGCAAGTTTGAGCCTTTCTGAGTCTTTTCTTTTTTTCTCCCCCCTTTTGCCTCCTTCCCCCCCTGCTCTGCCCAGGCTCCTCTCCGGAGTTTCCCGGGAAGGTGAGGCGGTAACGCGGGAGCACGTACGGAGGTTCCAACGGCACAAGGGTCCGCACAGAGCCTGCACGGGGCCCGACTCCTCCGGGGAAAGGCTGGGGAGTGCTGGGGGGGCCACGGCACCGCGGTGCTGCCCGGGGAGCCCGACGGCGTTGGTCCAGCTGAACACAGGCAAGAAATCCCCAAGGACTGCTCCAAGGCTGGGTGGGGGGTGCTCGGGGGGGCAGCAGGGCAGGGGACATCCCGGAACGGGTGGTCAGAGGGACCAGCATGGTCCAGGAGCCGTCCGTCTGTCCCCAGGCACAGACGGGGGACAGAGCCCAGCCAGTGCAGGGACCCCCGGGGGGGTGGGACCCGCAGTGGGGCACGGGGAGGGGGGGGGGTTAAACGCCGTCTCTCCGCTGGCAGAGCCGAGGTGCATCGATTGCTTCAAGCGTCTCGTCAGACCCGGATCGGTACAAATCGATGGGGTTAGGTCAGGGAGAAAGGCAGCTGAGTGGATAGCGATACCTTCCTCCTCCTCCTCCCCCGCTGGGAAGCCCCCGCAGCTCCTGCCCGGGCGGATCCCGAGCCTCCCTGGGTCTCCGCAAAGGGGCTCGTCCTTCCCCGAGGAGCGGTGGTGAAGGGGCAGAGACCAGCGGCAGCGGGCAGGGGTCTGGCAGCTGCCTTCTCCTGGAGCGAGGGACGGGGCTGGGCTGTCTGCGGGGCTGCTTCTGCTGCGCCTGGCCGCCCCGCAAACTGGGAGACCTGGGAGACGACCAGCCAGGCCGGGAAGAGCCCCACTCGGCTGCACTCCCCCCGGGTCTCCCCGTCCTGCCCACGCTCGCCCGGATACTCCCAGATCACACGCGTGAGCTCCATCCAGCTGAACGCATGAGATCGGTTAGCAGCAGGGAGACAGCAGCTCTGTCTGTGGCTGCTTCATGCTTCCCTACAAAGCAATCTGCTGCTTGGGCTCCTCTGTTCTTCCCTCTTACGCAACTGCATAAAATGTGGAGGAAAAAAAAAGTCCCCTAGATGCCAATTTATCTGAGGAGCTCGAGCAGGCTTGCACAAGTTGGCAATTTCAGCAGGAAAAAAAAAAGACAAGAGCCATGTCTGAAAAGCTGCTTCAGAAACCTGCCCTCGCTCCCAGGGACTCCTGCCCTCCCCAGCTCCCCATGGGGATGCCTGTGTCCCTCCATCCCTGCCTCCTGCCTCCATCCGTGCCTCCACCTCTGCCTCCATCCCTGTCTCCGTACCTACCTCCGTCCCTGTCTCCGTCCCTACCTCCATCCCTACCTCCATCCCTGCCTCCATCCCTGCCTCCATCCCTGCCTCCTGCCTCCACCCTTTTCTCCACCCCTGTCTCCATCCCTGTCTCCGTCCCTGTCTCCGTCCCTGCCTCCTACCTCCATCCCGGCCTCCATCCCCATCTCCATCCCCGTCTCCATCCCTGTCTCCATCCCTGTCTCCATCCCCGTCTCCATCCCTGCCTCCATCCCTGCCTCCTGCCTTCATCCCTGCCTCCATCCCTGCCTCCTGCTTCCATCCCTGTCTCCATTCCTGCCTCCTGCTTCCATCCCTGTCCCCATCCCCGTCTCCATCCCTGTCTCCCTGCCTCCATCCCTGCCTCCATCCCGCTCTGCCCGATGGGCTGCCTGTACCCCGGCTCATCACTCTCTTAGCAGGGTTCCGGCTCTGTTCACCCACCCAGAGAAGCAAACTGGGATGGGGGGTGCAGTGGGATCACACAGCAGATGCACCTGGGGGGGGGCTTCGGGCACTTCCGAGGTGCCAATCCCAGGGATGTGCTGGGGAGATCCCAGCAGCCGGCCCGACCTTGGCTCTTCTCCCCGGCTGGGGCCGGGCTACCCACAGGAGCTGCTGCTGTGGCGGGGGCCGAAGGGCTCGGGGTGGGCGGGCAGGCAGTGGATGGGTCCCCCCGGCTGCTGCCCCCCACACCCTTCCCCTTGCCCGGGGAGCAGAGCCCGAGCCCACCGGCAGCACCTCGCAGCCGGGCTGCTCTCCCGTCACAGGGACCTGTGGCAATTACAGGTTTAGTGGTGCAAAACATAGTTTAATAGCAGCCGAGGCTGGTGGGATTGATTTCTTGTTTTGTTTTAAGTGCAGCTAATCTAATAGTTAATTTATTTAAATTGATAGGGCAGAGAGAAATTACATTTCTATCTTCTCTGAATAGATTTTCCTGTGCCTGGTGACCCAGGCGAGCTGAAGAGCTGGGCTAAGGGCCCTAACGTGCCGTGGAATAGCTGCCTTGAGCAGCTGGTAATATTTTTCAATTCATTACTGCCGTTCTCGCCAACAACCAGTATAGATTTTTTGTTACAACGGCTCCTAACGTGTTAGTAAGCCGGTGCCTGCCTTAATCGCTGACAGTAAAGCTTTCCCCCCAAACAGTGACCCACCAACGCCAGCCGCCTCCCCGCGGACCCCCAGCCGCCCAGCAATGGGGCCGAGGTGGCCCCGGGAGCCCCCCAGCCCGGGGGCTCGTCCCGCCGTGAGAGCCCGCTCCCGGCGCCAGGCTGCGGCCGAAGCAGCTCTGCGACGCTCGAGGAGGCTCGGCAGCTCGGATGCCGGAGCGGCGTTCCGCAGCGGAGTCGTGGGAGAAGGGAGCGTGCTCGGGCTGCAGGTTTTGCTCTCGCGCAGCTGGGCATCGCCTCCAGTGCTCTCCACGAGATCTCCAGCTGTGCTGGGGCACGCGGGCTCCCCGCTCCCGGCTCCAGCGAACGCCTCCGGGGCTCTCCCAGCGCAGGGGAGAGCTGCTGGGGAGGAGCGGGGCAGGGAGGTCCCATTCCCGGGCAGCAGCCCGCACTCCGGGGGGGATCTGGTGGTGTCGGGGGCACAGGGGACGGCAGCGGGGGCACAGGGTCCTGCCCTGCCCAGGCTGCTCGCTGCTCATGCCGGGATGCTCCTCTGCTGGTGCCACCGTGGGAAGGCCAGTGGGCAGCTGGCGAGGGGACGAACGGACAACGGCCTCCGTGGCTCCCCAGAGCGTGTCATGGTCTGTCGGAAATCGGCAAATGGGCGATTAAACAGGGCAGGAGCAGAGCAGCAGGGGGGAACCAGCAAGGGCAAAGGCAGCCCCTGCCCAGGTGAGACCCCACGCCGGGGGGGGGGAAGGCAGCGCAGGCAGGGCAGGCAGGGCAGGCAGCGCAGGCAGGGCAGGCAGTGCAGGCAGGGCAGGCAGTGCAGGCAGCGCAGGCAGGGCAGGCAGTGAAGGCAGTGCGGGCAGCGCAGGCAGGGCAGGCAGGGCAGGCAGCGCAGGCAGGGCAGGCAGGGCAGGCAGTGAAGGCAGCGCAGGCAGGGCAGGCAGGGCAGGCAGCGCAGGCAGGGCAGGCAGGGCAGGCAGTGAAGGCAGTGCGGGCAGCGCAGGCAGCGCAGGCAGGAGGCCGGGTTGGGCGTGGGGGTACAGCCCTCCCTTCTCTCTGTGATAACACCCACTCTCCTGGCAGAAAGGCAATGCCTGACCTGCCCCCCAGCTCCATTCCGGGCCCCCCCGGCCCCCCAGCAGAGCAGAGACCCCCGAGTCACACCGCCAGCACTCACGGGGCCGGCACCCACGGGCCCCGCGCCGCACTCCCACCCGTGCCGCGCTCCCGCAGCGCTGCCACAGCCGCTGCCGTAGCCTTTGCTCCTCACGTCGCAGCTCTCCCTCCCCGCGATAGCTCCAATAAAGAGCAAATCGCTGCTGTCTGCGCCCAGCTCTTCTGATCCATCCTGATGAGGACCTTCCCCTTGCGGTCAGCAAGGGGGGGATGCGCCCCGCAGAGCCCCGCGGGAAGGGGCTCTGGGGGGGCTGGGGGGGGCACCCATCCCTCTGGATACCCCGGGAAGCCCCGCGAGCTGTGTCTGTGACCCCAGTAAGAGGTAATCAAGAAGAGGGAGGCTGGTGGCAGGCGCAGGAGGGAGCAGCGGGGCCGAGGAGGGTGGCGAAGCCCTTGGCGGAGGCTCCTGGTGGGCTCTGCTCCGCGGGCAGAGCCGAGGTGCACGCGGCGGGCGCCCTGCCCTCGCTGCCGGGGCTGCTGCACCGGCGGCACCGCCGCAGAGGCTCCCCGGCCTCCCTCAGCCGTCAGCTTCCTGGAAGAGCCAGCGCCGTGCCGGATTTATGGCGGATGCTGCTCGGTATTTCATGCCTGCCGCAGGCAATCCCCGCGCTGCCACTGCGGCTGCACGGAAAGCACTTTGTAGATCTGATTACGCGATAAGGGGCGTCAGAAATGCAACTTGTTGCCTATTTCCCAGAGTAATTAATTTCATCTGTATTGAACAAATGACATAATTTGAGGATTTCTGGGTTATGGATTAAGTAAAGACCAGATGAGAGCATCCTCATTGGCTCGGAGATTAATTAGAGGCGCGAGGTGAAGCGAGCTCTCTCCTCTGCAGGATTGCTTTGCTGGTCTCTCTTTAATTCACCCGCCTGGCATCGCAGCTGCCCCCGAGGACACCCCACCACCCTGCCACGGGGCAGCCCCACTGCCCATCGATCAGGGCACAGGACCCCTGCCAGGACTCGCTCCCATGCCAGGACATGGGGGGATGCCAGTGAATGAAGCCAGGCGTTAAGGCTTCCTAGTACTGCCTGGTCTGATCGCGTGTTCCACCCAGGTGAGAGGCAGAGAGCCCTCGCTGCCAGGCAGGGCACGGTGAGTGCTCACAGGGGCTCACTGGCAACCCAGTCAAGGGCTCGGAGCGCAGCCCCGGCCCCAGCATCCCTTCGCCTGGCAGAGCCCGAGCCCGCTCGCCCGCCTGGCGTGGCCAGATGCTTGGTCCTTACAGCTCACAAATCACAGTACTCCAAAGTTACAAACCCCACATGAATCTCCAGCTCACTCACAGACACTGACAGACGGACTGCAGCTGTGTACAGAGAACAGACCGCAAGGCAAGGGACGGGGCAGGAGGACGGGGGTGGTTGCAGGGACCCTGACACATGGCACCATCCCCAGCCTGCGCAGGCACGGCTCCTGGCAGGGCAGGGCGCGGGCCCTGGATGTGCCGGGCAGGGTCTCTGGGCGCAAAGGGGGCAGCAGGGACCACAGCAGAGCTCCGGGGAACCCGAGTGCTCCTTCAGCCCATCCTCATCCTCAGCAGCCTGCCAGGGCACTGCAGCCGTACTTTGCTTTTTTAACCATGTGGGGTTGTCACTGCAGCCTGCTGCTCCTGCCCCAGGGAGACGTCCTGCCCTGCTTCATCTCCTCCTCCCTGCTCCATGTCCTCCTCCCTGCTCTGCTCCACCTTCTCCTCCCTGTCCCGCTCCATCACCTCCTCCCTGCCCTGCTCCATCACCTCCTCCCTGCTCCATCACCTCCTCCCTGCTCCATCACCTCCTCCCTGCCCTGCTCCTGGGGCACAGACTCAGGCCAGGGATCCCCGCCACACACCTCAGCCTCGCTGAAAATTTCCTGAGCAGGGTCAGAAAAACAGGGCTCTGTGCAGCGTTTATTCATGAGCCAGGCATTTTATTTAATGTGCCTTGTGACGCAGGATCAAAGATTCAAAGCAGCACCTAATTAATTATTTTTCTCTTCTTCTGTAGCATCCCCCAGTTGAGCTCTGAGTCCCAGAATGTAAAAGCCTCCCTGTCAATGACTCCGCATAATGAGATGGATTTGGACTCCAGCAAATTTGTTCAGTTTTATGGAGTATTATATGAAAATGCTGTGAAATTAAGTTCTGTCTTTGCTATCACGCCATGGCCATCACAGCGCTTTTATGTGTGGCACTGAGACTAAAAGATGGGAAAGTGAGTCCTTGCCGCAGTGATGTGGCGAATGGGGAGAGGGAGGAGCCGTGCGATGAAGATGACATGGTGGAGGGTTCGACCGGGGGAAATAATGAGGGAAACAAGAGAGTGATGCAGATGAAGAGAGTGGCAAGCCAAGAGCCTGGAACCGGAGCGGCAGCAGCCAGGAGGCTCGGGCAGTGGGGAGGACGGGGAGGATGGGGAGGGCTCCCTTCTCCTGATTTTCCCCTCTTGGAGGCAGGGAGAGCCCCCACATCCCTTCCCGAGCCAGCTCCCTTTGCTGCCTGCCGATCCCTTCCTGCTCCGTCCCCTCCTTCCCCCCCCATCTCTCCCCATCCCCAGCCGTCCTCCCCCTCCTCTTCACATCAGCCCTGCTCCCCTGCATTTACCCCAGAGTGATCTATTTTTTCCCTTGGCAACTTTATAACCCATTTCCTTGCCTGACAGCAATTAAGTAGATGCTTCACTTCCAATCCCATGGCCCATAAACACTGGAAAAAGAAAATGTTATAAAGAAGACAATCAAATCTGCACACAGATGCACGCACACACGCACAAACACGGAGGGACAAACGTGGGGGACAGGGTGAAGATGGGGAAGACGTCTGAGCCCCTTCATCTGTGCAGAGGCTGGAGACCCCTCCCAGGCGCTGCAGCCTCCCCAGCTCCGCACGCGCGGGCGGCGGGGGGAGATTTCCGTAGCGCGTGAACAGGGGAGCGGCATCCATCAGCCATGGCAGCTCCTCGGCCCGAGCCCACGCTGCGGCCCCTCTCCTGCCCCACCGCTCGCCTCACAGCGCTCCGGCATCCATGGAAAAGCAAAATGCCCAAAAAAAAATCAAAAAAAGGAGGCAGCAGCCCCCCCGCCACCGTGATGTATGGGGTTTTTTGGTGCCTGACAGGCCCCGAGCCTCTGGGGACTGGCGCTGATGAATCGCACCTTTCAGCTTGCCGTGAACGTCTCCACTTCCCCGGGCCGGGCGCACGGAACCGCAGCACCGGCCCCAGCACCGGCGCGGCGGGGGGACCGCAGCCGCCCACCGAGCCCCGGCTGCCCCACCAGAGCTGCTCCCGCGTCAGCGCGGCGAGGGGCTCTCCGATGTACGAACCGTGGGGACGACGGAGCCCTGCGCCGAGGAAGCCCGAGCAGACACACTTTCTGATTTCCATGACAACTGTAGTGGGGTGTTCGCTGGTTTGGGAGCGCCGGGGCACCCAGCACGAGCAGCCGCTGCCGCGCAGCCGCCCGGAGCTGGGCTCTGCTCACCCTGCACCCCGAGCCAGTGGGAAGCAGCCCCGCTTCCCACCGCCCCAGCCTGCACGGACCCGGCGTGGGGCTGCCCAGCCGGGGAGGCAGCAGGGCCGACCCCGGGGAGCGCAGACCGGGGTTGCTTCCCACTCCGCGGCAGCCCACGGAGCCCCTGCCCATCATCGCCCACCATGGGACGTGCCCCGTGCGCCGCAGGGAGGGTCTGGGGGTGACAGGAGCCCCTGCCCATCATCGCCCACCATGGGACGTGCCCCATGCGCTGCGGGGAGGGTCTGGGGATGACAGGAGCCCCCGCCCGGGCGAGCAGAGCCGGGATCGCTGCCTGCGGAACAGACCCAGACCGGAGGGACGGCCCCGGGGACGCGTGTCTGCCGCGGAGGAGCCGCACCGGGCCCACCATCCTGCAGTGCAGAGAGGTATTGAGGAACGCGGTGCAGAGGCAAACGCAGCCCGGCTAAAGCGAGCTCCTTTCCCACCCCCAGAGGAGCTTACGGGAAAACTCAGAAGAAACCAGCAACTGGTTAGCAAGAGAGCACGAAATCCAGACGATTACTGAAAAGCTTGGACATGGCTGTGAATCCCACGGCTGCCAACAGCATCCCCGAGCTATTAAGAGAAAAATCAAGATGTGGACAGAATTAGATTGGCTATAGGTGAAAAATGGCTCAATTATTTCTGGTGCCAGAACCACAGAAGGACATTTCCCTCTGTTCCTGATCCACAACCTCTCGCTAATTAGCAGACCGAGCAGAGAGAAAAATGCTCCAAGCTCCAGAAAGAGCAACAGCTCGAGACCCGACGCACCGCGTGCATCTGTATGCGCTGCGCAAGCTGGGCACGGAGCACTGCCCAGGCGAAATCGCACCGGGCTGGCTGGGACCAGCCCTGGGAGATGCTTGAGGTGATTTTTGCCCTGCGGGGAGGGCCGGCTGGCAGCCCCTCCGGCAGCCGGGCTCCTCGCTGGCGAGGGCTGTCTGGCCTCGGAAGAGGGATGTCCGGCTCCACTGCTGCGCCCACGCCGGCTCCTCTCCCTGCTCAGAGCATGGCCCAGTGTCCTTGCCCTGGCACGGGGTGACAGTCCACGGGAGCGGAGGATTCGGAGGAAGAAGCAGGGCCGTGGAGGAAGGTCTGGGCAAAGCTCGGTGGAGAGCCCAGCCCAGCCCTTTGGGGACGGGCTGGAGGGCAGAGACAGCGGCAGGACCCGCTCCCGAGCCTCCCCTCTCTCCTTTTATGCAGGGATCTTTTAAAACAACCGATGCATAAAACCGAAAGGAAGTTGCCAGCAGGCCCTGCCCCCTCCCCGACAAACTTCGGAACATGCTGTCATCAAGAAAAATGACGCTGGCAAGAGAGCAGTCCGCTGGGGTTGCTGGCAATTTCCCCGGCTCCAGCCCCAATGAGTGTTTATCAATAATTTCAGGATCCGCCTGTCGCGGCCGCTGCCTGGGAGCGCGGGCAGGGAGAGCGCGGGCAGGCGGTGTCAGCACCGCCGCGGGCAGCGGAGGCACGGCGAGAAGGGAAATCAATTAACGGCTCCTCGGGAACAGGGATTTGCCGGCATTACGGGGAAAGGTCTGCTCGCTTGGCTGTAACAGGGAAACGCTTAAACAGTCCTTGGTGAGGCAAAGGCACGTCCCAAGCCGGGGCCAGCCGATGCCGCGGCCAGCGAAGCGCCGGGCAAGGCCAGGGACGGTGACAGCGGGTGACTGCAGGAGAGGGAATGATGGAGCAGCAACGGCCACACGCGCTGAGCTGCCCATCACCCGGCCCTGGCTGCCCACGGCAGGGCAGCACCGCTGCAGGCTCCGGACCCCGCTCCCCAGCTCCGTGGGGCCAGACCCATCCACGTGTCACAGCCTTGACCCGGGGCACGGACGGCAGTGGCCCCCTCTCGCTGCTCTGCCCGGCCGCCGGCAGCAGAGCACTCCCTGTGCCAGGCCCGGCGTCCGCACCGCCGCACTCCATCGCCTCTAACGCATCCCTCTTCCACGCACTTGTCTAATCGCTGTCCGAGCCGGGGGCTGGGGTCCCCGAGCCACCCTGCAGTGCCGAGTTCCACAGCGTAATTGAGCACTGCATGGAAAAAAGAAAATTCTTTTCCTCATTTATGTTCTCAGCCTGATTGTTTCATGGGATGCCATCCATCCCTGAGAAATGGTGGACATCCATTTCCCATCACTCATCTCCACACTGCTCCTGAATTTCCAGAACTCCACCCTATATCACCTCTGTTGTCTCTCTTCTAACTGAGAGAGCTCTAATTTATCAGTTCCTTCTCAGGCAGAAGCTGCTCCATGCCTTTGATCGGCCTTGTCACCCCGTTCTTTACCTTCCCTAGTTCAGCCACCTCCTCTCTGTGATTGGGCAGCCAAAACCGTGCACAGCGTCTGCGCTGCGACACGGCGCGCGGTACCTCGGCATGATGCTGCTGCCTGCTTTGTTTTCAGCCCCTTTCCTAATAACTGCTAACGAGCAATTTGCCTTCTGTGACTGCCACCGGGCTCCGAGGAGACACTTCCACAGAACTACCGCCAGCGACTGCCAGGTCTCGTTTCCTGAGCAGGAAATATTAAATTAAAGGCCAGCTTTGCCTTTTTGCAGCTAAGGACGTGTTCTCATCCGTATCGCTTGGGCTCAGCGACATTCACCACCATTTTGCCACCCAGCCGCTGACTCGGTGCGATCCCCCCGCAGCCCTGCCCGAGCATCTTCAGATCTAAACCGTCCCAGCCCTTACTGGTCATGGCCGGCAGACGGGACTGGTGCAGGCAGGCAGGATACGAAATTCTGAGATCCCTAGCCCAGGGTGGGGGACACGGCTCCAGGTGCACCCCCACGTCCTCCCCCCAGCACATTTTACTTAACTACCTGTTTCTTTCCAGCAGTGAGACCCCGGAGGCTCCGCTCACGAGGACAACGACGACACACGAATTAGGGAAAGGGTCCTGTCGTTTATTTTTTCACCACTGCAGCAGGGCTCTCTGCATGGCTTTTTCCTGCCGTTTGCAGTTTTTCCTCCCTCCGAGATGGCCGGACACCTTCCCGGGGGGGGGAGGAAGCCCAAGCGTCCCACGGCCGCCTGGCCAGGACCGCAGCTGTCACCCACGCCTCCGGGGCCGGGATGGCTGCCAGGGCCGGGGGCCGCTCCACCTGCCCCCCCGCCACCCCCTTCCTTCGGGGGGGGGGGGGTTAAGGGAGGTTTCCCGCCGCTGGCACCCACTGATCGAACCGGGCGGATCGATAGGGAGGAACCGCGGGAGCGCGCAACGGGAGCGCGCAGCGGCCCCGGGCGCCGCCGCCGTCAGCACCGCGGACAGCGCCGGGCGGCAGCCAGACCCCCCCCCCGCGGGGCACGGCCACCGCGGCAGAGCGGGACCCCGCGGGCAGGACCCCGGCCCAGGGAGCCGGACCCCGGCCTGGGAACGGTGCACCCCGCGCCCGGGGAACCCCACGCCGGGCATGGCACACCCCACACCGGGCACGGTGCACCCCACGCCTGGGGGCTGCAGCCCCCCACTGCACACAGCACGGCCCACAGAATCCCAGCATGGCAGGGGTTGGCAGGGACCTCTGGGGGTCACCCAGCCCAACCCCCTGCCCAAGCAGGGTCACCCACAGCAGGCTGCACAGCACCGCGGCCAGGCGGGTCTGCAATATCTCCAGAGAAGGAGACTCCACAGCCTCCCTGGGCAGCCTGGGCCAGGGCTCCGTCACCCTCAGAGGGAAGAAGTTCTTCCTCGGGCTCAGCTGGAGCTTCCTCGGCTTCAGTTTGTGCCTTGTCCTGTCGCTGGGCACCGCTGAAAAGAGTCTGGCCCCGTCCTCCTGACACCCACCCTGCAGATATTTGTAGGCATTTATGAAGTCCCCCCTCAGCCTTCTCTTC
Source organism: Opisthocomus hoazin (assembly GCF_030867145.1). NCBI lineage: Eukaryota > Metazoa > Chordata > Aves > Opisthocomiformes > Opisthocomidae > Opisthocomus > Opisthocomus hoazin. The sequence goes on along the minus strand of NC_134434.1, from coordinate 8,489,302 downwards.
TCCAGGCTAAACAAGCCCAGCTCCCTCAGCCTTTCATGGGTCCTCCCATGGCACCCTCTGTGCGAAGACCCACCTGTGACACAAGCGCAGCCCATGGCAGGGAAAGCTGTGGGTGCGCAGCTGAATGTCCTCACGCACAGGAAGAAGGTGCTCACCATCCCACACACGCACACACCTCCTTCGGAAGAAACACCGCATTCTCAAGCTCCTGAAACACTTTGTCCCGCTCTTTCAGAGCTGCAGAGGACTGCCCAGCCTGCCCGGCCCGCAGCGGGAAGCGTCCCTCTGCATCCCCGTGCCACGGGCCACCGGCCCCGGGACCGGCCTTGCAGCTGCCATCGGGAATGCCGTTCCAAGCAGCTGGCCCAGCATCCCAGCTGGGACCAGACTGGGAGCGCTCAGTCCTGCACTGCCCCTGCTAAGCTTCAGCTGTCCCCTCTGAAAGGAGCCTTTCTTAATTCATATTAACACTCTGCATCACGTCAGGTCTTCTCGCATCCTTGTGCTGCTGCCCTGCCCGTCCGTCTCCCAGCAGCAAGGTGACCACGCAGGCTGCGCCTCTGCTGCCGGCTGCTCCTGAGCCGTGGTCCCGGTGTAGCTGTAACGGATCGGTGACACCGTGGTATTTATGGGTATTTCCAGAGAAAGAAAAAGGCTTCTGGGTCTTCATATGTTCTTGCTGTATTATTTAAGAGAAGCCATTTGAGAGCACAGGAGAAGCACTGCCTGCTCCCAAAAGGAGGGAAAATAATGGAGGGAAATATTTGCAAAAAGCTCAGTTAGGTAAATATTTTATGCCCAATAATGTTACGGCTGTTGAATGATGCATGCAAGAGAGTTGAAAGGAGGTGAGGCAGAGAGCGAGGCAACACGCAGTGCGTGCCGAGTGCGAAGGTGTTGCGGGGAGGGAGGCAAAGGAGAACAAGGAAAACCCCGTGCGCTGCCGGCAGGGACAGCAGAGCAGGGCAGGGCTGTGCCAGGCGCTGGGCTGGCGACGCAGAAAGGCTGGAGCAAACCCGGCAGGGAGATGGCTCTGCCCCGAGGGAGTGACCCCTCCGCTTGGCCGCAGAAGTGGGAGCCGTGCAGGGACACAGGGCACTGTGCCTGGAGCCTCGCAGCCCTCGATGCCTTGGGAACCATGGCTGCCTTGGTGCTCGGCTGGAGAGAACGTCAGGCAATCCCCCCCTGCCCTGGGAGCAGGGACCAAGGGGCAAAGAACTGGCGGGCAGAAGGCGGAGGGATTGCGCTGACCCAGAAGGAAGAGGCAGGCAGGGAAGGAAGGCAGGAGAGGGCAGAGGGGGGAAGCAGGGCTGGTGACCGAGGGCAGGAGAGCAGGGCCAGCACAGGGCAGGGACGCTTCTCCGACCGGAGGAATTCTCCACCTGGCAGGCAGAAGCACAGGGTGAGCATCTGGCACAAGGTAAGCACAGAAAGGAGTAAAATACCATGAAGTGTGGTAAGAAATGTACTGAATCAATGAGCTCTGCAGCTGGGGATCAAGGGGAGGCAGACACAGCCATTAGCTCAGCAAGCTGCGAACAAGCCCTGGGCTCCGGCGGAGTGGTCGATGCCGGGTTCGACCGAGCAGCAGAGGAAGGGTCCCAGGCGGGGAGCAGAGCCAGGCTGCAGCTGCGAGACGGGGCTGGCCCTGCTCCGGTCCTTGGGCACAGACCCCAGTGGGGAGCCAAGGGAGGACCCCAACCCATCGCCTGCCGAAAAGCCAGTGCTGAGCCCTGAGAGCCACCACAGACTCCGGACCAGAGACAGCAACAGCGGCGGGTGCGGGAGGAAAGGGGGCCGCTGCCGGCAGGGCCGAGCAGGGGCTCGAGCCCCTCGTCACCAGCCTGGGATGTCACTCGGCTGCAGAAAGCAACAGCTGGGGTTTCAGCCATGGGCCCTTCTCCTGTCCAGCCCAGCAGGGTACCGGAGGCCACGGGCATCCCGGGAAGCTTGCGCGGAGCAGGGGACACACCGACCCCCACTCCCACCCACGCTGCTGGCTGACAGAGCTGCCTCCGCGGAGAAGGGCAGGCTGCGGAGCGGTGTTCCTCACGGCTCTTGTCCCCTTGTGCCTCTCCTCGCCCCGAGCGCCATGCTGGATTGCTCCCCAAGGGCCACCACACCGCTGGAGCGCAACCGCGACAGCAAAGCAGCCGCCTGCCCAGCAAGGGCTCGCACCAGCCCGGGTGAACCGAGCTCCTGCCGAGCCAGGGCTTGCCCAGGCCCCAGCCTCGAGCGATGCCCCAGTGCCCCCCCTCGACCCAGAGCCCGTCCGCGTGATGCTGGTGCTCGGCTGAGTCACCACACCCGCGGCTGCTTCAGGAGAGAGTCTCAATTTTCAACCCACGAGCAAATTCAGTGCTGGGGAAGGCAGGCAGCCCCAGGCAGCGCGTGGGCACAACCTCACCGACTCAGCCCCCGCGCCCAGACCCTGCCCCAGGCTCCACCAGCCCCCCGGCTCCTCGAGACGGCCCGACGCCAGCACTGAGCTCCAGCTCCCTGCTCCCTTCACGGGTCGCCCAAGGCTGCTGCGCTCCGTTCGGACCCGTGCTGCTCCCCGTACCACGCTCAGAATCCCAGAATCCCAGCATGGCGGGGTTGGCAGGGACCTCTGTGGGTCACCCAGCCCAACCCCCTGCCCAAGCAGGGTCACCCACAGCAGGCTGCACAGCACCGCGTCCAGCCGGGGCTGGAATATCTCCAGAGAAGGAGACTCCACAGCCTCCCTGGGCAGCCTGGGCCAGGGCTCCGTCACCCTCAGAGGGAAGAAGTTCTTCCTCGGGTTCAGCTGGAGCTTCCTCAGCTTCAGTTTGTGCCCGTTGCCCCTTGTCCTGTCGCTGGGCACCACTGGAAAGAGTCTGGCCCCGTCCTCCTGACCCCCACCCTGCAGATATTTATCATCATTTCTAAGGTCCCCTCTCAGCCTTCTCTTCTCCAGGCTGAACAGGCCCAGCTCCCTCAGCCTCTCCTCGTAGGAGAGATGCTCCAGTCTCCTCCTCATCCTCGCAGCCCTGCGCTGGACTCTCTCCAGTAGCTCCTCATCTTTCTTGAACTGGGGAGCCCAACACCGGACACAGCACTGCAGATGGGGCCTCCCCAGGGCAGAGCAGAGGGGAAGGAGAACCTCCCTCACCCTGCTGCCCACACTCCTCTTGATGCACCCCAGGATCCCATCGGCCTCCTTGGCACCCAGGACACGCTACTGGCTCGTGGTCAGCCTGGGCTTGCTGAACCCTGACGGCCGGGGCCTGACCCGAGCCACGGCAGCAGGGAGCAGCAGGACGGATCCCCGCGCAGGGGAGCCTGGGGGGACCAGGCACGCCACCGGCGACGTCCCAAGGGCCTGAGAGCCCGGGGCTGCGCTTGAGGCAGAGCTTCCACGCGTGGTTGTGAAGAGCAGGAGCAAAGCGGCTGTCCCCGGGGGTCCCTCCCAGGGTGGGCTCCCTTCTCCCTCCGGGGCTGGGGTCTCAGCGCTGGTCCTGGGAGGCTGCTCCTGGCCCTCCCGGAGCACAGGGCTGTGCTCCATCGCCACGCGTCGCAGGATCATCTCACTGCAGGCTGCACAGGGCTCGCTGCCGTCACCGTCCCCCTGCCCAGGCCCTGCAGCCCAGCAGGGACAGCTGCCCTGTGACCCCACCGTGGCCGGGGAGAGGGTCCCCGTGCTGCGTCACCCACCCCAGGCACTGACTGGGGAGGTCTGACCAGCTCAGCCCCCTCCTCACGGCTCCCACCCACACATCCCTCCAGACCCAATGTCACCGTCCAGCGCGTCACCTCCTGCGAGGGGCCGGGGGGCATCGCACATCCCGGATGGTGACCGGGCCAGCACCCACAAGGGGAGGGTCACCACGGGGAGGGTCCCCCCACCACGGGGAGGGTCCCGTGTCCCCCCCCGCACCCCCCGTAGGGAGGGTCACCACGGGGAGGGACCCCCCCCAGCACGGGGAGGGTGTCCCCCCTGCCCTTCACGGGGCTTCCAAGGCGGACCCCCGGCTGGTGCCCCCCCGGGATGCCGCCTCCCAGCTTCCTTGCCCCCCTCCCAGCCTCCTCGCCCCCCTCCCAGCCTCCTCACCCCCCTCCCAGCCTCCACATGCTGCTTGGCTGGAGCGCTTTCCTCCCTCCATCTGCCTCAGGGCTCCGGCCAAGTCCGGGGCTGCTCCTGGCTTTGGATTTCATGCAGCACGCTGCCAGTGCTGCTCTGCTCCTGACTTTGAGGCCGTTATCAGCACCCTCTTCACCCGCACCCCAGTTCCTCGGCCGTGCCTGGGATACGGGAGGTTGAGTACCCACAGACAGCTGTGGGTGTGAGCGCAGTGGGGGTCTGCTCTGCCTGGGAACAGCCCCCTTCTCTGGGAGCTGCCCCAGCCGCGCTCCACAGGGCGCAGAATGGGGTCTGCTCCGCACCCACCAGCTCCACCCAGCTGTCCCAGGCGCTTCCAGCCCCCCGCAGCTCC